>NC_060178.1:91013757-91356257 GCF_021184085.1 Oncorhynchus gorbuscha
CCCCCTCCTGGTACATCTCAGCCTCTCTGGCCAGCAGCAGGTAGAGAGGCTCGTCCTGCATGCCGTCAAACTCGCCCCCCTCGTCGTAGTCCGTCATGTTCAGGGCACAGTTGTACCAGCTCACCGCTTCCTTCCAGTCCTGGGATCTGAGAATCACAGAGGTTTGTTATGAAGAAGCACTTTTCATTTAACATCCATTTCACATTCCTGATAAAGTCTGTGTCTTGGGGACTGCTCTCTATTAGTTGTATTTGTGTAATCTGTATTGTTCTGAGTTGATGGCTTCTCATCATAGATGGTCCCATCATTAGTTGATATCTGATATGTTCCCCCAGTCTCTGACCTGTCTGGTGAGAGAATGATGCCGGTGTCGAAGGCCCTGGCCACCAGGATCATACAGGGTCTGTCTCCTGCCTCAGCAGCCTGCAGCAGGAACTTGAAACCCTTCATACGGCTCCCTGAGTTGTCCTGATCACAAGAAAACAACATACAGCATGGAATTACAACATAGAGAAGGAGTCAAAAGACACATTGTGAATTAGAGAGAGAGGTAGAGAGATAGAGAGAAAGAGATACCTCTAGCTCAATCTCTGACAGTATATGGTGTGGCAGCTGTAGGTAACACTGTCCCAGGGCAATGATAGCCTCTAGTTCCCCACACATGGCTGCCGTCTCCAGGTGGTACATGGCTGAGTCCTGGTCCCACTGCTCCTCCTTTTCACAGAACCGACCACCCTCGTGGTAATTCGCCATCGCTAGGTGGACCTGGGGAAGAGGCAAAAGGAGATTTATTGTGTGTTTTTAGTGTGTGTACGTGCATGTGTGTGTGTGTTCCAGCCACTCACTTTCCCCAGGATGGACTTCCCAATCTTCCTCTCCAGGATCATGGAGTCGAGTCTCTCCACCTCCACAGCAACACAGGATGGCCGGTGGACGTGAGAACGAGAAGTGTGGTAGACACTCCATTTCTCATCTGTCAGCTAGACAGACAGAGAGCATAGAAAAGGTCAATGAAGCACTGTATATGTATGCATGTTCATAGTACTCAAGCCTCAACTTGTACATATCTGATTTAACATTAATGCTAATCATACCATAGAGGTATGCAGTGTGAGATGGAACAGGCAGTTACAGACCTATTGATTGGTTAGGTGATTTGATCAGGGAGGAGGCAGGTGAACATGTTGACATGGAGAGGCCAAACAAGGACACACATAGAATAAGACCAAAACACAGGGCGGCTGCTGAGTTTGAATTCCTTTTCTTGGGTGCAATAAAACCTTTGCCCCTACTAAGCATACATCCTTAGAAAACAAGCATGTGTCAAATCATCAACTGACACAGTGCAACGTCAGTGCTCCACCCTGCAAAGGCCTGGGTTAGTCCCCTTCATGCAGAGGACAGGGCTGTTGGCTGTTGGAGACGTTTACAGCAAGATAATTTATGTTTGGGTTAAGGGAGGATCTGCTAGGAACCTTTCTCTAGCAAGGAGACAGACACAGCAGCAAAAACCCAGTTAGCTGTCAGTTATCCCATGGAATGGAGCCATAGATTAGACAGCAGGAACACTACACTAGTGAGCAAAGGATAGGGGGCGACAAAGATGAGCAAGGGGTTATTTGATTATAGCGAAGGTGGCTTTGATAATGGTCATTTATTTTGTTTACCCATCCGACTCAGACTGCTATAGAGGTGGGGCGGGCCTACATGGTGACATAAACGGAGCTAAAGAGAAGATCAGATTCACACTCACATGGCTATACAGAGTAATAGGTTAACAGCTTTTGATGTTGGGGCGTCAGAGAATCCATGTCATGGTGGTCCAGTGTGACTCAGTTGGTAGAGCATGGCACTTCCAATACCAGGGTTATTGGTTCGATTCCCACGGGGGACCAGTATGAAAAAGTATGCACTCACTACGGTAAGTCGCTCTGGATAAGAGCATCTGCTCAATTACTCAAATGTAAATGGTGAGCAAACATGAACAATAACTTTGGTGTCAGCTAGAAATAATACAAGACTAAAGAGGAAGTGGTTGACTGTTTCCATAAAGTATTTATGACTGACAAGCTCACCAAGACTGAGTGTTGGTGTAGAGAAGAGTAATGTCCCCCGTCGTTGGGGTCCCCTTCACTCCTCCTCTCACTTGGACACCCACTGTCTCCTCCATTCTCTGAGTCCTACAGAAAACAAGCACAGGCCTCAGTTTATGTCAACCACAACTAATGTCATTCTTGTGATCAGGATAGTAAGAGCCATTTCCACAAAGCCTTCACTGACCTTGTGTTCTGGGCTGTGGCTGCGGTTGTTGCGTTTCTCCCGTTCATCCATCTCATTTACAAAAGACCAATCTGAGGGTGGGAAACCAGATGTTAGATTAGAAGAATGGCAGATTTTTTTTTAAAGAGTTCAACTCTATCTCAAACTGAGCCCTTGTTCATTCAACCTCTAGTCTAGGGTATTAAATAACAACACTGTTTAGTTCGTTTTTAATGGGGCTTTAGGCATGCTATTTGGAACGTCATGCTAATGCTGGGCTGCAGCTGGACTGCAGCTAATAAAACAAACCCAGATGTTGGGTCACTGACATCACAGGTCCACAGATAACCTTCTAGATTAACATAAAATTAGATAAGTGTTATTTGGGTGTACTATAACCTCTAAGCCCTGTTCCTACCCAGAGGAGACTTTCCCATGGAGCCCATAGAGAAGTGCTGTCCTAGGGGGGAGCCAGGGAAGGCGAGGGGCGAGCAGGGGATGGAGTCACTTATAGTGTTGTCCCCAGTCTCTGACAGACGGGAGAGAAGTGGGGGCGCACGGCCCACTGAGATGGTACGAACACGAGCTGAACCACACTGTTCCTCACTACCCCTCAGTACCGTCTGCGCCGACCTCTGATTGGAGGGGAGGGTTGAAAATATTGTTAAATATGAGGACTAAAAGACAATTCTAAATAGCTGCATAAAAGTTGCATGACGTCTCGGGCCTGTATTCAAATAATTTCCGAGGTTGTATCCTGTCTGTGATGTGCTAATATAATTTCTGTGGTAATACGATGCCTGTGGCTACAACTAGGATGATATGTAATGCTATGTGTCATCGGTCTCACACACTTTGATTCTACTTCAATATATTTCTATGGTCTCACCAGCAGTCTGTTGGTGCAGTCCAGCTGACTTTTCTCTGCAGAGGAGAGGTCAAATGGTGTGAGGCCCATACTCTTACAGATCTTATTACACAGGTGGGAGTGGAAGAACAGCGCCATGCCCCGCACACCTGTAATACACATACAGGTATGTTGCAATCTAATTGAAAGTCTTTCGCTAGGTGGGTCACAACTGAAAATGTCAGTCTACATTTGTGTTGCTAACAGTGTGACTGCGTGAGAGAAAGCCGTACCCAGGTTTCCATTTCCAAAGCCTTTGCCCTTCTCTGTGTGGATCTGGGGGTCCGTGTAGAGGTCCCCCACCCCCTGGATGTCCACCACGATCAGCTGGTGGGCCGAACGCTCAAATGAGAAGTGACTAAATGCCTGCAGGCAGACAGAAAATCACTAGTTACCAGCAAACAACGAAAATATGGTGGTTTACAGGCATTTTGATAGGTTGGAAGTTCACACACAGAACAAAGAAAAGTTATACCATTTCAAAGCTAGCATTTACAATTGATAACAAAGATGAAGATGCATTGTTGGGTTCTGCAGCTCAGGAGTAATCCATGAAGTTGGCCAACACATTTACAGCAGTACCAGCCTGATGTTGTCGTCCTTGACGAAGAAGTACCTGTGGAGTGAGCCTGATGTTGTCATCCTTGACGAAGCCGGAGTTGGAGTTGTATTTTGTGTACTTCCCCTCGATGTAGTGTTCCAGGTGGTACAGAGGTTTACCTGGACGCTGCATCATCTCAATCACACACATCTGCATGATGTCCACCTGGGAGGGGGAGAGAGTGAGAATGGTTAGTTTCATTGTTAGAAAATCGTGGAAAATCCACAATCAATCATCTGATCCAGGGGTTCTTAAACTTTTTCAGCCTGGGACCCAAATGAGAAATTCTGTGTTTTCCTGGGACCCTCTTTTGACACCTTCAACTATACATAAATATCGGTATGTTTCATTGCCCTTATGTCTCAAACAAATGCAATGTAGACAAATAACAATGAAATATAATAATATAAATAGATATTCATGTTTATTTTACCTCATTAAAAACACTTATAGTGCATTTGTAAAGTATTCGGACACCTTGACTTTTTCCACATTGTTACGTTACAGCCTTATTCTAAAATGGATTCAATTGTTTTTCCCCCCTCATCAATCTACACACAATACCCCATAATGACAAAACACTAATAGGTTTTTAGAAATGTCAAAAATGAACAAACATTCAGAACCTTTATGCAGTACTTTGTTGGAGCACCTTTGGCAGTGATTACAGCCTTGAGTCTTCTTGGGTATGACGCTACAAGCTTGGCACACCTGTATTTGGAGAGTTTCTCCCATTCTTCTTTGCAGATCTTCTCAAGCTCTGTCAGGTTGACCAAAGCCCTTCTAACCCGCTTGGTCAGTTTGGCCGGGCAGCCAGCTCTAGGAAGAGTCTTGGTGGTTCCAAGCTTCTTCCATTTAAGAATGATGGAGGTCAATGTGTTCTTGGGGACCTTCAATGCTGCAAAAATGTTTTGCTACCCTTCTCCAGATCTGTGCCTCGACACAATCATGTCTCGGGATTTACAGACAATTCCTTTGACCTCATGGCTTGGATTTTGCTCTGACATACACTGTAGGACCTTATATGGACAGGTGTGCCTTTCCAAATCATGTCCAATCAATTTAATTTAAAGGAGAGCCACACACTCTTAGGAGTTTGTCTGTCGAAACGTTGGATATTAAGTTATTACGTTAAATTATTGCATCTGTGCTCCTAGAGCATGGGTGACAAACTCTGGCCCGTGGGGTAATTATATTTGGCCCGCGAGACAATACCAAATTACTACTAGAGCTGGCCCGCCGGTATTATACAGCGCATTCACCACTAATACTACGAATCCCATAATGCTCTGCTGTTTTCGCGCACCAATCAGGACAGGACCCAGAAACGCTCTCTCCTCTGTGACAGTAGTCATAGAAAAATAGACACTACAACTGTCAGCGAGCTAACCCTTCCCAAAAATGGCGAAAAGAAAGGCAGAAAACAGGAGCTTTCTGGACAAGTGGGAGGCAGAATATCTGTTTACATATGTAAAAGACAAACCTGTTTGTCTTGTTTGTGGAGTCAACGTGGCTGTAAGTAAGGAGTACAACATTAGACGACACTATGAAACGAAACACCATGACAAATACAAGGACCTGGACATGACTCAAAGGACCCAGAAAGTAGAGGAGATGAAAAGAAGTTTGGTTTCACAACAGAATATGTTTAAAAAAGCCACATCACAAAGCGAGGCTGCTGTAAAGGCTAGTTATATAGTGGCAGCAGAGATCGCAAAATCAGCCCGGCCCTTTAATGAGGGAGAGTTCATGAGCAGGAACACAGTAGCTGATCGCACATGTGATCTTGCCACCAATCTGTATGACCAGCTGATGGAAAAGGGAAAAGATTTTGTTGCGTTCTCCCTCGCTGTGGATGAGAGCTGCGACGCATCTGATACTGCTCAGCTGTCAGTCTTCATCCGTGGAGTGGACTCAAATCTGTGTGTTACGGAGGAGCTATTAGGATTCAAATCAATGCATGGCACAACCACAGGAAAGGAAATCTTTGAGGAGGGTTCCAAATGTGTAACTGAAATAAAGCTGCCGTGGGATAAACTCGTTGGATCAACGACAGATGGTGCGCCAGCGATGTGCGGTAAAAAGAGTGGACTGGTGGGCATGGTTCGGGAGAAGATGCGGGAAGAGAACTGTGCAGGTGAGCTAACTGTTTACCACTGCATCATACATCAGGAAGCACTGTGTGCCAAAGCCCTAAAAATGGAACATGTTATGACCACAGTAACACAGGTAGTTAACTTTATAAGAGCCAAAGGTCTAAATCACCGCCAGTTTAAATCTTTTCTGGAGGAGTGTGGTTCGGAATACGCAGACGTGCCGTATCACACAGAGGTGAGATGGCTAAGCAGAGGAAAAGTACTGAACAGATGTTTCGAGCTGCGTGAGGAAATATGTCAATTCCTGGAAACCAAAGGGAAGGATGCAGCAGAGCTCCGGGAGCAAAAGTTCCTGTGTGAGCTGGCCTTTCTCTGTGACATCTCGAGCCATCTCAATGCGCTGAACCTGCAGCTTCAGGGGCGGGGGCGCATCATCACAGACATGTACGCTGCAGTGAGGGCCTTCAAAACTAAACTGTGCCTGTGGGAGAATCAGATGCTTCAAGGAAACCCTTGCCATTTTCCCAGCTGCCAATCCATAATAGCGCAGATCTCTACCGCCGTGTTCCCATGCGCACAGTTTGCTGAAAAACTCAGTGTTCTCGCCGCTGAGTTTAGCCGGCGATTTGCCGACTTCGATGCCCAGAAATGCACGTTTGAACTGCTTAGTAATCCCTTCGCAGTTGATGTGGAAAATGCACCAACCAACATCCAAATGGAGCTGATTGAACTCCAGTGCAACGACACGCTGAAGTCAAAGTATGATGCTGTGGGCACCGCACAGTTTCCACGGTTCATCCCTGACACAATGCCTCAGCTCCGCACCCAAGCTGCTCAGATGCTCTCCATGTTCGGCAGCACTTATCTATGCGAGCAACTTTTCTCCTCGATGAAGATGACTAAAACAACTCACAGGAGACGTCTGACTGATGAACATCTTTGCTCGATACTGAGGATTTCTTCAGCTCAGAGCTTGAGCCCAGACATTGATGAACTAGCATCCAAGAAGAGATGCCAGGTATCTGGCTTGGGCACATCAGATTAGACCAGTGTGCAATAATTAACGTTTTCTTTATGCACTTTTTCTTGCTACAAGGCATGGGCTTGAATGGTTGATTGATTTATTTTCATTTTATTTGTAAAATTATTAGCCAGTGGAAAAAGTTTATTTTGGTATTTAAATCAGAAAGCTGCAAATAGAAAAGAGGCATACAATTTTTATTTAAATTTGATTTATTTAATAAATGAATGCCATTGATGTGTTTTTTCATTTGAAATTCGATTTTGCATGTCTCCACTATTAAATTATATATTGTATGGTATGTACGAAGGGCTATATAAATAAATGTGATTTGATTTGATTTGGTAATAAGCGATGCTTGTTCCATATTCAATGTTAAAGCAAAACTTGTTTGGGTCCATATTAAAAGGTTAATTTGTTCAATGTTGGCCCGTGACTTTGTTCAGGTTTTACATTTTGGCCCACTGGGTATTTGAGTTTGACACCCCTGTCCTAGAGTGTGTAGCTCTCCTTTAATTTTTCAAGATTTCTACTCCGCTAGCCAGCACCTAAACCTAAATAGGTGTGCGTTTCTTTCACCTCTGGATCAATCAATTGAATTTACCACAGGTGGACTGCAATCAAGTTGTAGAAACATCCTAAGGATGATCAATGGAAACAGGATGCACCTGAGCTCAATTTCGCATCTCATAGAAAAGAGTCTGACTACTTACGTAACTAATGTATTTCCATTTTTGTTAAATAAAATTTGCAAACATTTCTAAAAACCTGTTTTAGCTTTGTCATTATGGGGTATTGTGTATAGATTGATGAGGATTTATTTTTATCCAGGCTCCCAAGTGGCGCAGCTGTCTAAAGCACTGCATCTCACTGTAGAAACTATTGTTGAAAAAAAAAAATCTAGGTTGGAACGGTTGTTATAATACAATAAATAATTTGCATTCTGAATTGGAATACACTGATTGAGCACATCACACAGATGTAGACCAGAAAAAATGAGGTGTGTGGCTGGTTGAAGCTTTCAACAAGCATTTATATTCTGGGCTCAGTTTTTAAACCTGAGCCCAGAATATAAATGCTTGAAAATGTAAACCTGAGGTCATGCTTCCTGCTGAAGATGAACAACCCAGAACTATGTGTGGGTATGCCTCAAAAAGCATCTTGCTTCAATCAGTTTATTCCAGTTCAGAATAAAAGTTATTACTTGTATTTTAACAGCAACAGTTCCAACCTAGATTTGTTTTCAACAATCCTTTCTACAGTAAGATGTACAGTAGGCCTGATCATTTTATCTTCATATGTACTGTAACTTAGTGTTGCACTATCAGTAGCTAGCTAGCTTGCTTGCTTTGGCTAATATTAGCAATCAAACTAACGTTAATAGCTGTGTACAAGGGAATTGTTTGAAAGAGAAACTCACATCTACATTGAGAGATAATATTCCCTTATTTCTGCTGTTATAAAATTACAACAATGCCTTGCTAGTTGACTTACTCACTGTTGAAGCACTGTTTCCTGAAGCATTCTGCCCTGTTCTGCTGTGGATGTTTGGTCAGAATGTGTTGTTTTAATTTGTTCATTTTGAGAGAATCATTACTAAGCACTTCCCCGCACCAAACACATTGTGGACCCTCGTTGTTTCTCAAAGTTTGTATTAAACCAAGAGAGAAACTCATCGCTGTATTAGCATTTCATGACAATTGAGCTGCCAGAACTTGTGGCAAACGTGACGCCATTTGATGACAGAAGTCATTTGATGACATTGGTGAGTGAAGGCGAGTGAGAATGGCAAGTCATTGTCTGACAGCGTATCATCTGTTGCTGAACAACAGCGCTGCGTCGTGTGGGTCGCAGAGTGATCTTCAAGAAAACTGCAGAAAAAAGATCTGGTAAAATGCAAAGCACACGGGCATCGCTCCCCCACTCACGCAGCTGCCAAGCTGACACGGCTGCTAAGCAGATAGCGCAATGAATAGAGTCCATTTACACTTGGACAAATAAATTCCAGTAATTAATGAAATCATACTTTTACTCTAACACGTTACGACCCACCATGAACAGGTCCACGACCCACCCATACTTTAAGAAAGGCTGATCTAATCAATCAATCAATTGACCAATCAACTGGATGACTCATTGGTTAATTAAATGTTCCATCCATACCTGTTTGGGTGGCCTGTGGCGGTTGTACTCTTCTCCCCAGAGTTTGGCCTCCATCTGCAGCCTGACATCCTCAAAGTACACATCCCTGTCCACAGGCTCCATGTAGCGCTTCGTTACATAGTTACACGCACTCTTCCAGTTACTACTGTGGGAGAAGTTAGACAGCTTCTTCCTGCAGAAAGATGGAAAGGAAATATGGAAAAATGACAAAGATTAGAAGAATGGCACTGTATTAAAATGACAGGAACATTTAAATGAGTAAATCCATCTAAGGTGAAATACTCCTAAGGGTTTGAGTGGCGTATCTCTTGGGAATTGTGTATTTTTGCTGATAAACCATAAAGATGTTTTCTATGGTGAGAACCTGTGTGTGAGCTTGTTAGTGGGTGAGGGTTTATTTGTTGGACTGCCAGTGGTCTGATATAGACAGGATGGTTTGCCTCATTGCCTCCGCTACACTGTTCCCACAGAAAGAGATCACATCATAATAAGGTCACAAACTTTGAGATAGAGAACTCCACTGGGTGCCATGCTGTCATGAAAAGCTTGAGAATTGAGAATGTGAATTAGAATGTTGTAGTCATGGAATGTTTGTTTCTGTCTAGGGATCTATCTAGGGCTCTAAACTGGACTAAATGGGTCAGATAGATATTTTTGGAATGTGGATTGGGGACCTGAGCAGCTCGTACCGTCTTGTCATTTTGTTTACACTGCATGAAGAGGAAAGACGCGGCTCTGAAACTAGCAGGAAGAAACGGCCAATAAGAGACCAGGCCATATGGAGAACATTATTAAAGATAAAGTGTGTGACACTTACGTTCTGAAGCATTCCCTCATGGCACCGCGTCCAAAAGGCTGTGAGAAACCAAAAAGACAAATCAATAATTGCTGAGAAACTCAACTCACCAAGCTTTGTAAGACCTTCACATTCATGTAAACTTTGTTACTACATTCCACATACATATCCACAAGTCCAACAATGTTCTGATGAATAATAACATGGATTACTGCTGATTTAGGAGTGGAGGCATACCTGGCCAGACATCTTGATGTGCACTGTGTCTTGAGACCACTCTGCTGTGATAGCCTTGTACCTGTGGAGAGATCAAGCAAATAAACATCCATTGATCAAATATTATTATTCAGTTCTATATGGGCAAGAATTCTGGACTTGTTTTAGCAATATGGTTTATGACTAGAAAGTAGAAAATGTAACTTTGGCCACAATGCTCCATATACGGAAGGGGTCGGGGTTAGAACAAGGGGACTGAAAACAGAAACTGACAAACAGAGTACTTGAATTTGTTCTAACCAGGACCTGCTCTGCTTATCCTCAAATAGTCTAATCCATAACCTGAAAATAGTCTAATCTATGATGTCACGTCCCCCAGGATTAAAAGGGGTTGTGAGATATTCCCTTGGTTTGGTGATGTTCAATGTCAGAGCCCAGACCCAAAGACCATGTGGGAATGCATTTATCACCCATGTGAACTTGACGTTACATGTCACAATCAATTCTCACCATTGGGACCATTAATAGTTTGTAGGGTTCCTTCTCTAGACTGGATCCGATCCTAGGGGGAGAATTTCAAACACACTGTATGTACAGATTATGAATGCTTGGCTTGTCTGAGACTGGGTCAGCCATACACACCGATAAGACACATAGCAGACCCAGAGGCAAAATATTTCCACATTCTGTCCTGCCAAGCATATGTCTCTGCCTAGAATTCTGTGTACCAGGGTTATTATGCCAGTCAGGAGTCAGCCACTGCTACTGGGGGCATGGAACAAGAAGATGGCACCATGCCATTGGCTAAGAGACCAGAGAGGCTTAGGTAGAGTGAGGTTACGACTAGAGTTGTCCAGCAGCCACGAGTCATGACCGCAACCAAATTCCATATGACCGTTGAGTCACGGTAACTAGGCTTCTCCAAAACTGTGCTCTGATGGTCATTAGTAGCATACCAAACTTTCTAATGGCCTGGTACTCAGTGTCCTACTGTCCCTCTAATCCCTCTACCAAATCAAACACTTCATGAGAGCCCTAGAGTTTGAGCAGAATAGGATCACCTTTGGCACAATGACTTCAGCGATGTCATTTACGAACTAGCCTCCAACACTCTACTCAGCAAATTGGATGCAGTCTATCACTGTGTCATCAGTTTCGTCACCAAAGCCCCATATACTACCCACCACTGCGACCTGTATGCTTTCGTTGGCTGGCCCTCGCTTCATATTCGTCGCCAAACCCACTGGCTCCAGGTCATCTATAAGTCTTTGCTAGGTAAAGCTCTGCCTTTCTCAGTTCACTGGTCACCGTAGCAGCACCCACCCGTAGCACGCGCTCCAGCAGGTATATTTCACTGGTCACCCCCAAAGCCTATTCCTCCTTTGGCCACCTTTCCTTCCAGTTCTCTGCTGCCAATGACTGGAACGAATTGCAAAAATCACAGAAGCTGGAGACGTATCTCCCTCACTAACTTTAAGCATCAGCTGTCAGAGCAGCTCACAGATCACTGTATATCTACATTGCCCATCTGTAAATAGCCCATCCAACTACCCCATCCCCATATTTTTATTTATTTATGTTTTGCTCCTTTGCACCCCAGTATCTCTATTTGCACAGTCATCTTCTGCACATCTACCACTCCAGTGTTTAATTGCTAAATTGTAATTCTCTCCACTGGGATTCTCTGCCTGTAACCCTATTACATGGGCTGAGTCACTGGCTTACTGGTGCTCTTCCATGCCTTCTCTAGGAGGGGTGCGTCACTTGAGTGGGTTGAGTCACTGACACAATCTTCCTGTCTGGGTTGGCGCACCCCCCTGGTTTATGCCGTGAAGGAGATCTTTGTGGGCTATACTCAGCCTTGTCTTAGGATGATTAGTTGGTGGTTGAAGAGATCACTCTAGTGGTGTGGGGGCTGTGCTTTGGCAAAGTGGGTGGGGTTATATCCTGCCCTTTTGACTCTGTCCGGGGTATCGTCGGACGGAGGCATAGTGTCTCCCAACCCCTACTGTCTCAGCCTCCAGTATTTATGCTGCAGTCGTTTATGTTCGGGGGACTAGGGTCAGTCTGTTATATCTGGAGTATTTCTCCTGTCTTATCCGGTGTCCTGTGTGAATTTAAGTATGCTCTCTCTAATTCTTTATTCGGAGGACCTGAGCTCTAGGACCATGCCTCAGGACTACCTGGCCTGATGACTCCTTGCTGTTCCCAGTCCACCTGGCCGTGCTGCTGCTCCAGTTTCAACTCTTCTGCCTGTGGCTATGGAACTCTGACCTGTTCACCGGACGTGCTACCTGTCCCAGACCTGCTGTTTTCAACTCTCTAGAGACAGCAGGAGCGGTAGAGATCCTCTCAATAATCGGCTATGAAAAGCTAACTGACATTTAGTCTTGAGGTGCTGACCCGTTGCACCCTCAACAACTACTGTGATTATTATTATTTGATCCTGCTGGTCATCTATGAACATTTGAACATCTTGGCCATGTTCTGTTATAATCTCCACCCAGCACAGACAGAAGAGGACTGGCCACCCCTCATAGCCTGGTTCCTCTCTAGGTTTCTTCCTAGGTTCTGGCCTTTCTAGGGAGTTTTTCCTAGCCACCGTGCTTCTACATCTGCATTGCTTGCTGTTTGAAGTTTTAGGCTGGGTTTCTGTACAGCACTTTGAGATATCAGCTGATGTAAGAAGGGCTTTATAAATACATTTGATTTAATTACTTTGCCACTACGGCCTATTTATTGCCTTACCTCATTTGCGCACACGGTATATAGATTTTTTCCCCTATTGTGTTATTGACTGTACGTTTGTTTATTCCATGTGTAACTCTGTGTTGTTGTTTTTGTCGCACTGCTTTGCTTTATCTTGGCCAGGCTGCAGTTGTAAATGAGAACTTGTTCTCAACTGGCCTACCTGGTTAAATAAAGGTGAAATAAATTAAATAGGAATTGAAATAAGTGTTTTGATAGCCTCTAAAAATGAGGAGGTTCCCATCAGCTTTCTATAGGCTAGGCCTACTATATTTATTTCTCAACTTCCCTAATATTAAGCACATTTACAACAGGAGTTGCCTACCTGCTTGGCATGAAAATTAACCACAGGAAAATAGTCCCTTCATTCGCTATTCAAGTGCATACGGATGACATTATTATTATTATTATTATTATATTATATCTTTTCCCCCCTGACCCTGGTCTATTCTAAATCAAAACTATTTTCACACATACAGTGGGGCAAACAGGTATTTAGTCAGCCACCAATTGTGCAAGTTCTCCCACTTAAAAAGATGAGAGAGGCCTGTAATTTGTCATAGGTACACTTCAACTAACATAGACAAAATGAGAATAAAAATCCAGAAAATCACAATGTAGGATTTCTCATGAATTTATTTGCAAATTATGGTGTAAAATAAGTATTTGGTCAATAACAAAAGTTTCTCAATACTTTGTTATATACCCTTTGTTGGCAATGACAGAGGTCAAACGTTTTCTGTAAGTCTTCACAAGGTTTTCACACACTGTTGCTGGTATTTTGTCCCATTCCTCCATGCAGATCTCCTCTAGAGCAGTGATGTTTTGGGGCTGTTGCTGGGCAACACGGACTTTCAACTCCCTCCAAAGATTTTCTATGGGGTTGAGATCTAGAGACTGGGTAGGCCACTCCAGGACCTTTAAATGTAAATGAAATGCTTCTTACGAAGCCACTCTTTCGTTGCCCGGGCGGTGTGTTTGGGATCATTGTCATGCTGAAAGACCCAGCCACGTTTCATCTTCAATGCCCTTGATGGAAGTAGGTTTTCACTCAAAATCTCACGATACATGGCCCCATTCATTCTTTCCTTTACACGGATCAGTCGTCCTGGTCCCTTTGCAGAAAAACAGCCCCAAAGCATGATGTTTCCACCCCCATGCTTCACAGTAGGTATGGTGTTCTTTGGATGCAACTCAGCATTCTTTGTCCTCCAAACACGACGAGTTGAGTTTTTACCAAAAGGTTCTATTTTGGTTTCATCTGACCATATGACAATCTCCCAATCTTCTTCTGGATCATCCAAATGCTCTCTAGCAGACTTCAGACGGGCCTGGACATGTACTGGCTTAAGCAGGGGGACACGTCTGGCACTGCATGATTTGAGTCCCTGGCGACGTAGTGTGTTACTGATGGTAGGCCTTGTTACTTTGGTCCCAGCTCTCTGCAGGTCATTCAATAGGTCCCCCCGTGTGGTTCTGGGATTTTTGCTCGCCACTCTTGTGATCATTTTGACCCCACGGGGTGCGATCTTGCGTGGAGCCCCAGATCGAGGGAGATTATCAGTGGTCTTGTATGTCTTCCATTTCCTAATAATTGCTCCCACAGTTGATTTCTTCAAACCAAGCTGCTTACCTATTGCAGATTCAGTCATCCCAGCCTGGTGCAGGTCTACAATTTTGTTTCTGGTGTCCTTTGACAGCACTTTGGTCTTGGCCATTGTGGAGTTTGGAGTGCGACTGTGAGGTTGTGGACAGGTGTCTTTTATACTGATAAGAAGTTCAAACAGGTGCCATTAATACAGGTAATGAGTGGAGGACAGAGGAGCCTCTTAAAGAAGAAGTTACAGGTCTGTGAGAGACAGAAATCTGGTGACCAAATACTTATTTTCCACCATAATTTGCAAATAAATTTATGAAAAATCCTACATTGTGATTTTCTGGATTTCTTTTCCTCATTTTGTCTGTCATAGTTGAAGTGTACCTATGATGAAAATTCCAGGCCTCATCTTTTTAAGTGGGAGAACTTGCACAATTGGTGGCTGACTAAATACTTTTTTGCCCCACTGTATATGATTTAGAATATGTAAAGACAAGATTAAATTGAGAATAGTCTGATGGGTGAGATAATATTCTAAGGCAAGAAACAGCACATGCTTTTTTTTGCAACTAATTCATATCTTAGTCACATTCATCATGCCCATAGGCCTATATTTCTTGATAAGGTTTGTATCACAACTAATGTGGCCAAATAACTCTAAGTGTAGCCTTTGGCCTAGGACCCCTGGAACAGGGTTGGAGAGCCCATAGCCTGTAGGTCTTGGACCCCTGGAACAGGGTTGGAGAGCCCATAGCCTATAGGTCTAGGACCCCTGGAACAGGGTTGGAGAGCCCATAGCCTATAGGTCTAGGACCCCTGGAACAGGGTTGGAGAGCCCATAGCCTACAGAAAGCCTAGTGAAACATGCGTTCCTTATAAACCCAGTCACTGCGCAAACGCAGAGTTTTGGCTGGCCAGCGGACACTATTTAAAAGAGGTTCCCATCTTTCTGGAGCGACTATATTTATTGCTCAATTTTTACAATTAAACACATGATCCGCTTTACAACCGGTGTAGACTAACTGGCATATTACAAACGTAACCACTGCTAAAATTGCATAAATAACTAAATTAACCATATAGGAGGACCGGTTTCAAATTATCACCTTGTTAACCGCTCAATACAGAATAGCCACAAGTGTACAATCCCTCAGAAATAATTTGGGGAAAAATATCCTATCTATTTTATTGAGCCATGTTCAATTTTATTTTTCTAACTTTAAAATAATGTAACAGGAATGATGAGCAAATCTTGTCTGCTAAATGAACTAGTGTAGTTCACAGCCAGCCAGATCAGGGCCTAACATAAGGACGACTCAGAATATGCTATTCTGTTCTTCTGAAATAGGCTACATTTTCTTCATATCATGCTTCCGTAGACCTGGCTAAAATAAATAGTAATGTTCATGAGCTGAAATAAAAAATTCCAGAAATGTTCCAAATGTACAAAAAAGCTTATTTCTCTCAAATTCTGTGCAAAATGTGGTTACATCCCTTTTGGCTTCAGACTAAGTGTTTTGGCATGGGCAGGCAGACAGCCCAGATATCTGCCACAAGGGAAATTTGTGCACAGGCCAAGAAAAACTTGTAAGGGCCATAGGAAATGCAGTGATGTTTATATAATGTACTGTACCTACAGAAAGGGCAGGGGTGTGGGGATGATGTTTATTTGACAACTACTGACACACACAAATCTGTACCTGTATCGTATGCATGGCTCTGTCTTGATTTCCTCCAGGTGAAACTCAGCCCAGAGATCAGGCATGGCCTTGGCCTTCTCTAAGGCTCTATTCCACGCTGCCTGGAACAATGGGAAACAAGACTCATCTTTTAGATAACTATCACATTGTATCACAGCTTATGCTAAGGGAAGCTACAATAATTTAATAATATAGATTTCTAAATTAATTTTGCAACACTCGCGCATGTGTCACGAGCGGTGTAGTCAGCCTGTCAAGTCCACCAGTTCCCTCCGAACGCAAAGAGTTTGACGCAAGTCATTCATTGTCAATGGAGCAGTCCGCACCGCTGCGTTGAAGATGTCGCACTAGGCTGCAGTCCTTTCTGTGTATCACGTGTTTTCAACTCGTGTGTTGCTTTACGGTGTGGTGGTAAATTACAAATATAAGTTCATTAACATTTAGGCTAGTTAGCTAGCTATCAAACCACAAAGCAATCACTTTGCTAGATAGCTTAGCTAAGACACTGCCAGCAACCTAGCTTCCACTTTCCAGCAAATAATTTCACCTTCAACTTCAACATGCAGATTTTTTGCATGGAGGTCCCGGTAACAATCTGCGCTTTGGTCGAACACAGCAGGGAACCAAGAGACAACAAAAATTACCTCCATGCTGAAACCTTTCTACAGCCTTGCAAAGCACATGTCCGTCAAATACAGCAAATCCGAACTAGACATCTGCTAAAACAACATATGGAAAAACGAAAGAGCATTTAGTGGACTTACGGCGTGACCTACTCACTATGCCACACACACTCGGCAATTTAGATAAGATATAACGTTACTCTAAGAGATGGAAATTTGTCTTCTGCTTTTAATCCAACCCCCCACCCCAGATATACACACACACATTAGGTTTTAGAAGCCGGAGCTGAGTGCAACCACAGTGCAGCCAGCACCTAATAAGCAGTAGGTGGCAACTGACATCCATCTAGCCTAGTGTATATTTAGCCTGAACTATTTACATTGATAGACGAAGGTCATGTTTTTAACAGGCAGAAAGCCACGTCTGTTTGGTGAGAAACACACACTGGGCATTGCACATCAGTCCCTGGTCACCTGCAGTTTGAATGTCCCTTCACACGTCCCCAATGATACTATATACAGCATAGCTGTGGTTGTACCCTCAATGATATCATATATAGTACATCTGTGGTTGTAGCCTTGTGCTCAGACACTACCTCCTCACAAAACTGCATCACCAGATATAAGACACAGTCGTGGTAAGCTATGGTACAGTATAAACAGCCTGTCTGCCTGTTGCTTTTCTGATACAGTTTGCACCGCAGAAGAGCTGAAAATTACATTTAGAATAATAAACAATACCCTGTTTCACCCATTATCGTCATGTGCTTATTAGATTTGCATTAGCCTCACTGTTGATATATTCCTCAGGACTCCTACACGGGTTAGGGAAGATAAAATTACAACTAAGGAACTAATGGTTAGATAAAACAGGTCATGCAAATACAATGGACGGAAGGAATAAATTATTTTGAAGACTGAATTAATGACGGGAAGGTGAGGAAAAAGGAGGCAGTCACTGATGCAAAAGGAGGGGGGAATGAAACAACGTGGTGAGTAACGTACCCGTCCATTGTCAGATAACGCCCCAAACTCGACTGACCGTTGTTGTGGAGTTTCCTTCTCTGTTTCATTCTATGTGGAGAGGCAGAGAAATTAACTGCTTCATATTAGCAACTTAACCATATGTGAGGAGCAGAGCAAAAGATATGCGATTGGTTGACTATATTGGTGTTGAACTTTCCATGAAAAGGGAAATATTATCATGTTATTGCCAGTAGAATGTGTTTTGGAACTTGCTTCCAACATGGCAACCCATAAATTCTACATCTCAAACAGTCTGCCGAACTCTGAGGGTGGGCTATTTATTATTCCCCACTCTACAGGCTGGCCTACTGGATCAAAAGGCCAAGAGTTGCGACCCATGTTGTGAAAGGGTTGTTTACATATGACATCATCATGTGAGGTGAGAGCTGCTCTCTGGGTACTTCCTGTTCTGAGAGTAGAGACGAGAGGGAGCTGACCTGCTGTCAGCCACAGCAATGCAATCACACAAATGCACACACACACACAGATGGCATTCTCTCTAGCAGTGTGAGCAATACAGTACATGGCAACATGTTGCCAGTCAGCTGGTACTTAAAGAATCTTCTGAACCCTGGTAATATTGCACCTACACTACTGCTGCTCACCTTGTACATGAAGGAGTTTTGGGGAGAGTTGGACAGCTGATTGCTGTGGACCAGGTTCTTCAGATAGCCACAGATGTCTTTGGCCTGGCTGACAGGGTCGTCTGTGATGGGACAGATGTAGTAGTCGTCCTCACCGCTATCATTAGCTTCGCTAAGGGATGGAGCATGTTGACCTGGGGTTCTCTGTTTCCTTGGGTTATGCTGAGCACTGCCCACCTCCTCCATACTAAACATCAGGTCATCCTCCATGGTGGCTTGTAGGGGTGTGTGTGATGAGTATTGGGCTGGGGAAATTGAAACAGAAACACAAACATGTGAATATGCATGTACACACAGAGATGGCTGTATTGCCTAGTTAAATAAAGGTTCAATAAAACACAAAAAATACAAATATTGATGCAATGACAATCTAACTAACTGGGTTTAATTGTGGCCTATTCAATCATCACAAATGCAACAAACTGTCACATGTGGATGGCAGTATTTGGTTTAGTCTTACATTGCATACAGAAACACTTGTTTAGACATCCAACTAGTACAACTATTTTATAAAGTAATAACTATTACAACACGTATTACCATTGAACAAAAAACTGCAGCTGAACAGTAGTGAGAAAGGCTCAGGGCTCCCCCATCAATCACACATTTTCAATGTTTCGTAAAGAGTTGAGGGCTTATAAAAACAACATTTGCTGCAGTGCATTTACAGTACATGAGTGTAGACAAAGACAGTACTGCGGCGATTTACCTAATCTGATCAAGGGTGTATAGAGACTACTCGATGAAAATATGAGTGCCTTGATAATCCTCCAACAACTTCCTCTGTGTGGCGGGATTTGCAACGCTAGCTGTTATTCCAAGTCAGAGGGCCGCTGCTGAACTGTGGTGGATTCTGACTCTCCGAGGTGGCCAGAGGGTCCAGGGCGAGTCCCTCTTCTCTGTAGTTTTGTATGTTCCCTGGTTCACCCGTCCAGGTTGGCGGCGTACACGTATTGTTTACAGTCCCGGACAGCCGCACCCCTTTAGGCAGCGAGCCAAAAAAATAATGTACATAAGTATATGTATGTCCACTGCGAGTGGTCACAAACACTAAAATGAAATTAGTAGAGTTTGTCACATTTCCATGAAAAATACAGACGATGCCACGTGGTGAAAGTTCATATCCAACATCTAGCAAACGGTTGAAAGTCACTCTCAAGCAGCTAACGTTAGCAGTGCGACAGATGATGGTTAGTGCTAATCGGGCTCTTTGGGACGTCCCTAACCTAACCAACTACCCAATACAGAATGGGTTGCAACCACAGATGCTTCAGCGTCCGCATGCTTCCCATCCAAAACAGTTCGGAAGACTTCGTGCAAATATCATGACGACATTTTGTGAAATTTTTGTTCGTTTTGAAAATCTGTGAGGTGTTTTTCGGCAGTTCGGGCACACGGTATTTTTCCGAGAGGCAAGGCGAAATTCGGAGCCGAAGTCTACGCTCCTTTTGTCGCTGATTGGTCAAGAGTAGGGATTCTTCTGTAAAGTATTTGTTGTCGTTCAACGAGGAAGCCTCGTTTCAAGCAGATATTTTAATTTTGATGTAAAATTGCGGGACTAAGATATCCTAGGCAAAAATGTCAAAATGAATGACAGATTTCTTGAGTTATGTTTAGATTAATTCTGACTGGAGGAAGTTTATACTAACTATGGACAAAGAGTACCATTAACGCTTTTTTCTCCTTTTTTATTTTTCTTCTTCTATGATATAATGGCTGTCCGCAAACCAACTTTAAAGGTGCATGCCGCCACCTACTGTGCTGGAGTGTATAGTCAATCACAGTTTACAACATTTTTAAATCCTCAGATTTAACTCAGTACTTCTGAGAATATGAAAGAGCCCTACTAATAGACCCTCCCCCATCCCCAAAATTCCTTCCAACCTCCCCCCAACCCGTCCAACCTCAATGACCCTACACTTAAATCTTTCCCTCTCTTCAACATACTTACAACAATATAACAACATATGCTCCACCGTTTCATCGACCACACACTCCAGACACAAACCATTCACATGCTTGCCAACCAGATGTAATGACAAGTTAAATGTACAATATATAATTTAGGTGCTGCAGGTAGCCTAATGGTTAGAGCTTTGGGCTAGTAACTGAAAGGTTGCTGGATTGATCACGTTGAGGGAGAAGTTGTTGTCCTAGCACCACACAGCCAGATCTCTGACCTCCTCCCTATAGGCTGTCTCATCGTTGTTGGTGATCAGGCCTACCACAGTTGTGTCATCGGCAAACTTGATGGTGTTGGAGTCGTGTTTGGCCATGCAGTCATGAGTGAACAGGGAGTACAGAAGGAGACTGAGCACTCACTCCTGAGGGGCCCCCATGTTGAGGATCAGCGTGGCAGATGTGTTGTTACCTACACTTACCACCTGGGGGCGGCCCATCAGGAGGTCTAGGATCCAGTTGCAGAGGGAGGTGTTTAGTCCCAGGGTCCTTAGCTTAGTGAGGAGCTTTGAGGGCACTGTGGTGTTGAACGCTGATCTGTAGTCAATGAACAACATTCTCACATAGGTGTTCCTTTTGTCCTGGTGGGAAAGGGCAGTGTTGAGTGCAATAGAGATTGCATCATCTGTGGATCTGTTGGGGCGGTATGCAAATTAGGTGGGTCTAAGGTTTCTGGGATAATGGTGTTGATGTGAGCCATGACCAGCCTTTCAAAGCACTTCATGGCTACAGATGTGAGTGATACAGGTCTGTAGTAATTTAGGCAGGTTACCTTAGTGTTCTTGGGCACAGGGACTATGGTGGTCTGCTTGACACATGGTATTACAGACAGTCAGGGAGAGGTTGAAAATGTCAGTGAAGACACTTGCCAGTTGGTCAGCGCATGCTCGCAATACATGACCTGGTAATCCATCTGGCCCTGCTGCCTTGTGAATGTTGACCTGTCAAAAAATACAGTAGCCATTACTTCTTTTATGACCAAAGTTTTTCAACTGCAATGCTCATCTTTACTAATGCATCTAAAGTAGATCTACATTTACGGAATCCACTTTGACATTGACTTAATAAACTTGTTCCAGGAAATACAACAATCTATTTACTGTCATATTTTCCATCAGTTTATAAAAGTTAGAGGTCAGTGCTATTGGTCTATAACTCTCAGCACATGAAGAGTCCTTACCAGGCTTTATAAAATGTAATATTACTGCACGTTTACAATCAGAAGGTATAACCCCCTCACTCCAAATCTTTTAAAATAATCCCAGGAGAATATGTATGACCTCATCAGGTAGATGCTTAAACATTACATAGCACAACTGATCATGACCTGGGGCTGTATATCCACAGCCTATTAAGACTGAACACAACTCATGTATGGTAAAAACAGCATCCAATGAAGAGTCAACACTATCCATTTTCTTATACACATTAACATGAGCATTTAAAATCTCACATATATGTTGCTTATATAATACTTCATCCAAGGTAACCCCACTATGTACCCTAGCAAATGTCTTCCCCAACAAGATTTTTCTTTATCAGTTACAGCCATTTCTTGACACACAACCAAAACTGGAATTCGAGTGTACTTTGGGAAGTATTGAGAAATGTATTACGTTAATGAGTTTAAAGTGGTTGCAAATAACCAATGGGATTTGTATGCAGGGGTTGAGTTATTTGAATTATCAAATGACAATGGGGTTTCCATTCTTGCATTGAAGTGATTGGATTATGAGATGCAAGGGCCGTAAAAGTTCAATGATGTATGGGAGAGTTGGGCTGAAGATACTGTAGAGAGTAGTCGACTGTAATGTGTTAAGGAGAACATTAAATATTTCTGTTCCGTTTGTTATAAGTATGTTTCAGAGTCTTCAGTAAAAGAACCCACCATCTACCGAGGTAAAGATAGATTCAGGTTGGATATTCGAAGGATATTTTCCTTATGTCCACCAACAGCAGTTAGGGACCGTCAACATAGTGACAAATATTTTTTTTTCAAATTTCAATAGCACTTTATCCATTACTCCAAAAATGGACTAAAGTGGACTAACAAAAGGGTGTTCAATATATAAGGCTAGTCAGCAGATATTCTGAAAGTAGTTCGAGGGTTATAGGTCACATGACCCGGGAACTATTGAAACTAAAAATGTTTTAAAATACATGTAAAATCGCATGAGATGAAAAATTGACAAAGTAAAGGGTGTGCAATATAGAAGGGTAGTCAGTGGACATTCTGAACCTCCAGTAGGTCACATGACCAAGGAGCTATTGAAATTAGAATGTTCTAAAAATGTATGTAAAAACATGTGAGATGAAAATGGACAAACTAAAGGGTGTGCAATGTGTAGGCCCACTAAGTGTACATTTGGAACCTTGTTTGAGTCCAGTCGGTCATATGACCAAGGAGCTATTGAAATTAGAAAATTTGACAAATTCATGTAAAAACGTGTGAGATTGTTATGCAGGTGAATGAGGACCCAAAAGCGACGTGGCGAAAACAGAGTCTTTATTCCAGTAAAGGAAATAGGCAATACTCCTGGACAATCAGAGCAGAAAACAAAACATAAAAAACTTAATTCCACTCGTAGTGACGAGGACAGACTGGAGACTCGACCATTAACTGTAGGTTGCCTCGGGAAGGCACCGACCGTAGCAGACTCAGACACCTGCTCACACGCAGCATCTGAGGGAAACAAGACACGACAGGGCGAGACAAAGACACAGCACGGCGAACATAATACAAGGATCCGACAAGGACAGAAGTGGAAAACAAGGGGAGAAATAGGGACTCTAATCAGAAGACAAAATAGGGAACAGGTGTAAAAAGACTAAATAGTGAGTTAGGAGAATGAGGAACAGCTGGGAGCAGGAACGGAACGATAGAGAGAGGAGAGAGAGGGAGGGGGAGAGAGAGGGATAGAAAAAGGGAACGAACCTAATAAGACCAGCAGGGGGAAACGAACAGAAGGGAAAGCATAATGACAAGACAATATATGACAAAACATGACAGTACCCCCCCACTCACCGAGCGCCTCCTGGCGCTCTCGAGGAGGAACACTGGCGGCAACGGAGGAAATCATAGATCACAAACGGTCCAGCACGTCCCGAGAAAGAACCCAACTCCTCTCCTCAGGACCGTAACGGAAAACGATAAAAAGGGAAACTAGGGTACTACTCTAAAAAAAAAATGAGACACGGGTAGAGAACTGAAAGCTTAAGAGCAAACAGAACCAAACAGGCCAGGAGAGTAACAACTAGGGACAGACTGAGACACAGCAAGGGCAGGAACAAGAACAGGAGAGATGCGGTGGCAGGGAACAGACTGAGACCCAGCAAGACCAGGAGCAGAAGCAGAAAAAAAATTACCAGACTTATTCTGCGCGCAGTCCGAACACGCAGCCACGAAACGGCGCGTGTCACGCTCCTGAGTAGGCCACCAAAACCGCTGGCGAATAGAAGCAAGCGTACCCCGAACGCTGGGGTGGCCAGCTAACTTGGCAGAGTGCGCCCACTGAAGAACAGCCAGACGAGTAGAGACAGGAACGAAAAGAAGGTTACTAGGACAAGCGCGCGGCGACGGAGTGTGAGTGAGTGCTTGCTTAACCTGTCTCTCAATACCCCAGACAGTCAACCCGACAACATGCCCAACAGGAAGGATCCCCTCGGGATCGGTAAAAGCCACAGAAGAACTAAAGAGACGGGATAAAGCATGAGGCTTGGTGTTCTTAGTACCCGGGCAATAAGAAATAACAAACTTGAAACGAGCGAAAAACAATGCCCAACGAGCATGACGCGCATTCAGTCGTTTGGCAGAACGGATGTACTCAAGGTTCCTTTGGTCAGTCCAAACGACAAAAGGAACGGTCGCCCCCTCCAACCACTGTCGCCATTTGCCTAGGGCTAAACGGATGGCGAGCAGTTCGCGGTTAGCCACATCATAGTTACGTTCCGACGGTGACAGGCGATGAGAAAAATACGCACAAGGGTGGACCCCATCGTCAGTATCGGAGCGCTGGGACAGAATGGCTCCCACGCCCACCCCCGACGCGTCAACCTCAACAATAAACTGTTTAGTGACGTCAGGAGCAACAAGGATAGGAGCGGATGTAAAACGCTTCTTGAGGAGATCAGAACAACAATCATACGACCGGTGAGGAGGAAGGGAGTTGGCTCTGGACCGACTGAAGACCGAGCGCAGATCATGATATTCCTCCGGCACTCCTGTCAAATCACCAGGTTCCTCCTGAGAAGAGGGGACAGAAGAAACAGGAGGGATAGCAGACATTAAACACTTCACATGACAAGAAACGTTCCAGGATAGGATAGAATTACTAGACCAATCAAAAGAAGGATTATGACACACTAGCCAGGGATGACCCAAAACAACAGGTGTAAAAGGTGAACAAAAAATCAAAAAGAAATGGTCTCACTATGGTTACCAGATACAGTGAGGGTTAAAGGTAGTGTTTCACATAATATACTGGGGAGAGGACTACCATCCAAGGCAAACATGACCGTGGGCTCCCTAACTGTCTGAGAGGAATGTCATGTTCCCGAGCCCAGGCTTCGTCCATAAAACAGCCCTCCGCCCCAGAGTCTATTAATGCACTGCAGGAAGCTGCCGATCCGGTCCAGCGTAGATGGACCGGTAAGGTAGTACAGGTACTTGACGGAGAGGACCGTTTAGTAGCGCTTATCAGTCGCCCTCCGCTTACTGATGAGCTCTGGCCTTTAACTGGACATGAAATGACAAAATGACCAGCGGAACCGCAATAGAGACAGAGGCGGTTGGTGATTCTCCGTTCCCTCTCCTTAGTCGAAATGCGAATACCCCCCAGCTGCATGGGCTCAACGCCAGAGTCAGTGGGGAAAGATGGTAGTGTCGGAGAGAGGGGAGACACAGTTAACGCGAGCTCTCTTCTATGAGCTCGGTGATGAAGATCTACCCGTCGTTCAATGCGAATAGCGAGTTCAATCAAAGAATCCACGCTGGATGGAACCTCCCGAGAGAGAATCTCATCCTTAACCTTAGCATGGAGTCCCTCCAGAAAACGAGCGAGCAACGCCGGCTCGTTCCAGTTACTGGAGGCAGCAAGAGTGCGAAACTCTATAGAGTAATCCGTTATGGATCGATTACTTTGACATAGGGAAGACAGGGACCAGGAAGCTTCTTTCCCAAAAACTGAACGATCAAAAACCCTTATCATCTCCTCTTTAAAGTTCAGATAATCGTTAGTACACTCAGCGCTTGCCTCCCAGATAGCTGTGCCCCACTGCCGAGCCCGACCAGTAAGGAGTGATATGACGTAGGCAATCCGAGCTCTCTCTCTTGAGTATGTGTTGGGTTGGAGAGAGAACACTATATCACACTGGGTGAGAAAGGAGCGGCACTCAGTGGGCTGCCCAGAATAACATGGTGGGTTATTAACCCTAGGTTCCGGAGGCTCGGAAGACCCGGAAGTAGCTGGTGGCACGAGACGAAGACTCTGATACTGTCCTGAGAGGTCGGAGACCTGAGCGGCCAGGGTCTCAACGGCATGCCGAGCAGCAGACAATTCCTGCTCGTGTCTGCCGAGCATCGCTCCCTGGAACTCGAGAGTAGAGTAGAGAGAATCCATAGTCGCTGGGTCCATTCTTGGTCGGATCCTTCTGTTATGCAGGTGAATGAGGACCCAAAAGCGACGTGGCGAAAACAGAGTCTTTATTCCAGTAAAGGAAATAGGCAATACTCCTGGACAATCAGAGCAGAAAACAAAACATAAAAAACTTAATTCCACTCGTAGTGACGAGGACAGACTGGAGACTCGACCATTAACTGTAGGTTGCCTCGGGAAGGCACCGACCGTAGCAGACTCAGACACCTGCTCACACGCAGCATCTGAGGGAAACAAGACACGACAGGGCGAGACAAAGACACAGCACGGAGAACATAATACAAGGATCCGACAAGGACAGAAGTGGAAAACATGGGGAGAAATAGGGACTCTAATCAGAAGACAAAATAGGGAACAGGTGTAAAAAGACTAAATGAGTGAGTTAGGAGAATGAGGAACAGCTGGGAGCAGGAACGGAACGATAGAGAGAGGAGAGAGAGGGAGGGGGAGAGAGAGGGATAGAAAAAGGGAACGAACCTAATAAGACCAGCAGGGGGAAACGAACAGAAGGGAAAGCATAATGACAAGACAATATATGACAAAACATGACAGAGATGAAAATGGAGAAACTAAAGAGTGTGCAATATAGAAGGGTAGTCAGTGGACATCTGAACTTTGTTTGAGTCCAGTAGATCACATGATCAAGGAGCTATTGAAATTTGAATGCAAAAAAAGTTTGTATGTTGTTTACACTCCCTAACTAATTAAACTAGGAATACACAATGCTGCTCACATTTCCACATGTTTATTAGCTTTGGAAAGCAAATTAATGTCCAAATTGTGAAAATAAGACCTGTGTAAAGT
This sequence comes from Oncorhynchus gorbuscha, assembly GCF_021184085.1. NCBI lineage: Eukaryota > Metazoa > Chordata > Actinopteri > Salmoniformes > Salmonidae > Oncorhynchus > Oncorhynchus gorbuscha. The sequence goes on from NC_060178.1 coordinate 91,040,572, forward strand.
TGTGCGCAAATTTTCAAACATCATGACACTTATTTGGAGTCTCAAGTGGTTTGAAAGCGTGAATATCCGTTGAATATCCAACCTGAAACTGTTTTTACCACGGTCCAGCACCTTAGGATGCAACAACTGGCAACGACGATAACGGAATTCTGAGGCAAAATCCTCAGACTACTGATGACCAACAGAGTGAATGAGCTAGAAAGTTAGCTAGTACTAACGTTAGTAAATTAGCTGCTCAGCTGGGAAGAAACGGCGCGTGGGCTAATGAGCGCTATGGCACTTTTCAGTAGTAAAACCTGTTTGTGTTTCCAGGAGGTGGAGTCCCTAGAGAAAGCAATAACTAGAAAGTGTGAGCAGAGTGACCTGAAGACAGGAGGAGAAATGGAAGTGAATGAGGGTGAAGTATCGGAGGTGGTCGGTGCAGTGAAGTTATCGGAGACTGAGGTAAGCACCTTTTTTTTAATTTATTTTTTTTATTTAAATTTTTATTTTATTTTATTAACAACAAATCAATACATAAAGCACATGAGGGAACACAAGCATACATAGATTACAAACAATGGACAATCGAGCTAGGGGGTACAATATCACATTACAATTACACAAGGACCTTAAGGGACATGCATATACTTACAATTCTAACAGCTTTTTTGTTAGTAGAGCATTTAACCGTCTTAAAATACAGTTCAATTTCTTTTTGTAGGATACGAAAATGTGGTTTTCTGTTTGTAAATTTACATTTGTGTATATGAAATTTGGCCAAAAGAATAATGAAATTAATTACATAAAAATGATTCCGCTTATTTCTATTGTATGTAAAGAATCCAAACAGTACATCTCTCCACAATAGTGTAAAATCTTCATAAATGTGTTCAATTATAAACCTACTGATGTCTTGCCACAGTTTTCTTACATGCATACAATGCCAAAAAAGATGCACAACTGTTTCTGGGTGGTCATTACAAAAGGAGCAATTTGAGTTGATGTTTTCCTTAAACTTCTTCATATAGTGGTTGGCAGAATAATATTTATGAATAATTTTAAAGGAAACTTCCTTAATTTTGTTAACAAGTAGGTATGTTTGTGGCAACATCCAAACTTTTTTCCAACAGATATTATCAATAAATCCATTCCAATAAGGCATGACATAAGGTATAGATATAACATCCTGCTGAAACAAGGATCGTATTGCTCTGTTGTTGAATGGACCAAAAGAGAAACAAATCTTTCCTACTGATGAGTCAACAGGGTCAATAGAAGGTAGGCTCTGAGGGTCAGGTCTTGAGATGTTCCTGAATAACATAGCAACACTTGAGGGAATGGCATCTAAAACAATTGCAAAATATTTAGGTGTTACAGGGACCTTGTAAAGTGATAAGAATTCTTTATAACTGAGTAAAAGACCCTCTGCATTTACCAGTTGGCTCACCAATAGGATATTATTTCTGAACCAATATTCTAAAAACAGAGAGGTATTTTTATACAATATATCCCGATTATTCCATATATAATATCTGTGTGGAGAAAAATTGTGTTTATAAATTAAGGACCATGACAAGAAAACCTGCCGATGAAAAGCAGAAAGTTTCACTGGAACTTTGTCAATATTATAATTGCAAAACAACATGAAGTTAAGGCCACCAAAAGTAGAGAAGACATGGTGAGGAATACAATTCCAGATAGAAGTGGGTCTTCTTAGGAATTGTTTTATCCAATTGATCTTGAAAGTATTATTTAAAGTATTAAAATCCAGAAAATTCAGTCCACCATTCTCATAAGTGTTCATTACAACAGTTTTCCTAATGTAATGGGTACGGTTTCTCCAAAGAAAGTTGAAAAGCATCTGGTCTATTTCCTTGCTTATTTTACGGTCAAGATATAAAGATAGAGCACCATATGTTAGTCTAGAGATACCTTCAGCCTTGGTTATTAGGACTCTACCTTTTAAAGATAAGTCCCTCTGTAGCCATTGATTTAGTTTCTTCTGGGTTTTTTTAATAAGAGAGTTCAAATTTAGTAAGCCTCTAGACTTCTGATCCTTTGTAATGGTTATGCCTAAATATGTAAGTTCTTCTTTTACTGGAATACCATAATATGAAGTTGTCACACAATCTTTGACAGCCATGAGTTCGCATTTCTTAATGTTAAGAAATAGACCAGACGCTTTGGAAAAGGATTGTATCACATTGATCGATATGGGAATTTGGTTAGCGTCTTTCAGAAAAAGTGTAGTATTGTCAGCCAGCTGGCTTATAATAATTTCTTTACCAGCTATGGAAATACCTTGTACAGGACTATTATTTATAGAATTTGCAAGAAGTTGGGTGATTAATAAAAACAGGTACGGAGAGATAGGACAACCTTGCCTAATTCCTCTCTTTAACTCAAATCTAGGTGAGGTGCCATATTTCAATTTGATAGAGCTGTTACCATTTGCATAGAGAGTCTTAATAGCCTTACAGAAAAAATCCCCAAAGCCAAGTCTCTCAAGGGAGTGGAAGAGAAACTGATGCTCTACTGTGTCAAATGCTTTATAAAAATCTAAAAATAATATGAAGCTATCCTCAGTTATTAGGTCTGAGTAGTCAAGTACGTCTAATACTAGTCTGACATTGTTAGAAATATGTCTGTTCCTCATGAAGCCAGACTGTGTTTCATCAATGATTGCATCCAGAACTTCTTTAATTCTTTTTGCAAGTAGTGAGGCTAATATCTTATAGTCATTATTAAGAAGACAAATTGGACGCCAGTTATCAATGAGCAGCACTTCTTTTTTAGGCTTAGGTATCAGTGTTATTAACCCCTGACTCATTGTAGGAGGGAGAACATTGTTTTTAATACTCTCTAAAAAGACTTCAAATAGGAAGGGAGCTACTTGTTCAGAAAATTATTTGTAAAATTCTGATGTAATTCCATCAACACCTGGTGATTTATTGTTCTTTAGATGTTTGATAGACTCTATAATCTCTTCAACTTTGATGGGTTCATCACACTGTTTAGATTTTATATCACTGATAGAGTGAACATTATTCAGTGAGTTAAAAAACATATCTGTGGATTCCTGACAGTACGTAGAGCTATACAATTTTCTGTAAAAATTGCTGCAGTATTTAGCGATGAATTTTTGGTCATCTGTAATAACACCATCAATGTTTAACTTATGGATAGTGTTATTTTTAGAGTGAAATTTCTCAAGTCTAAAGAAGTAGGATGAATTCTGTTCTCCCTCCTCAATCCATTTTTTTCCTAGATCTAATAAAGGCTCCTTCTGCTTTTAATTTATATATATTATCCAGTTTATTTTGTAGCTCAATTAGTTCCATCTTCTCCTCCCCCAAGAGGTCAGCTGGGGACCTCTGAGAAAGGGAAGTTATCTTAATGATCACCTTTTCCTCCTCAGCTCTTCTGGTCTTAGCAAGATTACTACCATATTTTCTAAGATATTTGGACACCTCAAATTTAAAGAGCTCCCAGTTCATGCAATAAGATTTTTCTTCACAAGCCCTTTCCCAAAAGTGTGAGAGCAGATCTTTAACCTCAAATGTAACTATATCATTATTTAAAAATGAGCTATTTAGCTTCCAGTAGGATGCTCTACCAAGGTTCGTATCAGGGGTAAATATTTTGATATCAATGTAAATAGCCTTATGGTCTGTGAGGGGAGTAGTACAAATATTTGTAGTAACACACTCACTATCAATACATTTGGATATAAGCCAAAAATCTATTCTGGATTGTCTGGAGCCTGTTTTGTTACTCCAAGTGAATGATCTGTCGGCCGGAAACCTCTCTCTCCATATATCAGTAAGATCAAACTTTTCCATAAAAAGTATTAAACCCAAATTCTGATTGGTTGGCCTACCTGGGGGCCATCTATCAGTGTAACGAAGTTCGTCTGTTGTAAGAAGAGAGTCAGTCCGAAATGCAGCGTGTAGGTTACTCATGACTTTAATGAATGAAAAGGTACATGAAATAACTGAATTACGAAAACAACAAACGAAACGTGAAACTAATTATAGCCTATCTAGTGACTACAACACAGAGACAGGAACAAACACCCACCAAATACAAAGCGAACTCAGGCTACCTAAATACGGTTCCCAATCCGAGACAACGAGAATCACCTGACTCCAATTGAGAATCGCCTCAGGCAGCCAAGCCTAACTAGACACACCCCTAATCATACACAATCCCAATTAATACAAACCCCAATACGAAACACAACATATAAACCCATGTCACACCCTGGCCTACCCAAACATATACCAAAAACACAAAGTACAATGACCAAGGCATGACAGAACCCCCCCCCCCCTAAGGTGCGGACTCCCGGACGCACCTCAAGAGCATAGGGAGGGTCCGGGTGGGCGTCTGTCCATGGTGGCGGTTCAGGCTCGGGACGTGGACCCCACTCCATAAATGTCCTATTGCCTCCCCTTCGCATCCTGGGATAATCCACCTTCTCCGCCGACCATGGCCTAATAGTCCTCACCCAGATCCCCACATAACTGAGGAGCAGCTCGTGACAGAGGGGCTTCTCAGGACAGAGGGGCATCTCAGGACAGTGGGGCATCTCAGGAAAGAGGGGCATCTCAGGACAGAGGGGCATCTCGGGACAGAGGGGCATCTCGGGACAGAGGGGCAGCTCGGGACAGAGGGGCAGCTCAGGACAGAGGGGCAGCTCAGGACAGAGGGGCATCTCAGGACAGAGGGGCATCTCAGGACTGAAGCAGCCCGGGACTGAGGGGAAGCCCGGTAATGAGGGGAAGCCCGGTACTGAGGGGAAGCCCGGTACTGAGGGGAAGCCCGGTACTGAGGGGAAGCCCAGTACTGAGAGGAAGCCCAGTACTGAGATGAAGCTCAGGCAGGTAGTAGGCTCCGGTAAATCCTGGCTGGCTGGCAGATCTGGAAGAGACTGGTTGTCGAGCAGATCTGGAAGAGACTGGTTGTCGGGCAGATCTGGAAGAGACTGGTTGTCGGGCAGATCTGGAAGAGACTGGTTGTCGGGCAGATCTGGAAGAGACTGGTTGTCGGGCAGATCTGGAAGAGACTGGTTGTCGGGCAGCGCTGGGCTGACTGTCGGCACTGGCGGCGCTGGGCAGACTGGCAGCGCTGGGCAGACTGGGAGCACTGGCGGCGCTGGGCAGACTGGGAGCACTGGCGGCGCTGGGCAGACTGGGAGCACTGACGGCGCTGGGCAGACTGGGAGCACTGGCGGCGCTGGGCAGACTGGGAGCACTGGCCGCGCTGGGCAGACTGGGAGCACTGGCCGCGCTGGGCAGACTGGGAGTACTGGCGGAGCTGGGCAGACTGGGAGCACTGGCGGCGCTGGGCAGAATGGGAGCACTGGCCGCGCTGGGCAGACTGGGAGCACTGGCCGCGCTGGGCAGACTGGGAGCACTGGCCGTGCTGGGCAGACTGGGAGTACTGGCGGAGCTGGGCAGACTGGGAGCACTGGCGGCGCTGGGCAGAATGGGAGCACTGGCCGCGCTGGGCAGACTGGGAGCACTGGCCGCGCTGGGCAGACTGGGAGCACTGGCCGTGCTGGGCAGACTGGGAGCACTGGCGGTGCTGGGCAGTGGAGACTCCGGCAGCGCAGGAGAGGAGAAAGGCTCTGGCTGTGCTAAACAGGCGGGAGACTCCAACAGCGCAGGAGAGGAGAAAAGCGCTGGCTGCGCTGAACAGGCGAGGCGCACTGGAGGCCTGGTGCGTGGTGCTGGAACTGGTGGTACTGGATCGAGGACACGCACAGGAAGCCTGGTGCGGGGAGCTGCTACCGGAGGACTGGTGTGTAGAGGTGGCTCTGGATAGACCGGACCGTGCAGGCGCACTGGAGCTCTTGAGCACCGAGCCTGCCCAAGCTTACCTGGCTCGATGCCCACTCTAGCCCGGCCAATAGGAAGGGCTGGTATGTGCTGCACCTGGCTCTGCACCCGCACTGGAAGCACCGTGCGCTCCATAGCATAACACGGTGCCTGCCCGGTCTCTCTAGCCCAATGGTGAGCACAGGGAGTTTGCGCAGGTGTCCTACCTGGCATAACTATTCTCCCTTCTAGCCTCCCCCAATAATTATTTTGGGCTGCTTTTCCGGCTTCCAACCGCGTCGCCGTGCTGCCTCCTCATACCTGCGCCTCTCCGCTTTACCGCATCTATTTCTTCCTTGGGACGGCGATATTCTCCCGGCTGCGCCCAGGGTCCTTTACCGTCTAATTCCTCCTCCCATGTCCAAATCTCCAAGTGTTGCAGCCTCTCCCACTGCAACTGCTCTTCACGATTAACAGGGAGAGTAGGCTCAGGTCTGACTCCTGACTCAGCCACTCTCTCTCTGTGCTCTCCCCCGTTACTTTCGGTTTTCGCTCTGCGTCGCCGTGTTTTCCTTTTTGACTCCATTAGCCTGTAGCCCTCTTCCACTGCTGAAGCGAATCCCAGGCGGGCGCCTGCACTCTCTCTGGGTCGGCCGCCCACCTGTCGATTTCCTCCCACGTCGTATACTCCCTGCTTCTGCTGTCCATAACGTCGTCCTTTAGCTCCTGCCAGTTTACACACTGCTCGGTCTGTGAGTGGTGGGTGTTTCTGTAACGACTTTCGTCTGTTGTAAGAAGAGAGTCAGACCGAAATGCAGCGTGTAGGTTACTCATGACTTTAATGAATGAAAAGGTACATGAAATAACTGAATTACGAAAACAACAAACGAAACGTGAAACTAATTACAGCCTATCTGGTGACTACAACACAGAGACAGGAACAAACACCCACCAAATACAAAGCGAACTCAGGCTACCTAAATACGGTTCCCAATCCGAGACAAGCCTAACTAGACACACCCCTAATCATACACAATCCCAATTAATACAAACCCCAATACGAAACACAACATATAAACCCATGTCACACCCTGGCCTATCCAAACATATACCAAAAACACAAAATACAATGACCAAGGCGTGACATATCAGTTGAATTATCTATTGTAATGTTAAAGTCCCCTCCTATCAATAAAAACGGATTGGGAAATTTAGATAACCAATGAAGTATATGTTTCTCTATAGATTCAAGCAACTCATCATTCTCATGTTTGGTGTTGTACCCGTAGAAGTTTACAGTAATGAGTGTAATGTCATTGTAACTGATCACAAGACAAATAAAGTGACCAAAGGGGTCACATTCCGAGTGTAGAATATTACCACCAAAGGTATTTTTCATTGTAGTGACACCAGCAGAGCGTTCAGATCCATGGGAAAGCCAAATATCGTTGCCCCACTGTGACCTCCAGAAGTTGGCATCAGCAGAAATTGAGTGAGACTCTTGAAAAAAGCAAAGATCTGTTTGAAATTGTTTAGCAAATAAAAATAAGGCCTTGCGCTTCACACTGTTTCGTAACCCCCTAGCATTAAGAGATAATATAGACAAAGACAAAACAACAAAGATTATATAAAAGTATAAACTGTAGTAGGATGAGTCAAAGACGTAGGAGCAGTGAACTCAAACGATAAGGAACCGAGATCTGCACCATTTAAGTCAATTTAAAGTGAAAATAGCTTATTCCATAACCTTTGAAATTCAACTCATCTGGAAATTATGTTCAAGACCAAACCAAGGGTTCTTGTAGTAAGAGAGACTAAAAACCCTCTAGAGTAGTCAGGAACTATTCTGAGAAATCAAACAAATAATAATTTAAATAAAAGGGTACCTACTATTTTAAGTACATATGAAAACTGATCATAAAATAATTGAATAACAAAATGTTTTACATATAAACGTTCCTAAGACCTTTTTTGGAAATAAGTATTACTAAATAGAACAATAACCGTGTAAAGTCAGAGCTGACCTGTATGCCATTTAAAACAGTATCTTAGTTACTGTATACATAAAACATAAATTCAGCTTTCAATCTTCTTCGTAAGTTTATAAACAAAATAGGACTTCTGGTCATACAAGAACAAACTAATGAATTGAAATACCTGAGTCTTCCTTTAAAATAGTCACCTGATACTTGTTAGGTAAACAACATAAGGAAAATGAGAATACCATGGCTGAAACCATCAACCTGTTCCTTCTGGTGAGATTTTAGGGAGGAATATGGATTTCTGAACCGTTGATGAAACCTCGTCCTCCGACAAAGTAAGCAGCCATCCCCTCACTTCGTGCTATCTTGATCGTTGGCCACAACTTGTTCCTTCTTTCTATGTCTTCCGGGCTGAGATGCTCGGCGAAAAGCATACCATGGCTCTGAAGGAAGGCGTTCTTCCTAGCAGCTTTCCAGACAGCATCCCTGTAGAATCTGGTAGTGAATAGGATGAGGATACCCCTGGGTCTTGAATCGCTTTGCTGTTGCTTCTTGCCGAGGCGATGTACAACGTCGATGGTATCACCAACTTTGTTCTTCTCTGCAGGCAAAACTTCTTGGCAGATACGGATAGCCTCTCCTCGCACATCTTCATTCTCCACCTCTGGCAAGCCGTAGAGTCTCAGGTTCCATTTTCTTGTGTATTGTTCCAGATCAGTGAGACGTCTATGGTAGACATTGTTATTCTTTTCCACCCTTTCCACATTTTTTTCAACTTTTGCCACTCTCGTTTTCACATAATTAATTTCACCACATGCAAACTCCACAGTCTTTTTCAAGCCTTCGATAACCATGGTGTTCGCGCCTACCATTTTCTCAATGGCGTCACACCTGGAGTTGATGAGTAAGGAGAGGGTAGCCACAATGTCAGAGTTCATGTTGGGTTTTTTGGAGGGTGGAGGTTTGCACGGAGTAACCGGTAAAGAGGGGAATTTGTCATTTTCAGCATTCGAAAGCATGATATTATCCATAGGCCAAGTGTAGTTATGACAGTTGTCTATAAGCACGTTTCTCTCTTGTTGATTAGCAATAGAACGGCTAACTTTTTCCTTTCTTTTTTTGTCACGACTTTGCATGGACATGCTGAAATAAATTATCCAATTATCATTCCAGTCACAGGAAAGGTCTTATATCTTGAACAAATAAAAATAATAATGACTAAATAAAAAAATAAAAAAAAATTCACAATCTTTCTGAAGTTTGGTACAGAGCTCGGTAAAAAAGTGTCTGTTCAAGCAGCCATCTTGGCCAATCTCATCGAGGTAAGCACCTAGGATCAGGAAAAGAAGAGTCAGTGACAGTAGGAGTGAAGTTTATGGAAAAAGTGTACTCGTGCCTTTTGGCTGATCCTTTTGTGGTTTCACAATGTGTAAAAAAAGAGTTAGGTCATGTGGAATTGGTGACAGCGGTGGTGTTCTGGTAATTGTTTTTGTTTCTGTTGGGCAGAGGGAGAATGGCTTGGAGTAAAATGAATGGGGGGAAGGGGGGGGCAAGAAAAGTGAATTGTTTCGTTCTCAAGAAAAGGCCACCAATGAAAGGAGTGATAACTGGGGTAGCGGTAAATATAAAAGTTGACCAGCTGAGGGGAAATATTCCCAGTGTATGTGATGCTCGTCGTTTGATGCGATGCAGACAGGGTTTTGAGAGTGGGGAAACAGAAGAGTCGTTGTCTGTTCTTTTGAGTTTTGAAGTTGAGTCTTTGCCCGACAAAGTAATATTAGGATATATAAGTTATCCTGTATGAGCGTATGTGCGGAATACATTACTATGTTACAGGTGTCAAGCTTATGGGTATGTGGCAGCAGTGTGTAGGAGGGAGGGTCCAAGGTGTGAGAAATGTACAGAAGTGCATGAGACAAAGGAATGTGTAGTATTGGGGAAAGTAGTGGAATGTGTTAATTGTAGTGGTGCCCATGGAGCTGGGGATCAGAAATGTCCTGTGCGAGAGAGCCAGGTTAAGGTTTCTAGGGTTAGAGTAGTGCAGAAGTTGTCATATGCTGAGGCAGTGAAGAAAGCAGATGAAGATGGGTTAAGGGGGAGGTGTGGTGAGAGTAGTAGACATACCACAACAGAGGAATAGACCAAAAAGTGATATAAGTTTTAGTATGATTGGATTTTTAGCAATGGTTATCAATTGTACTGCAGGGATGGATCAGAAGTCTCAGAAAATGGAGGTTGTGGTGACAGCTTCAGAGAGGTATATATGGGTGTGCGAGACTTGACATCAGAAGAGTTACAGGGTGTATTAAGTGGTGATGCCCCATCCTTTCAGGATGATGGCATGAGGTAGGACTAAATACATTTAACTAGTGGAGTAGGGTGGTGTTAATTTTTATTTGATATCATTTTGAAATTAGTGAGTGTAGTGTTAGATGGTAGGGTATTTATTTAGTTCGTTTTTCAAGCAATATATAAGGAGTTGTATTATTATTATTATAGAGTTGTACTCCAGTCTAGTAGGTCGGGGTAATGCAACAAATTGTATGCCAACTGCCGTTAAACCTCATAGAAGAAGAAGAGGATGTGTTTCCAGGAGGCTAACAAGAGCTTCAGCACATACGAGATAGCTGACGATCGCAGAAGAGCGTGTTTCTTTAAGTCGTGGGTTCAAAGATGTTTGCACTGCTGAAAGATTTGGGAACAGCTGAGGGACCAGCTAGTTTATGGAGTTACCAGTATGGAGCTGCGTGGCAAGATGTTAAGTGCGGCTTATGGAGAGAATTTAACATGGGCAAAAATATTGGACATTGTCAACAACTTTGAGTGCACAGCTCAGAGTATCCATAAATTCCAGCAGACACTGACTCAGTTGAGAACCGATCAGTTGACCACAAAACGGGAGGGGAACCGACCCGGATCCGACAGGGATAAACAGTGGATGTCAGACCGGAGGGGAGAGACGTCAAAGCCCTGTATTCACTGTTTGGGGACAGGACAATCACAGCAGACCTGCCGTTACAAGAAGTTCCAATGTTGAGCCAGAAGACTGGACTTCTTGAAAGGGCTTGCAGGGGGAGAGTATCAATTCAATTCAAGGGGCTTTATTGGCATGAGAAACATATGTTAACATTGCCAAAGCAAGTGAATTAGATAATATACAAAGTGAAATAAACACTAAAAATGTACAGTAAACATTACACTCAGAAGTTCCAAAAGAATAAAGACATTACAAATGTCATATTATGTTTATATACAACAGATGTTGAGTTCCACATTATTTAATAGAAAGTGAAACTAAGCAAAGACAAAAACAAATAATGTCACGTTCGTCATAAAGATCGGACCAAGGCACAGCGTGGTATGCGTACATGCTTATTTATTAAAAGAATGAACACTGAACAAAATAACAAAATGTGACGCTATACAAACGAGTGCTGACAGGCAACTACACATAGACAAGATCCCAAAGGGAAATGGCTACCTAAATATGATCCCCAATCAGAGACAACGATAAACAGCTGCCCCTGATTGGGAACCATATCAGGCCACCATAGACATACAAATCACCTAGACCTACAAAAACCCTACAAACAAAACCCCCTAGTCAATACAAAAACTAGCGCACCCACCCTAGTCACGCCCTGACCTAACCAAAATATAAAGAAAACAGAGATATCTAAGGTCAGGGCGTGACAGCACCCCCCCCCCCCCCCCCAAAGGTGCGGACTCCCGGTCGCAAACCTGAACCTATAGGGGAGGGTCCGGGTGGGCATCTACCCTCGGTGGCGGCTCCAGTTCTGGACGCAGCCCCCCCTCTTTACGCTGATCCCTCCGCCTTTGTAGAACCGGACCGTGGATCATCGCCGGAGGCTCTGGACTGCGGATCATCGCCGGAGGCCCCGGACTGGGGACCGTTGCTGGTGAACCCGGAATGGGGACTGTCGCTGGAGGCCCCGGACTGGGGACCGTCGGTAGAGGTTCCGGACTGTGGATCGTTGTTGGAGGTTCCGGACTGAGGCCCGTCGTTGGAGGTTCCGGACTGTGAAACGTCTCCGGAAGCTCTGGACTGGGAACTGTTGCCAGAAGCTCTGGACTGGGAACTGTCGACGGAAGCTCTGGACTGGGGACCGTCGCCGGAAGCTCTGGACTGGGGACCCTCGCCGGAAGCTCTGGACTGGGGACCGTCGACGGAAGCTCTGGACTGGAAACCGTCTCCGGAAGCTCTCTGGTAAACACCTCGGCAACCCCGTGTTGCCACCCCATGTCCCCCCCCCCAAAAAAATGGGCTGTATTTTGGGCTTTCCTTGTGGCTGCGAACCCCGGCGTCGTTGATGTCCTCCATCATAACCTTTCGTCTGCCACCAAGGAAGGATCTCCTGTCCTTCCATTATTTCCTCCCATGTCCAACTTATTTTCCCCATCGTTGCCCGCTGCTTGGTCCTTGACTGGTGGGATATTCTGCCACGATCGTTGTAAGCATACTCGGACCAACGTGCAGCGTGATAAGGGTTCCACATATTTTTTTATTTAACCTGTTGAGTGTAGGGGGCAGTATTTTGATGTTTGGATGAAAACCGTACCCAAATGAAACTGCCTATTTCTCTGGCCCAGAATCTAGAATATGCATTGAATTGTCAGATTAGAATATAAAACATTAAAGTTTCCAAAACTGTCAAAATATTGTCTGTGAGTATAACAGAACTGATATTGCAGGCGAAAACCTGAGGAAAATCGAACAAGGAAGTGCCGAAGAGAAACGAATCTCCCTGTTCCAATGCATGCCTTCCCTCCATTTAACGGGATATCAATGAGATCCCTTTCCCCATGGCTTCCACATGGTGTGCGCAGTCTTTAGACATAGTTTCAGGCTTTTATTCTGAAAAATGAGCGAGAAGGATCACATTGCGTCAGTGGATGGCTGGGTGCCAGCAGAGTTTTGCATGCGTAACAACTTTGAGCAGACATTTTCTTTGTCTCTCCTATTGAAAAAGCTTAAATATTATTGATTATTTATTGTAAAAACAACCTGAGGATTGTTTATAAAAAAGGTTTGACATGTTTCTTCGAACTTTACGGATACTATTTGGAATTTTCGCCTGCCCGTCATGACCTGCCTGTGGCCTGTGGATTTCTGGACAAAACGCACCAACCAAATGGAGGTTTTTGGACATAAAAATAATCTTTATCAAACAAAAGGAACATTTATTGTGTAACTGGGAGTCTCATGAGTGCAAACATTAAAAAATAATAAAAGTTAAGCAATTGATTTTATTGCTTTTCTGACTTTTGTGACCAATCTACTTTGCTGCTAGCTGTTTGTAATGTTTTGTCTGCTGAGCGAGATGTCCTAACATAAACGCTTGGATAGCTTTTGCTGTAAAGCTTTTTTTAAATCTGACACACCAGGTGGATTAACAACAAGCTAAGCTGTGTTTTGCTATATTGCACTTGTGATTTCATGAAAATTCAGCGGATGTTGATGAAAATGATCCCGCTAACGGGATGGGTGCGCCAAGAAGTTTTAAAGTAAGTGAACCACACAACAAAAGAATAAACGAACCGTGACACCAATGGAGTGCTAACATGCAACTACACATAAACAATATCCCACAAACACAGGAGGGAAAACAGCTACTTATATATGATCCCCAATTAGAGACAATGATTCCCAGCTGCCTCTAATTGGGAATCATACAAATCACCAACATAGAAATAATAACCTAGAACCCCACATAGAAATAATAAACTAGAATACCCCCCAGTCACGCCCTGACCTACTTCACCATAGAGAAACAATGGCTCTCTGTGGTCAGGGCGTGACACTATACAAGACCTTCTCTTATGAACGTGGCACAACCACCACCTTGTCTAATTGATCTATCAGATCTGATTTGAACAATAACCAGAAATAATAAAATCAAGATGTGGTCTTAGCCTTAAACTCCTGACCGTTAGCAATAAGGCATCTGGCATTCCACTGAAGGATGACAAAAACCATAACTAACTATCATCATACTGAGACATTCCATCATTAGTATTATTAGGAGTCAACAAATCAACAATCATGGCAACAGTAACATCTGTTACTCCTAAAAACTCTGTTGCTGCTTCCACAATGATCTTCAACTTGGCAGTTCTTCCTTCCACAACATTGTCATGTTGATCACTTTTCCAATGAAGGCTATGAAGTCAATCTGATTAACTATCAAGGTATCCTTTGAAACGACACATTTGTGAGAGCAAGATTTCTGAGCAGGTCTCGTATCCGTGTCTGGACCAACATAAACAACTGCCACTGCGGTCATTTCTTACAGTAGGTCCACTTATTCCAGGGGTAGCCCTATTATCTCCATAATTCTGCCTAATAGTTCAACTAATTTGCCTTGCAGCCTCTGCACAAGAAACATTATGAGTGATTTTGTATCTTTGAACCTCTCTAGCCTTTTTCTGCACCTGGCATCCACCAAACCTGACATTGTTCCCACATTCACCATAATCATGTTCCCCTCCATAATTGACACATCTTTTCTTTCCTTTGCACAGAGCCGCTACATGTCCCATTCTTTGGCATTTAAAACACCTTAATGGAGGTGGGACAAACTCTCTAACAGTGAAAGCCAGGAAGCCCATCTGTACATTCTTAGGTACAACCTTCTCAAACATGAATAATATTGACAGGCTTTCACTTCTCCGTCCCTCTTCTTATTGAACAGCCTTTTTGCTTCAACCACTATGCCTTCCTATATATTTTATCTTATATAATCTATGGACATAGATAGCGGAAACCCAGAAATGACCCCCCTCAGCTTAGCCCGAATCTCCAGGGACATGACTTGTGATTTTCTTCCCCATGAGTTTTCATTTTCAGAATCTTCCCTTGCTGAAGATGGTCAGCACAGAATATTAACGGTCTACCATTACCAATGAACCGGGCTAATGTGACTTACCCTATCTCTTTCTTAATGGCATTGGGTAATCAAATACGGTGCATATTAGACCCTGTGGTCGCATCAAACACGATTACAACTTTCCACTCCAACACGTCATTACTTTTGTTTTCACTACTTTCACCCTCTTCACTGTCTCAACACTAGAACTGCCACTGCGGTTAGCAGCGCTTATAGAAAGGCCATTCACTACCTTCATCCTCTTCACGATCTCAACACTAGTACTGCCACTGCGGTCAACAGCGCTTATATAAGGGCCATTCAATACCTTCACCCTCTTCACGGTCTCAACACTAGAACTTCCAATGCGGTCAACAGCGCTTATAGAAGGGCCATTCACTCCCTTCACCCTCTTCACTGTCTCAACACTAGAACTGCCACTGCAGTCAACAGAACAGCGCTTATAGAAGGGCCATTCACTACCTTCACCCTCTTCACTGTCTCAACACTAGAACTGCCACTGCAGTCAACAGAACAGCGCTTATAGAAGGGCCATTCACTATCTTCACCCTCTTCATGGTCTCAACACTAGAACTGCCACTGCGGTCAACAGCGCTTATAGAAGGGCCATTCACTACCTTCACCCTCTTCACTGTCTCAACACTAGAACTGCCACTGCAGTCAACAGAACAGCGCTTATAGAAGGGCCATTCACTACCTTCACCCTCTTCTGTTATGCAGGTGAATGAGGACCCAAAAGCGACTTTACAGAAACAGAGTTTATTCCAAGTCAAAACAGGAATACTGAAACCCTCTAGTCAGTAGAGGGGAACAACTGAAGATGCGACCACAGACTGCAGGTCGCTTCGGGAAGGCGCAGGCCGTAGCTGATCTAGACACCTGCTCACACGCAGCATCTGAAGAAGGCAAAATCATGACAGGACGGAACGAGGACAAGAACAGCGAACATCAAACAAGGATCCGACAAGGACAGAAGCGAAAAACAGAGGGAGAAATAGGGACTCTAATCAGAGGGCAAAATAGGGGACAGGTGTGAAAGAGTAAATGAGGTAGTTAGGAGAATGAGGAACAGCTGGGAGCAGGAACGGAACGATAGAGAGAGAGAGCGAGAGAGGGAGAGAGGGAGGGGGACAGAGAGGGATAGAAAGAGGGAAAGAACCTAATAAGACCAGCAGAGGGAAACGAGTAGAAGGGGAAGCACAGGGACAAGACATGATAATGAATGACAAAACATGACAGTACCCCCCCCACTCACCGAGCGCCTCCTGGCGCACTCGAGGAGGAACCCTGGTGGCAACGGAGGAAATCATCAATCAACGAACGGTCCAGCACGTCCCGAGATGGAACCCAACTCCTCTCCTCAGGACCGTAAACCCTCCCAATCCACTAAGTACTGGTGAACACATCCCCGAGAACGCATGTCCATGATCTTCCGTACCTTGTAAATAGGAGCGCCCTCGACAAGGACGGGGGGGGGGGGGGGGGAGACGAACGGGGGCGCGAAGAAAAGGCTTGACACAGGAGACATGGAAGACTGGGTGGACGCGACAAAGATGTTGCGGAAGAAGCAATCGCACAGCGACAGGATTGACGACCTGAGAGACACGGAACGGACCAATGAACCGCGGAGTCAACTTGCGAGAAGCTGTCGTAAGGGGAAGGTTACGAGTGGAAAGCCACACTCTCTGACCGCGACAATACCTAGGACTCTTAATCCTACGTTTATTGGCGGCTCTCACAGTCTGCGCCCTGTAACGGCAAAGTGCAGACCTGACCCTCCTCCAGGTGCGCTCACAACGTTGGACAAAAGCCTGAGCGGAGGGAACGCTGGACTCGGCGAGCTGGGATGAGAACAGAGGAGGCTGGTACCCAAGACTACTCTGAAACGGAGATAGCCCGGTAGCAGACGAAGGAAGCGAGTTGTGAGCGTATTCTGCCCAGGGAGCTGTTCTGCCCAAGACGCAGGGTTTCGAAAAGAAAGGCTGCGTAATATGCGACCAATCGTCTGATTGGCCCTTTCTGCTTGACCGTTAGACTGGGGATGAAAACCGGAAGAGAGACTGACGGAAGCACCAATCAAACGACAGAACTCCCTCCAAAACTGTGACGTGAATTGCGGGCCTCTGTCTGAAACGGCGTCTAACGGGAGGCCATGAATTCTGAACACATTCTCAATGATGATTTGTGCCGTCTCCTTAGCGGAAGGAAGCTTAGCGAGGGGAATGAAATGTGCCGCCTTAGAGAACCTATCGACAACCGTAAGAATCACAGTCTTCCCCGCAGACGAAGGCAGACCGGTAATAAAGTCTAAGGCGATGTGAGACCATGGTCGAGAAGGAATGGGAAGCGGTCTGAGACGACCGGCAGGAGGAGAGTTACCTGACTTAGTCTGCGCGCAGTCCGAACAAGCAGCCACGAAACGGCGCGTGTCACGCTCCTGAGTAGGCCACCAAAACCGCTGGCGAATAGAAGCAATCGTACCCCGAACGCCGGGGTGGCCAGCTAACTTGGCAGAGTGAGCCCACTGAAGAACAGCCAGACGAGTAGAGACAGAAACGAAAAGAAGGTTACTAGGACAAGCGCGCGGCGACGCAGTGTGAGTGAGTGCTTGCTTTACCTGTCTCTCAATTCCCCAGACAGTCAACCCAACAACACGCCCTTCAGGGAGAATCCCCTCGGGGTCGGTAGAAGCCACAGAAGAACTAAAGAGACGGGATAAGGCATCAGGCTTGGTGTTCTTATTTCCCGGGCGATAAGAAATCACGAACTCGAAACGAGCGAAAAACAACGCCCAACGAGCTTGACGTGCATTGAGTCGTTTGGCAGAACGGATGTACTCAAGGTTCTTATGGTCAGTCCAAACGACAAAAGGGACGGTCGCCCCCTCCAACCACTGTCGCCATTCGCCTAGGGCTAAGCGGATGGCGAGCAGTTCGCGGTTACCCACATCATAGTTGCGTTCCGATGGCGACAGGTGATGAGAAAAATAAGCGCAAGGATGGACCTTATCGTCAGAATGGAAGCGCTGGGACAGAATGGCTCCCACGCCCACCTCTGAAGCGTCAACCTCGACAATGAATTGTTTAGTGACGTCAGGAGTAACAAGGATAGGAGCGGATGTAAAACGCTTCTTGAGGAGATCAAAAGCTCCCTGGGCGGAACCGGACCACTTAAAGCACGTCTTGACAGAAGTAAGAGCTGTGAGAGGGGTAGCCACTTGACCGAAATTACGAATGAAACGCCGATAGAAATTAGCGAAACCGAGAAAGCGCTGCAACTCGACACGTGACTTAGGAACGGGCCAATCGCTGACAGCCTGGACCTTAGCGGGATCCATCTGAATGCCTTCAGCGGAAATAACAGAACCGAGAAATGTGACAGAGGAGACATGAAAGGCGCACTTCTCAGCCTTCACGTAGAGACAATTCTCTAAAAGGCGCTGGAGTACACGTCGAACGTGCTGAACATGAATCTCGAGTGACGGAGAAAAAATCAGGATATCGTCAAGGTAAACGAAAACAAAGATGTTCAGCATGTCTCTCAGTACATCATTAACTAATGCCTGAAAGACAGCTGGAGCATTAGCGAGACCGAACGGCAGAACCCGGTATTCAAAATGCCCTAACGGAGTGTTAAACGCCGTTTTCCACTCGTCCCCCTCTCTGATGCGCACGAGATGGTAAGCGTTACGAAGGTCCAACTTAGTAAAGAACCTGGCTCCCTGCAGAATCTCGAAGGCTGACGACATAAGGGGAAGCGGATAACGATTCTTAACCGTTATGTCATTCAGCCCTCGATAATCCACGCAGGGGCGCAGAGTACCGTCCTTCTTCTTAACAAAAAAAACCCCGCTCCGGCGGGAGAGGAAGAAGGCACCACGGTACCGGCGTCGAGAGAAACAGACAGATAATCCTCGAGAGCCTTACGTTCGGGAGCCGACAGAGAGTATAGTCTACCCCGAGGGGGAGTGGTCCCCGGAAGGAGATCAATACAACAATCATACGACCGGTGAGGAGGAAGGGAGTTGGCTCTGGACCGACTGAAGACCGTGCGCAGATCATGATATTCCTCCGGCACTCCTGTCAAATCACCAGGTTCCTCCTGAGAAGAGGGGACAGAAGAAACAGGAGGGATAGTAGACATTAAACACTTCACATGACAAGAAACGTTCCAGGATAGGATAGAATTACTAGACCAATTAATAGAAGGATTATGACATACTAGCCAGGGATGACCCAAAACAACAGGTGTAAAAGGTGAACGAAAAATCAAAAAGGAAATGGTCTCACTGTGGTTACCAGATACTGTGAGGGTTAAAGGTAATGTCTCACATCTGATACTGGGGAGAAGACTACGATCTAAGGCGAACATGGGCGTGGGCTCCCCTAACTGTCTGAGAGGAATGTCATGTTTCCGAGCCCATGCTTCGTCCATAAAACAACCCTCAGCCCCAGAGTCTATCAAGGCACTGCAGGAAGCTGCCGAACCGGTCCAGCGTAGATGGACCGACAAGGTAGTACAGGATCTTGATGGAGAGACCTGAGTAGTAGCGCTCACCAGTAGCCCTCCGCTTACTGATGAGCTCTGGCCTTTAACTGGACATGAAATGACAAAATGTCCAGCAGAACCGCAATAGAGGCAAAGGCGGTTGGTGATTCTCCGTTCCCTCTCCTTAGTCGAGATGCGAATACCTCCCAGCTGCATGGGCTCAGTCTCTGAACCGGTGGGAGGAGATGGTTGAGATGCGGAGAGGGGGAACACCGTTAACGCAAGCTCTCTTCCACGAGCTCGGTGACGAAGATCTACCCGTCGTTCTATGCGGATGGCGAGTGCAATCAAAGAGTCCACGCTGGAAGGAACCTCCCGGGAGAGAATCTCATCTTTAACCTCAGCGTGGAGTCCCTCCAGAAAACGAGCGAGCAACGCCGGCTCGTTCCAGTCACTGGAGGCAGCAAGAGTGCGAAACTCTATAGAGTAATCCGTAATGGATCGATCACCTTGACATAGGGAAGCCAGGGCCCTGGAAGCCTCCTTCCCAAAAACTGAACGATCAAAAACCTGTATCATCTCCTCTTTAAAGTTCTGATAATCGTTAGTACACTCAGCCCTTGCCTCCCAGATAGCTGTGCCCCACTCCCGAGCCCGACCAGTAAGGAGTGATATGACGTAGGCGATCCGAGCTCTCTCTCTAGAGTATGTGTTGGGCTGGAGAGAGAACACAATATCACACTGGGTGAGAAAGGAGCGGCACTCAGTGGGCTGCCCAGAGTAACATGGTGGGTTATTAGCCCTAGGTTCCGGAGACTCGGAAGACCAGGAAGTAGCTGGTGGCACGAGACGAAGACTCTGAAACTGTCCTGAGAGGTCGGAGACCTGAGCGGCCAGGGTCTCAACGGCATGACGAGCAGCAGACAATTCCTGCTCGTGTCTGCCGAGCATAGTTCCCTGGATCTCGACGGCAGTGTTGCGAGAATCCGTAGTCGCTGGGTCCATTCTTGGTCGGATCCTTCTGTTATGCAGGTGAATGAGGACCCAAAAGCGACTTTACAGAAACAGAGTTTATTCCAAGTCAAAACAGGAATACTGAAACCCTCTAGTCAGTAGGGGAACAACTGAAGATGCGACCACAGACTGCAGGTCGCTTCGGGAAGGCGCAGGCCGTAGCTGATCTAGACACCTGCTCACACGCAGCATCTGAAGAAGGCAAAAAACATGACAGGACGGAACGAGGACAAGAACAGCGAACATCAAACAAGGATCCGACAAGGACAGAAGCGGAAAACAGAGGGAGAAATAGGGACTCTAATCAGAGGGCAAAATAGGGGACAGGTGTGAAAGAGTAAATGAGGTAGTTAGGAGAATGAGGAACAGCTGGGAGCAGGAACGGAACGATAGAGAGAGAGAGCGAGAGAGGAAGAGAGGGAGGGGGAGAGAGAGGGATAGAAAGAGGGAAAGAACCTAATAAGACCAGCAGAGGGAAACGAATAGAAGGGGAAGCACAGGGACAAGACATGATAATCAATGACAAAACATGACATCTTCACGGTCTCAACACTAGAACTGCCACTGCGGTCAACAGCACTTATAGAAGGGCCATTCACTATCTTCACCCTCTTCATGGTCTCAACTCTAGAACTGCCACTGCGGTCATCAGCGCTTATAGAAGTGCCATTAACTACCTTCACCCTCGTCACGGTCTCAACACTAGAACTGCTTTGAGAAGCTCTATAGTGATGGTTAGTTAAGACAATAAGAAATAATATCAGATCCCCAAATAGGCACATTTAAAAGCCTACATTTTCGCACAGACCAGGTAACCTAGGCCTACTTCTATGCGTAATCAGGTGCATGTCCTTACTGAAGATTGACAGAAGAGCTCCAAACAAAAGACAATTAATAAATTGACAACTCATAAATGGAATGAAATAAACCAAAACTTTTCTCACAAGTGTAGCCGAGGTTGTGTGCTCTGCAAACAACGTGTCCACTCCTACAATGACAACGGTAAGACTGTAATAATTATATATTGAATGCATTAACAGAAATGACAACAACCAAACAAGAATTGTAGATGACAAATGATGGTAATTAATGGTAAATGTGATACTGATGTGCAATCCCTGCGGCCTCCACAGGCGTGAATCAAACAGGTGCCATAAAAAATGTTTATATATATTTGCCACTGCTTGACTAAAAAAACATAGTTCGACCAACAGACTATCGACCAAACAATCAACCAGTCGTCCCTATGGCGTCAGCCCTAATTGATGTAGGCCTATTTAACATTGTAAATTAAAAACTCTTGCTCCAAATGTACTAGTTGGACGGGGCAGGTTGTGGGATGACATTAAAATATTCCCCAGTTTTAGTCCCTAGAGAGGAAAACTAAGAAGACAGACAGAGCGATAATAGTCAGGCTGTCTAATTGTAATAAAATGAAGCCTGTTTCAATGATGTCTGTCCTCAGATATGGAGAGCTGTGAAAGCCGTTCTGCCAATCAAGCATCCCCAGTAAATGTCCCAAGAGACTGCTTGCACTTCCTTTTTTTGCCGTGGTTTGTATGTGTACTTATCAAATCAAATCAAATGTATTTATATAGCCCTTCGTACATCAGCTGATATCTCAAAGTGCTGTACAGAAACCCAGCCTAAAACCCCAAACAGCAAGCAATGCAGGTGTAGAAGCACGGTGGCTAGGAAAAACTCCCTAGAAAGGCCAAAACCTAGGAAGAAACCTAGAGAGGAACCAGGCTATGTGGGGTGGCCAGTCCTCTTCTGGCTGTGCCGGGTGGAGATTATAACAGAACATGGCCAAGATGTTCAAATGTTCATAAATGACCAGCGTGGTCGAATAATAATAAGGCAGAACAGTTGAAACTGGAGCAGCAGCACGGTCAGGTGGACTGGGGACAGAAAGGAGTCATCATGTCAGGTAGTCCTGGGGCATGGTCCTAGGGCTCAGGTCCTCCGAGAGAGAGAAAGAGACAAGGAGAGAATTAGAAAACGCACACTTAGATTCACCGAATAGGACAGGAGAAGTACTCCAGATAAACAAACTGACCCTAGCCCCCCGACACATAAACTACTGCAGCATAAATACTGGAGGCTGAGACAGGAGGGGTCAGGAGACACTCTGGCCCCATCCGAGGACACCCCCGGACAGGGCCAAACAGGAAGGATATAACCCCACCCACTTTGCCAAAGCACAGCCCCCACACCACTAGAGGGATATCTTCAACCACCAACTTACCATCCTGAGACAAGGCTGAGTATAGCCCACAAAGATCTCCGCCATGGCACAACCCAAGGGGGGGGGCGCCAACCCAGACAGGATGACCACATCAGTGAATCAACCCACTCAGGTGACGCACCCCTTCCAGGGACGGCATGAGAGAGCCCCAGTAAGCCAGTGACTCAGCCCCTGTAATAGGGTTAGAGGCAGAGAATCCCAGTGGAAAGAGGGGAACCGGCCAGGCAGAGACAGCAAGGGCGGTTCGTTGCTCCAGAGCACATATGTCAGAGTCAAGGCCCGCGGGCCACATCCGGCCCGCGAGAAGGTTTTTTACGGCCCCTGGGATGATCTTGATTTATTATTAGAACCGGCCCGCAGACCGCAGCAAGCCGGCAGCCCGCAGATCTTTTACACGCACCAATACTACATTTCCCACAATGCAACGGTGACGCACCGAGCAGTAGGCTGCTTCATTTCAATATTTATTGGCACAGCAGTTGTCAGCATCACAGTAAAATTAACTTTCAGATACCCATCAAAAATGGCAAAACGGAAGGTGGACACTGAGAACCGGGGGTTTCAAACAAGGTGGGAGTCGGAGTATTTGTTCACGGAGGTAGCTGGAAAACCTGTGTGTCTTCTGTGTGGAGAAAGTGTGGCGGTACTGAAAGAGTATAATCTGAGACGACATTATGAAACGAAACACGCGGACAACAACAAGAATATGGACATGGAACAAAGGCTACAAAAGGCAGAGGAATTAAAACGAGGCCTCAAATCTCGACAGGCTCTGTTCAAAAAAGCCAAATCACAAGGCCAGGCTGCTGTCAAGGCCAGTTTTATTTTGGCAGAAGAGATCGCTAAATCAGCCCGGCCATTTACGGAGGGGGATTTCATCAAAAACTGCATGATTAAAGTTTGTGACGAAGTTTGCCCAGAAAAAGGCAACTCTTTTTAAATGTGAGTCTGAGCAGAAACACCATTGCCGAGAGAGTAGACCAGTTGTCCATCAATCTAAAAGAGCAGCTTGTGAAAAAGGGAAAAGATTTCATTGCATATTCCTTGGCTGTGGATGAGAGCACCGACATTTCTGACATTGCCCAGTTGTCAATTTTCATCCGCGGAGTGGACTCCAGCCTAAGCGTGACAGAGGAGTTTTTGGCTTTACGTCCTATGCATGGCACAACTACGGGGCATGATTTGTATGAAGAGGTGTCAAGATGTGTAAATGAGATGGAGCTGCCTTGGGAAAAACTCGTGGGTTTGACAACCGACGGAGCACCTGCGATGTGTGGACACAGGAGCGGACTGGTGGAGAAGATACGGGAAAAGATGCAAGAGGAAAACGCGACAGGTGAGCTGACAGCTTATCATTGTATCATACACCAGGAAGCGTTGTGCGGTAAAGCCTTGAAAATGGAGCATGTAATGAGCATCATCACGCGCACAGTTAACTTTATCAGAGCCAAAGGTTTGAATCACCGCCAGTTCAAGGCATTTCTGACGGAGTTAGAAACGGAGCATGGTGATTTGCCTTATCACACAGAGGTGCGATGGCTAAGCCAGGGAAAGGTGCTTCAAAGATGTTTCGAGCTTCGTGAGGAGATTTGTCTGTTCTTGGACAGCAAAGGGAAAGACACAACACAACTCCGAGACTAAATGTTTCTGTGTGAAATGGCTTTTCTGTGTGACATTACGAGTCATCTGAATGCAATGAACTTGCAGCTGCAGGGTCGGGATCGTGTCATCTCTGATATGTACAGTACAGTGAAGGCATTTAAAACCAAACTGACTCTGTGGGAGACGCAGATGCGGAAAGAAAATTTGAGCCACTTTCCCAGCTGCCAGACCATGAAAGAGAAGCTCTCTACCAGTGCGTTCCCGAGCGCACAGTTGGCTGATAAAATAGGTATGCTTGCCGCTGACTTTCGACGCCGATTTGCTGACTTTGAAGCACAAAAAAGCAGGTTGAAACTGCTCGGTAACCCATTTGCTGTTGACGTGGAAAGCTCACCACCAAACCTCCAAATGGAGTTGATTGACCTCCAATGCAATGATGCACTGAGGGCAAAATATGCGGCAGTGGGTGCTGCGGAGTTCGCCCGTTTCCTCCCCGACACAATGCCCCAGCTGCGCATCCAGGCTGCTCAAACGTTGTCTATGTTTGGCAGCACATACCTGTGTGAACAACTGTTTTCTTTGATGAACTTGAACAAAACATCACACAGAAGTCGACTTATTGCTGAACACCTCCACTCAATTCTGAGGATTTCCTCAGCTCAGAGCCTTACCCCGAACATTGATGAACTTGTGGAAAAGATGGGACACCACCAAGTATCACCCTCAACCTCAAACAAGTGAACATTACTGTGCAATCACATATTTAGAGTTTTTACTCAGTTCAAGTTTAAAAGTTAAAGTTTAATATTTGTTTTCACTGCATGTTACTTCTCCTTAAACAAAGTGTTGTTTTTGATTAATAGATGTTTGCACTTTATTTTATTGTATTTCAATCCAATTATATGTTAAAAATATTTCAGTTGAGTGGATGATAGAAAATTGCTATTATTGTTTTTTTCTTTGAAGTAAATTTAGCCCACTTTTGCTAAAATAGAAAATATAGGCTACTGATGGTGCCTTGAATACCGGTTTCTTTCATTTAATGTTCATGTTATGGGGATTTTTATATAAAGGAAATTTGTCTTTTGTGTCCGTTGAAAATTAAAGATTACTGACAGAGCCATAAGAAAATATTGCTTTATTTATCTGATCATATTGGAATATATTTGTTAGGTTTTCAGTAGGTTCAATTAGGTTCACTAGACTATATGCGTCATTTAAAAAAAATTCAATTAACATTCGAACAGTCCGGCCCTCGGCTTGTAGCTAAATTTTTTATTTGGCCCTCCGTCCATTTGACTTTGACACCCCTGCTCCAGAGCCTTTCCGTTCACCTTCCCACTTCTGGGCCAGACTACACTCAATCATATGACCCACTGAAGAGATGAGTCTTCAGTAAAGACTTAAAGGTTGAGACCGAGTTTGCGTCTCTGACATGGGTAGGCAGACCGTTCCAAAAAATGGAGCTCTATAGGAGAAAGCCCTGACTCCAGCTGTTTGATTAGAAATTCTAGGGACAATTAGGAGGCCTGCGTCTTGTGACCGTAGCGTACGTGTAGGTATGTACGGCAGGACCAAATCAGAGAGATAGGTAGGAGCAAGCCCATGTAATGCTTTGTAGGTTAGCAGTAAAACCTTGAAATCAGCCCTTGCTTTGACAGGAAGCCGGTGTAGAGAGGCTAGCACTGGAGTAATATGATCAAATTTTTTGGTTCTAGTCAGGATTCTAGCAGCCGTATTTAGCACTAACTGAAGTTTATTTAGTGCTTTATCCGGGTAGCCGGAAAGTAGAGCATTGCAGTAGTCTAACCTAGAAGTGAGAAAAGCATGGATTAATTTTTCTGCATCATTTTTGGACAGAAAGTTTTTGCAGTGTTACGTAGATGGAAAAAAGCTGTCCTTGAAATGGTCTTGATATGTTCTTCAAAAGAGAGATCAGGGTCCAGAGTAACGCCGAGGTCCTTCACAGTTTTATTTGAGACGACTGTACAACCATTAAGATTAATTGTCAGATTCAACAGAAGATCTCTTTGTTTCTTGGGACCTAGAACAAGTATCTCTGTTTTGTCTGAGTTTAAAAGTAGAAAGTTTGCAGCCATCCACTTACTTATGTCTGAAACACATGCTTCTAGCAAGGGCAATTTTGGGGCTTCACCATGTTTCATTGAAATGTACAGCTGTGTGTCATCCGCATACCAGTGAAAGTTAACATTATGTTTTCGAATAACATCCCCAAGAGGTAAAATATATAGTGAAAACAATAGTGGTCCTAAAACGGAACCTTGAGGAACACTGAAATGTACAATTGATTTGTCAGAGGACAAACCATTCACAGAGACAAACTGATATCTTTCCAACATATAAGATCTAAACCAGGCCAGAACTTGTCTGTGTAGACCAATTTGGGTGTTAGCAAATGTTGTATACAACAATACAGTTGAAAGTCAAGCACAATGTGATGTAGGCTACAATTGTATTACACTGTAGCGGGCCAATCATTCTCCTGGAAGTATGCTGTATGTGTCGGCTTCTGTTCAAGCCCAGCACTAACACACCTGATTTAACTTATCAATGTGTATTATTGCTGGGCTGGAATAGAAGTGGCAGGTGGTAGTGTAGCCTAGTGGTTAGAGCGTTGGACAAGTAACCGGAAGGTTGCGAGTTCAAACCCCCGGGCTGACAAGGTACAAATCAGTCGTTCTACCCCTGAACAGGCAGTTAACCCACTGTTCGCAGGCCGTCATTGAAAATAAGAATATGTTCTTAACTGACTTGCCTGGTTAAATAAAGGTAAAAAAAAAAAAAAAAAATGTAAAACGTCTGCTCACCCAGTAGATCAGGGAGTGGAGCAAGGTTGGCCATATGTGGTATGGACTTTTTTTTCACCCAAAATTATGCTTTAGTAGTAAAGCCTACCTACTAAGATGTCTAACATTTACATACAAGTTTGATTATTTGTACATTTTGAAATTATATTTTGATTAATTCAATGGTAATTCATTGACGTGAAGTGTCAATGTTCATTCATGTGTCAATGTTCAGTCAATGTTTGTTTCTCTTTGCTTATTTAAGCTGTTCTTGCCATAATATGGACTTGATCTTTTACCAAATAGGGCTATCTTCTGTACACCATCCCTACCTTGTCACAACACAACTGATTGGCTCAAACGCATTAAGAAGGAAAGAAATTCCACAAATGAACTTTTAACAAGGCACACCTGTTAATTGAAATGCATTCCGGTGACTACCTCATGAAGCTGGTCGAGAGAATGACCAAGAGTGTGCAAAGCTATCATCAAGGCAAAGGCTGGCTACCTTGAAAAATCTAAAATATATTTTGATTTGTTTTTTGGTTACTACATGATTCCATATATGTTATTTCATAGTTTTGTAATGACCTGACTAGATCATAAATGAACAATTGTCCAGACAGAGGCTTGAGTTTGCGAATTGACGGTTTATTAAACCAACTTTACACAGGCTACTGTTTGGGCCGTAGCACACGCCAAATAGATGACAGATAACCCACAAGCCAATCGTGACCTTCTCTTGTGAAGCCCATACGTAAGAGAGAGAGAACAAAGGCTGAACCTGGTCTTAACTTCCAATGCTCAACCCCCCCTGCCCAACCCCCCTCCACGCCACTCCGCCAACCACCAGGATGCCCGGCATCAGAACATTCCAGGCATTCCCGTGATTGGCAGATAGCAGGTTGATTGACATGTCGGACCCCGCGAACACCGGGTACTGGTCAGTACAACACAACCAACTCCTAGCCTAACACATAACACACAGCTGTCTGTGCGGGTCGCTACAGTTTTGATGTCTTCACTATTATTCTACAATGTAGAAAATAGTAAAAACAAATAAAAACCCTTGAATAAGTAGGTGTGTCAACTCTTGACTGGTACTGTATATATTTAACAAACAAACAAATACAGTATGACCCTCACACCAAATACAGAATATGCCAGGGAACAAACCCAACGCTGGCGGCGGCGTGGGTCCGGATGACAGAACGTCCCCCCGAGCCTGAGCGAGCAGGTCGGGTCTTAGCGGCAGCTGCTATGGGGTCCCGGAGAGGAGGGACAACAGAAGGCTGAACTATGGTCGTCTCGGCTAGTTATGGGGCGATCAGGAGCAGCCAGTGGCTCTTAAAACTGACCCTGTCTAGCGTAGCTGTGATCAGGGGAATGGTGGGAACGCATAAAGTGTTGTTGCCGGCGAATCGTGAGCAAGGGCTTCCAAACCCAGAGAGTGCATGGCGAACTGCCCTGAGCTCCAGCACATTGATGTGCTTGCCACTCCATGGGGGCTCCTGCGTCCGCTCACTGCCATGCCTCTGAACACTAGCTCCCTGCAGTGGAATCTGTTCATTATTACCCCCTCCAACAGGAAGGAGTGTGAGTACCATTTCACACACGCATTTGTCACCGATAGCGGACGATGTCTCGGTCGTCTCCAAGAGAAACTCTCGTTTATTGTCTTACTTTTGAACTAATGATTATGGGCTGTTTATAACTATGCTGTATTCAAATTCCCTTTTGTTTGCATGACAAATTATGACGGTAGCGTGGCCGAGTGGTCTAAGGCGCTGGATTTAGGCTCCAGTCATTTCGATGGCGTGGGTTCGAATCCCACCGCTGCCAGAATATTTTAATGATGTTTTTTCTTTCTCAACCAGGTCGTACAATGTATTACGAGTTATATGCTTTTGGTCATTTTTGGCAATTCAACTACAAAATATGTGAAAAGTGTCTGGACTGTTGCATTGACTGGTGATAGTAGCACATGACGCACCCATTTCGTGGAACAGCCATGACAAAGACCTGTAGTGACATCTTATGGCGTTTCATAGTCATTACATTTCAATGAGAACACTCGAGGGCAGCTGCTTGTTGACAATCCCATAATTTATTAGTTTCTTAGTTAGAAAGACTTACCTCTAAGAAATACGTCTGTATAAGAAACATATTCCCAAAATAAAGTATAGTACTTGTATTTAAATCCATGAAAAGCTGTTATGATTAATATAAATATTATTCATAAAATAATCAAAATTCAAAATCAACTCTTCGCAAAGTGCTTCAAGTGAATCCCTCTAAATGAGAGATTAATGATCAGGGGCCCAACCAGCAGCTCGCCATGTTGGGGTTAAATCTATGCGAGGCTTCATTGAGCCCTGAGCCTCTGCTGAGAGTGTTGCCTGGCCACAAACTGCAGCTTTTGGATGGCCAGCTGAGTGTCCTCCAGTGAGATGCCCAGATGCCAGACGGCCCTGACAGAGTCTCCAATGTGGGGGAACATGAGTACCCGTACCCCCTGCCCCATAGCGGCCTGCTCGCCTTCCCCCACCGCAGCCATCAGAGCACAGAACTCTGTTGGGGTCAACGAGGCGTCCCGCAGACGAAACCGCAGGATGTTGGTTTCTACAGCAGCCATGTCGACCTCGTAGAGAGGAGGGTCGCACTCCAACAGAGCTACACACATACACACACACAGAGGTTGTGACAGAGTGGTCAAGAATATATGATGAAATAGAAACGTCCACGTGTGTGTCTTGCAGGTGTACATTTGTGTGTTTGTGTGCCCACCCTGTGCGAAGGTCCTGGCATGACGGTGGTCTTCCTCCAGCCTGTTGATCATGTCCCCCAATGCCAGCTTGCCAGCGGCTGCCAGAATTCCCACCTGGCGCAGCCCTCCGCCCAGGGCTTTACGACAACGCACCGCCCTGGAAATGAAGTCCTGAGGGCCAGCCAGCATGGTGCCCACTGGAGCACCCAGACCCTGCAACACACAGGATCATACGCAGGATCACACAGCAGGTAACACATAGCAGGTAACACACAGTGTCTATCTCACAAATACATAATTCCAGCTGATGGTGTGTGCGTGTGTGTATATGTGTTCTGACCTTGGACAGGCAGACGCTGACGGTGTGTGTGTTTTGTAGGATTGTAGATGGGGCGACTTTCTGGGCAATGGCTGCATTCATCATTCTTGCTCCGTCCATGTGTACAGCCAGACCATATCTGTCTGCTAGCGCCTTTACCTGAGGGAGAGACACACAACAAAGCAGAGTTACAACAACATACCTATCTGCAAGACTCCCGAGCACTCACCTGAGGGATACACACACACACACACACACACACACACACACACACACACACACACACACACACACACACACACACACACACACACACACACACACACACACACACACACACACACACACACACACACACACACACACACACACACACACACCTCCTGCAGGAAGGGTAGGGGCAGCACGCGGCCTCCCTGTATGTTGTGTGTGTTCTCCACACACACCAGGCGTGAGCGGGGGTAGTGGGCGTCGGGGTAACCATGGCGAATCTTGGACTCCAGCTGATCCAGGTCAAAGGTCCCGTCAGGTAGATTGGTCACCGTGGTGGAGTGGACACCAGCCAGCTGACACACACATTACAGTCACGTGTTTTTAGTGTGCACTTTAAGTTTATGTGTGCAGTGGCTGTGTGTGTAATCTGTGCGTGTTCACTGTACCTGAGCACTCCCTCCCTGCTCGTAGATGTGGAGGTGTGACAGATCTCCAACGATCATCTCGTCTCCTCTCTCCCTGCAGTGCACCATTACTGGACAACACATAAACACACCCAAAAAGTATTGCACAATTATGTTGATCCACCTTCTGCACAGCCATGTAGAAAGATCAGCTGTAAACCCATTGCAGATCCAGTCTCCTCTCACCAACACAACTGAACACAGACACAGACACAGACACAGACACAGACACACACACACACACACACACACACACACACACACACACACACACACACACACACACACACACACACACACACACACACACACACACACACACACACACACACACACAGCTAGTTATTTCTCTCACCTGCTATGAGGTTTGCCATGGTTCCAGATGGGACATAGAGAGCTGCCTCCATCCCAAACACCTCTGCAGCCATCTTCTGGAGCTCTGTACATGCCCACCCAAATTTGCCAAATTAAATCAGGTTCATAAAAATGGAAAGGATGCATCATAAAAGAATACAAACAGGTCCAAGTCAGTACAATCAGATCACAGTACCACACTAATGAATTATGCAGTGTGTGCACCCCATGCACTTAACTACAAAATGCTTATTACACTGTTTTACATACTTTTATTAATCGGCCAGAACTTTGATCGGTGAAAGATAAGTATAAAATAATCAGGTCATAATGATGAGCACCTTCTACAAATCAGTTAAGCAACTCCATATGCTTGCCAAAACTCATACATCATCTAATTTCTCTGACCATTTACTGTTGGATCCTCCCCGAATACATCGTCCCCAACCTCGGCCTCTGCCATGGCCTGACGCATGGCCGCTCCAGGCTTGGTCACGGTGTCGCTACGGAGGTCCACTGTCCGGGCAGAGGATGCCCCGGACAGGGAAGGGTCGACTGGTTTAGCGATCTCGTAGTAGAGTCGAGAGGGTCCTCGTCCAAGCCCCACGCGATGTTTTGGTGAGATGACACCCCGGTTTACACACTGCAACAAGGCACGGGCCGGAATCTTTAACGTTTTTAAAAACATGTTTTCTGTCGTTTTGAGCACCGCAGAAAACCAGTTCACTCATCCATTGTTTTAGCTGTGAACTTTGGATCATTGTATTCGACAATCATTGATTGGATCTCCCGTGGCTGCCAGGCCAGAGTAATGGAAAAAGATCAGAAATATCCCAGAAGGTGGCGCCACAGAACATGTATTTTACTACACCAGCCCACAACACAGGAAGAGTTCATTGCCATGATCCAACCCTGGGTTTAATGTCTATGAATTCAACTTCTCTTCATGCAAAAACAATGCCAGAAAGCAAATACATGTATGCCATACATTAATCTATAGTATTCCCCAAGCAGTTAACATCTCATCCAGTCGTGTGGTTAGATGTGAGTATATATTTGATACTTTTTTGTTGTAATATAGCTTTGATACTTCAAGTTGTTGCTAACTATAAGGAATTACGGATGTGCATTTCTAGCTGAGAAGAGGGTTTTCCGGTCAAAGTTTCCTTTGTGAGTCGAAGTGGTGCACCACTAAAGCCAAAGCCGTGTAACCTCGTTAACAACATTAATAACTAAAATTATAAGTAGCTAACAAGAGCACGCATTCATTTAAATAATACATTCACGACATAGAGAAAGATACCTTGCAATTTGGTTGAAAGCCACAGGCTCCACCGCGTGACTAGACTGACAGGTAGCTGCTAGCATCAGATGCTAAGCTAACTATTTATTGTAGCTAACTGTCTGGAGCGGGGAAGGTGGACTTGTCTAGCTATCTTTACTGTCGATATATTCACATAAAACCATTTTCTGTTTGCAGCTGTGGAAGTATTGGATTTCGTTATTCAATAGTTCTGCGTTGGACCATTCAGGTGAGCTCCCACTGCGTAACTAACTAGCTAGTTTGCTAGATAGCTAACGTTAGCTATTGTATTGTTGTCAAAGGGTATTGTGTAACATTAGCTACGTTATTTGCTAGCTAGCTGCCACATGAGCCGATGACAGCTGTCGTGACATCCGTGGTTAGCGCAATAGCTAACTGTGGATTTGGTTATCTAATCATAGACATTGCCCTTGATACCGACGTTTTAACTAAGTTATCAGGCCATCATTTTGCACCATGCATCTACATACACACATACATAAATAGCTAGATAGCTGACCAGATCCGTGTAATAATAGTTTGTATTCATGTCATGAATGATGATCTGCATCAAGATGGGGATGGAACAAATTATTGATGAAGAGTAGGCCTAACTGTAGCAATGTGCTTGGACTAAAGACACTCTCTTTCCCTTCCTCTCCTTCAGCACTCATCCCAACTGTGTGCTGAAATGGAAAAAACCTCTCATTTGTTTTCAAGTATTTAGAGGAACAGGTAAGCTCACATTTCCTGTTAAACATCCAGTCCCATCACTAATTTCCTGTTGTCATAACAGAGCTTAGCTAGATCTCTATTTACCTTCCATTGATGAATGTAACTTATAGATATAGCTATAATACATCTCTGTGCATTTCTCCTGAGACAAACTGGTGACAGATGACGGTTGCTAACAGTCAGTGTTCCTATTCATTAGTAGCTGTTTTGCACTTCTAAGATGCAAAACCCACATTCCAGCCAGGTGGGAGGCATGCCTGCTGTGTTACTTTGTGAACGTGATGAGCACAGAGTAGTGTAGGCGTGCAGTTGGAGGAATGCCAGAGAACCGTCCCTTCCCAATGCCATTATGTTAGCACAATGCACTACATGTTTCAACAATAACCCTCATACAGGAGGGTGCTGGCAATGCCAAAACAACCATCAGAGATCATATATCTTTTTGTGATGATGTATAATACGAAAACCTGATATTGATGTTTGGGTGTCAAGGATTGTGATCAACAACATGGTGACATTGCGTTCACCTCCAAAACTTGACTATGTTCTGATAGTACATTGTACATGACATTACGCCACCTATCAAATTGATTGTGATGTGTTCTATTGTGACTCCATACCATATCTTGCATTGTAACATTATTCAAGTTCTACTGCTGCACTATGACCTCATCCACACTCAAGAATGTTGAGTTCTTGACTTACATTGTGATGCATTGCATTGTGACATTTATTGTGTTTTGCTGCATTATGACATCATCCACCAAATGTTTAGTTTAAATTGTGAAGTATTTCTTTATGACACACCGTCTTAGCCTATTTGAGTTCTACTCAGTGGTGTAAATTTTTTATTTTAATTTTTTATTTATTTCACCTTTATTTAACCAGGTAGGCAAGTTGAGAACAAGTTCTCATTTACAATTGCGACCTGGCCAAGATAAAGCAAAGCAGTTCGACAGATACAACGACACAGAGTTACACATGGAGTAAAACAAACATACAGTATAAACAAGTCTATATACAATGTGAGCAAATTAGGTGAGAAGGGAGGTAAAGGCAAAGGCCATGGTGGCAAAGTAAATACAATATAGCAAGTAAAACACTGGAATGGTAGTTTTGCAATGGAAGAATGTGCAAAGTAGAAATAAAAATAATGGGGTGCAAAGGAGCAAAATAAATTAATTAATTAAATACAGTTGGGAAAGAGGTAGTTGTTTGGGCTAAATTATAGGTGGGCTATGTACAGGTGCAGTAATCTGTAAGATGCTCTGACAGTTGGTGCTTAAAGCTAGTGAGGGAGATAAGTGTTTCCAGTTTCAGAGATTTTTGTAGTTCGTTCCAGTCATTGGCAGCAGAGAACTGGAAGGAGAGGCGGCCAAAGAAATAATTGGTTTTGGGGGTGACTAGAGAGATATACCTGCTGGAGCGTGTGCTACAGGTGGGAGATGCTATGGTGACCAGCGAGCTGTAAAAATACTTTAAAGTACTACTTAAGTATATTTTTGGGTATCTGCACTTAACTTTACTATTTATATTTTGGACTACTTTTACTTCACTACATTCCAATAGAAAATATTGTACTTTTTTTCTCCATACATCTGAGTCTGGCGGACTCAAGAAACACATGCATCTTTTTGTAAATAATGTCAGTGTTTGAGTGTGCCCCTGCCTATCTGTACATTTTAAAAATAAGAAAATGGTGCTGTCTGCTTTGCTTAATATAAGGGATTTTAAAAATGTATTTACTTCTGCTTTTGATACTTAAGTATTTTTAAAGCCAAATAATTTTAGACTTTTACTCAAGTAGTATTTTACTGGGTGACTAACTTACCTTAATAGAAAGTAATTCCTGTATCTATACTTTTACTTTTTCCTCCACTGGTTCTACTTCTGCATAGGGCTGGAAATTGCCAGGGACCTCACGAAACAATATTATCATGACACTTAGGTGCTGCTGTGATATGTATTGCAATTCTCACTTTTCTATATGCATTGAGATTCAATACAGTGATTCTATTGCAGTTCTATGGTCCAAACATATTGCTCACCATATGTCTACTGCAGAGAGACGAGAGAGCCATGAGAAAATGAGTTTTGATTACTCATGGAAATAAAAGTGCTGAAAAAAATGTGGCTCTCTATTTAAAAATTTGATGCTGAACAAGCTATGAAGGAAAAATACTGGAGTTTCAGTGCAGGTACAGCCAACTAGCACAAATATGATATTAACATTTAACATAACATTTAAGTCATTTAGCAGACGCTCTTATCCAGAGCGACTTACAAATTGGTGCATTCACCTTATGACATCCAGTGGGACAGTCACTTAACAATAGTGCATCTAAAACTTAGGGGGGTGGGGTGAGAGGGATTACTTAACCTATCCTAGGTATTCCTTAAAGAGGTGGGGTTTCAGGTGTCTCCGGAAGGTGGTGATTGACTCCGCTGTCCTGGCGTCGTGAGGGAGTTTGTTCCACCATTGGGGGGCCAGGGCAGCGAACAGTTTTGACTGGGCTGAGCGGGAGCTGTACTTCCTCAGTGGTAGGGAGGCGAGCAGGCCAGAGGTGGATGAACGCAGTGCCCTTGTTTGGGTGTAGGGCCTGATCAGAGCCTGGAGGTACTGAGGTGCCGTTCCCCTCACAGCTCCGTAGGCAAGCACCATGGTCTTGTAGCGGATGCGAGCTTCAACTGGAAGCCAGTGGAGAGAACGGAGGAGCGGGGTGACGTGAGAGAACTTGGGAAGGTTGAACACCAGACGGGCTGCGGCGTTCTGGATGAGTTGAAGGGGTTTAATGGCACAGGCAGGGAGCCCAGCCAACAGCGAGTTGCAGTAATCCAGACGGGAGATGACAAGTGCCTGGATTAGGACCTGCGCCGCTTCCTGTGTGAGGCAGGGTCGTACTCTGCGGATGTTGTAGAGCATGAACCTACAGGAACGGGCCACCGCCTTGATGTTAGTTGAGAACGACAGGGTGTTGTCCAGGATCACGCCAAGGTTCTTGGCGCTCTGGGAGGAGGACACAATGGAGTTGTCGACCGTGATGGCGAGATCATGGAACGGGCAGTCCTTCCCCGGGAGGAAGAGCAGCTCCGTCTTGCCGAGGTTCAGCTTGAGGTGGTGATCCGTCATCCACACTGATATGTCTGCCAGACATGCAGAGATGCGATTCGCCACCTGGTCATCAGAAGGGGGAAAGGAGAAGATTAATTGTGTGTCGTCTGCATAGCAATGATAAGAGAGACCATGTGAGGTTATGACAGAGCCAAGTGACTTGGTGTATAGCGAGAATAGGAGAGGGCCAAGAACAGAGCCCTGGGGGACACCAGTGGTGAGAGCGCGTGGTGAGGAGACATATTCTCGCCACGCCACCTGGTAGGAGCGACCTGTCAGGTAGGACGCAATCCAAGCGTGGGCCGCGCCGGAGATGCCCAACTCGGAGAGGGTGGAGAGGAGGATCTGATGGTTCACAGTATCGAAGGCAGCCGATAGATCTAGAAGGATGAGAGCAGAGGAGAGAGAGTTAGCTTTAGCAGTGCGGAGCGCCTCCGTGATACAGAGGAGAGCAGTCTCAGTTGAATGACTAGTCTTGAAACCTGACTGATTTGGATCAAGAAGGTCATTCAGAGAGAGATAGCGGGAGAGCTGGCCAAGGACGGCACGTTCAAGAGTTTTGGAGAGAAAAGAAAGAAGGGATACTGGTCTGTAATTGTTGACATCGGAGGGATCGAGTGTAGGTTTTTTCAGAAGGGGTGCAACTCTCGCTCTCTTGAAGACAAAACTATACGATATATCTGCAAATAATAATATAGTTACAAATCATTCCAGTTCGCTGCAGCTAGCGACTGGAATGAGCTGCAAAAAACACTCAAACTGGACAGTTTTATCTCCATCTCTTCATTCAAAGACTCAATCATGGACACTTACTGACAGTTGTGGCTGCTTTGTGTGATGATTGTTGTCTCTACCTTCTTGCCTTCATGCAGTTGTCTGAGTACAAACATTATTGGGCAATGTTGTACTGCTGCCATGTTGTTCTCATGTGGTGTTGATACCATGCTGTGTTGTCGTGTTGCCGCCATGCGATGTTGTTGTTTTAGGTCTCTTTATGTAGTGGTGTGTCTCTTGTCGTGATGGGTTTTGTCCTATATTTTTATTTTTAATCCCAGCCCCTGTCCCTGCAGGAGACCTTTTGCCTTTTTTACTACTGCATTGTGACATCACCCCATGCTTCGAAAACGTGGCCTACAATATGAGTCTTTCAATGGACTGTCTTTCTCTCCCACATGCCACTGAAGGGTTAAATGTAATTCCCTCTAAATTGACCTGTTTCACTGACTTTTTGAAGCTGTTTCTGCTAGTCAAAGATCTCATTCATGATAGCCTCAATTAGATCAGTGAGGGAACCACGGGGTGAGGCAGTCACTGATGAGATGAGGTCATTGGTGGGGGTGGGGGGTCTACAGTTACGCAATAGGAGATTGGATGATTCGATCAGACCCGCAATAGCATTTGCTGTAATAAACCATAATAAAGGTCCATTACGTTTTGTTGTGGTAAATTGGGTGGAAATGCCTCATGATGTGAGGTCTGAAGGACGAAACAGAGTGTTTCACCGTGGAAACCCTGTTGAGATTGACCAGAAAAGGTTTTTCGGTTGGGGTGTGTTGTCTGACTGGAGACTACTTCCTCAGGCTGCTGGAACATTCAGAAGACAGAAATCCTCTCTGGCCATGTGAGTGTTGTGGTTTTTCCCGAGCCAGTGCCAGGAAACTGCTCCTTATGGTCACATCAACAATCATCTCAAATCAATTTTTTTTGGTCACATACACATTTTTAGCAATTGCTATTGCGGGTGTAGTGCTTCTACATCTGCATTGCTTGCTGTTTGGGGTTTTAGGCGGGGTTTCTGTATAGCACTTTTTGACATCTGCTGATGTAAAAAGAACTTTAGAAATACAATTGATTCCCAGTTCAAACAGTGCAGCAGTATCTAACAATTCACACATCTAAAAGTAAAATAATGGAATTAAGAAATATATACAGTGGGGCTAAAACGTATTTAGTCAGCCACCAATTGTGCAAATTCTACACTTTAAAAAGATGAGAGGCCTGTACTTTTCATCATAGGTACACTTCAACTATGACAGACAAAATGAGAAAAGAAATCCAGAAAATCACATTGTAGGATTTTTTATGAATTTATTTGCAAATTATGGTGGAAAATAAGTATTTGGTCACCTACAAACAAGCAAGATTTCTGGCTCTCACAGACCTGTAACTTCTTCTTTAAGAGGTTCCTCTGTCCTCCACTCATTACCTGTATGAATGGCACCTGTTTGAACTTGTTATCAGTATAAAAGACACCTGTCCACAACCTCAAACTCCACTATGGCCAAGACCAAAGAGCTGTCAAAGGACACCAGAAACAAAATTGTAGACCTGCACCAGGCTGGGAAGACTGAATCTGCAATAGGTAAGCAGCTTGGTTTGAAGAAATCAACTGTGGGAGCAATTATTAGGAAATGGAAGACATACAAGACCACTGATAATCTCCCTCGATCTGGGGCTCCACGCAAGATCTCACCCCGTGGGGTCAAAATGATCACAAGAACGGTGAGCAAAAATCCCAGAACTACATGGGGGGACCTAGTGAATGACCTGCAGAGAGCTGGGACCAAAGTAACAAAGCCTACCATCAGTAACGCACCACGCCGCCAGGGACTCAAATCCTGCAGTGCCAGACGTGTCCCCCTGCTTAAGCCAGTACATGTCCAGGCCCGTCTGAAGTTTGCTAGAGAGCATTTGGATGATCCAGAAGAAGATTGGGAGAATGTCATATGGTCAGATGAAACCAAAATATAACCTTTTGGTAAAAACTCAACTTGTCGTGTTTGGAGGACAAAGAATGCTGAGTTGCATCCAAAGAACACCATACCTACTGTGAAGCATGGGGGTGGAAACATCATGCTTTGGGGCTGTTTTTCTGCAAAGGGACCAGGACGACTGATCCGTGTAAAGGAAGGAATGAAATGGGCCATGTATCGTAACATTTTGAGTGAACCTCCTTCCATCAGCAAGGGCATTGAAGATGAAACGTGGCTGGGTCTTTCAGCATGACAATGATCCCAAACACACCGCCCGGGCAACGGAGTGGCATTGTAAGAAGCATTTCAAGGTCCTGGAGTGGCCTAGCCAGTCTAGATCTCAACCCCATAGAAAATCTTTGGAGGGAGTTGAAAGTCCGTGTTGCCCAGCAACAGTCCCAAAACATCATTGCTCTAGAGGAGATCTGCATGGAGGAATGGGCCAAAATACCAGCAACAGTGTGTGAAAACCTTGTGAAGACTTACAGAAAACGTTTGACCTTTGTCATTGCCAACAAAGGTATATAACAAAGTATTGAGAAACTTTTGTTATTGAACAAATACTTATTTTACACCATAATTTGCAAATAAATTCATTTAAAATCCTACAAAA
The DNA here is from genome assembly GCF_021184085.1 of Oncorhynchus gorbuscha. Classification (NCBI taxonomy): domain Eukaryota; kingdom Metazoa; phylum Chordata; class Actinopteri; order Salmoniformes; family Salmonidae; genus Oncorhynchus; species Oncorhynchus gorbuscha. Next base: position 91,080,058 of record NC_060178.1, read on the forward strand.
TGATTTTCTGGATTTTTTTTCATCTCATTTTGTCTGTCATAGTTGAAGTGTACCTATGATGAAAATTACAGGCCTCTTAAGTGGGAGAACTTGCACAATTGGTGGCTGACTAAATACTTTTTTTGCCCCACTATAAATATTAGGACGAGCAATGTCAGAGTGCCATTGACTAGTTGAGAATGACTCAAATATACATTTTCACAAAGTCTGCTGCCTCAGTTTGTATGATGGCAATTTGCATCTACTCCAGGATGTTATGAAGAGTGATCAGATGAATTGTGCAAAGTCCCTCTATGCCATGTAAATTAACTGAATCCCCCAAAAACATTTCCACTGCATTTCAGCCCTGCCACAAAAGGACCAGCTGACATCATGTCAGTGATTCTCTCAACACAGGTGTGAGTGTTGATGAGGACAAGGCTGGAGATCACTCTGTCATGCTCATTGAGTTCGAATAACAGACTAGAAGCTTCAAAAGGAGGGTGATGCTTGGAATCATTGTTCTTCCTCTGTCAGCCATGGTTACCTTCAAGGAAACTCGTGCCATCATCATTGCTTTGCACAAAAAGGGCTTCACAGGCAAGGATATTGCTGCCAGTAAGATTTCACCTAAATCAACCATTTATCGGATCATCAAGAAGTTCAAGGAGAGCGGTTCAATTGTTGTGAAGAAGGCTTCAGGGTGCCCAAGAAAGTCCAGCAAGCACCAGGACCGTCTCCTAAAGTTGGTTCAGCTGCGGGATCGGGGCACCACCATGACAGAGCTTGCTCAGGAATGGCAGCAGGCAGGTGTGAGTGCATCTGCACACAGTGAGGCGAAGACTTTTGGAGGATGGCCTGGTGTCAAGAAGGGCAGCAAAGAAGCCACTTCTCCAGGTAAACATCAGGGCCAGACTGATATTTTGCAAAAGGTACGGGGATTGGACTGCTGAGGACTGGGGTAAAGTCATTTTCTCTGATGAATCATGGTCCTTCTGTAGCTCAGTTGGTAGAGCATGGCGCTTGTAACGCCAGGGTAGTGGGTTCGATCCCCGGGACCACCCATACGTAGAATGTATGCACACATGACTGTAAGTCGCTTTGGATAAAAGCGTCTGCTAAATGGCATATATTATTATATTATTATATTAATCCCCTTTCCGATTGTTTGGGGCATCCTGAAAAAAATATTTTCCAGAGAAGACAAGGTGAGCGCTACCATCAGTCCTGTGTCATGCCAACAGTAAAGCATCCGGAGACCATTCATGTGTGCGGTTGCTTCTCAGCCAAGGGAGTTGACCCCCTCACAATTTTGCCTAAGAACACAGCCATGAATAAAGAATGGTACCAACACATCCTCCGAGAGCAACTTCTCCCAACCATCCAGGAACAGTTTGGTGAATAACAATGCCTTTTCCAGCATGATGGAGCACCTTGCCATAAGACAAAAGGGATAACTAAGTGGCTCGGGGAACAAAACAATGATATTTTGGGTCCATGGCCAGAACTCCCCAGACCTTAATCCCATTGAGAACTTGTGGTCAATCCTCAAGAGGTGGGTGGACAAACAAAACCCCACAAATTCTGACAAACTCTGAGGCAGCACACTTTGTGAAAATTAATATTTTGTCATTTTCAAAACTTTTGACCACGGCTTGTATACGGTTGATATCGGAAGTTTACATACAGCTTAGCCAAAGACATTTAAACTCAGTTTTTCACAATTCCTGACATTTAATCCTAGTAAAAATGCCCTGTCTTAGGTCAGTTAGGATCACCACCTTATATTGAGAATGTGAAATGTCAGAATAATAGTAGAGAATGATTTATTTCAGCTTTTATTTCTTTCATCACATTGCCAGTGGGTCAGAAGTTTACATACACTCAATTAGTATTTGGTTGCATTTCCTTTTAAATTGTTAACTTGGGTCAAATGTTTTGGGTAGCCTTCCACAAGCTTCTCACAATAACTTGGGTGAATTCTTGGCCCATTTCTCCTGACAAGAGCTGGTGTAACTGAGTCAGGTTTGTAGGCCTCTTTGCTCGCACGAGCTTTTTCAGTTCTGCCCATAAATATTCTGTAGGATTGAGAACAGGGCTTTGTGATGGCCACCCCAATACCTTGACTTTGTTGTCCTTAAGCCATTTTTCCACAACTTTGGACGTATGCTTGGGGTTATTGTCCATTTGGAAGACCCATTTGCGACTAAGCTTTAACTTCCTGACTGATGTCTTTAGATGTTGATTAAAAATATCCACAATTTTCCCCTCTTCATGATTATATTATTTATTATATTATTATGATGCCATCTATTTTGTGAAGTGCACCAGTCCCTCCTGCAGCAGAGCACCCCCATAACATGCTGCCACCCCTGTGCTTCACGGTTGGGATGGTGTTCTTCGGCTTGCCAGCCTCCCCCTTTTTCCTCCAAATATAACAATGGTCATTATGGCCAAACAGTTCTATTTTTGTTTCATCAGACCAGAGGACATTTCTCCAAAAAGTACAGTCTTTGTCCCCATGTTTAGTTACGAACAGTAGTCTGTTTTTTTATGGCGGTTTTGGAGCAGTGGCTTCTTCCTTGCTGCGCGGCCTTTCAGGTTATGTTGATATAGGACTTTTACTGTGGATAAAAATACTTTTGTTCCTTTTTCCTCCAGCATCTTCACAAGGTTCTTTGCTGTTGTTCTGGGATTGATTCGCACTTTTCGCACCAAAGTATGTTCATCTCTATGAGACTAGAGATGCGTCTCCTTCCTGAGAGGTATGACAGGAGCGTCGTCCCATGGTGTTTATACTTGTGTACTATTTTTTGTTCAGATGAACGTGGTACCATTTAGGTGTTTGGAAATTACTCTCAAGGATGAACCATACTTGTGGAGGTCTACCATTTTTTTTCTGAGGTCTTGGCTGATTTCTTTTGATGTTCCCATGATGTCAAGCAAAGAGGCACTGAGTTTGAAGGTAGGCCTTGAAATACATCCACAGGTACACCTCCAATTGACTGAAATGTCAATTGGCCTATCAGAAGCTTCTAAAGCCATAACATCATTTTCTGGAATTGTCTAACCTGTTTAAAGGCACAGTGAACTTAGTGTTTGTAAACTTCTGAACCACTGGAATTGTGATACAGTGAATAATCTGTCTGTAAACAATTTTGGGAAAAATTACTTGTGTCATGCATAAAGTAGATGTCCTAACCGACTTGCCAAAACTATCGTTTGTTAACTCGAGATTTGTGGAGTGGTTGAAAAACAAGTTTTATTGGCTCCAACCTAAGTGTATTTAAACTTCTGATTTCAACTGTACATATGAAATGAGTAAAACAGTATGTAAAGTGTTTTGGACACACAAAAATTAAATACTGCAAGGTTGCCAAGGAGCTAGAAGTAGAGCTGCAATGTCTGTCGGCGCAGTCTTTTCAGCTTGTGCTGTATGCTGCCACACCCAGACAGACATGGGGAGAGGGGCATTGAGGGAGACTGAGACAGATAGTAGGTTGAGCCTTGGTTGAGCAAGACAACCCCCCTCAAAAAAAATCTCAGCAATAACCTGAGGTTAACACAGAGATGGAGAGAGTGAAAGATCCTCAGACAACACAACCTCATTGACAGGCTAGGCCTGCTTTGTTCTAGTGCCATTTCTTGCTGCAGTCCATGGGTAGAAAACACACTCATGAAAACAAACTGAATCGACCCTGCAGTGTTATCATTTTGTCTTTATGTAAACCATTCAGAGGTCAGTGTTTCTGCTCAGATTTTTTTCAGCAGAGGTATGGGGGGGTCTGATGTTGTAACATGTCTTTTTGATCTTGAAACCACTTTTCCACAGGAAAATTTAAAAAACAAATGTTTAGTTTAGTACGCCGCTGCCTTAGGTATTCCATGTCAATTCAGCAACCCATGACTAACTGCGTTGCTTTAATGGAGGACTGGCTTGAATTGTTGACCACTCAATTTATTTTGTCATGAGCAAAAGTTATTGTTTATTTTAGTATTTATTTATTTTTAACCCAATTTGAGAAGATAATTTTTTGATCCATGCGGGGCTCCCGAGTTGTGCAGGGGTCTAAGGCACTGCAGCTCAGCGCAAGAGGTGTCACTACAGACCCTGGTTCGATTCCAGCCTGTATCACAACCAGACGTATTTGGGAGTTTCATAGGGCAACATACAATTGGCCCACCGTCGTTAGGGTTTGGCCCGGGGTAGGCTGACACATCACATAGAATGAAGAAGCAATATGCTATGCCGCAGCTCCATCCTGCTTGTCAGACATAGAGAACTGATACTGGTTGTTGGGGTGGGATTGAGGGTGGCTTTTGATAATTTTACTGGATTCCTCATGTCTTATTGTTAGGAAGAATTATAGTCCAAATCAGATGTTCTGTACTGTAACGAGGTTTGTCTGTTGAATGAAGAGAGTCGGACCGAAATGCAGCGTGTAGGTTATTCATGACTTTAATGAAGGAATTGCGGTACATGAAAATAACTAAATCTAAATACAAAAACAACAGAACGGAACGTGAAACCTATTACAGCCTATCTGGTGACTACTACACAAAGACAGGAACAAACACCCACAAAATACAAAGCGAACTCAGGCTACCTAAATACGGTTCCCAATCCGAGACAACGAGAATCACCTGACTCCAATTGAGAACCGCCTCAGGCAGCCAAGCCTAACTAGACACACCCCTAATCATACACAATCCCAATGCTAATAAAACCCCAATACGAAACACAACATATAAACCCATGTCACACCCTGGCCTACCCAAACATATAACAAAAACACAAAATACAATGACCAAGGCGTGACATGTACTATATTTAATATTATATGAATCCTATAAATTAAAATGGCCAATTTTGGCACAATAAATTATCTTAATTTCTCAGATTAAATAATTGAACAAAATGTTTAAGGAATCCTAATCTTATCTGTTTGTAACTACAACTTTTTTGGCAAAATCTGAGATGGGGGGTGTAAATCCTCTCTTGTGCTTTTTGAGGTCCAACGACCCTAAAGGGCAGGTATTCCCAAACTACGCCCAATGCCGTTGGGGATACGCCAAATAAAAATGTGATTCACCTTGACATTTTCTAACGGTCCATTTACATTTTCGTTCGGGACTATACATTTGGGTAATTGTTTTTCTTGCCTGAGTAGCCTCGTTTCACTGCCAAAATAAAACTATCTGGTATTGCGTGAAATAACAACACAATGTCAAATACATGTAGCCTAGTCAAATAATGAACATCCGATCACATGAACAGTTACTCTCTCGTGGGAATTCCACTAACGGTCCGTATGTAGCCAAACGTAGCTGCTGCTCATTCCGTTTGCTCGAACATCACTCAATGTTTTAAAACAGTAAGGCCCGCGTCCATAGAGACACATACCAGCTCTACTGGTAGTACTGCTACTACCAGCAGTACGACACCTGCACCTGTCGACGACCCAAGTTGTTCTGCTTCCACGAGCACATCCAATGCTAGCATCAGTAATTCTACATTTGTTGATAGCACAGCTAGTATGGACACTGACAGTTGTGAATCTGATGCAGCCAAAGAGCTCCTGCCCCTTACCCGGGAAAGCACCGAACAACAGACAGGGACGTTGGACCATCGAAGAAGCGCTAATATGATGAACTACATTGATTTGTGGTTCACTTACATTGGGAGTAGTGCCTTTCCTCAACCACAGTGTGTTTGTGTGAAAGTACTATCTCACAACTCGAAACTTTCACTTTTGCGCAGACATTTAGAAACTAAACATGCCAATTTGAAAATTAAACCACAGGATATTTTTGAGCGAGAATTAAGACGACTTTCGAGTAGTAAGACATGTATATAAGCAACGGATACCATTAATAAGAAGGGGCTAGAAGCGTCTTACATGGTGAGCTTCCGAGTGGCTAGGACAGGCAAGCCCCATACTAATGTGCAGGACTTAATTATTCTTGCTGCCGCGGATATGGCTGGGACAATGCTGGGGGAAAATGTCCAAAAAACTATACAATTTCTTCATCAAACACACTGTTTCACAATGCATCAGTGACATGGCAGGAGATGTTTTGAAATAATTACTGCTTCGCATACATGCCAGTGAATTCTATGCGTAACAGCTGGATGACTCAATGACGTGGCGGACCTGGCACATGTCTGTTACGTTTATGGGGGGTCAATTAAGGAAGACCTCCTCTTCTGCAAACCATTGGAAACCAGGACAACAGGAGAGGATATTTTTTAAGTACAGGACTGCTTTGTGACATCAAATGGACTTTAGTGGTTAAGATGGGGTGGGATCTGTACTGATGGCGCAAAAGCCATGACAGCGCATGCGAGCAGTTGCTCCCGACACCACTTGTGTACACTGCAGCATCCACCGAGAGGCTTTTGCTGCCAAGGGAATGCCTGACCACTTGAAATACGTTTTGGACACTACAGTGAAAATGGTTAACTTTGTTAAAGCAAGACTCCTGAACTCTCGTGTATTTTCTGTACTATACCATGATATGGGCAGCGACCATGTAACGCTTTTACAACATACAGAAGTGCGCTGGTTATCAAGGGGCAAAGTATTGACACGTTTTTTTTCTTATTGAAAGAAGAGCTTAAAGTTTGATTTACTGAGCATTTTCACTTGTCTGACCGCTTACATGATGATGAGTTTCTCACATGATGATGAGTTTCTCACACGACTGGCCTATCTTGGTGATGGTTTTTCTCGCCTGAATGATCTAAATATAGGATTACTGCGACTCTCCGCAACTATATTCAACTTGTGGAACAAAATTGAGGCTATGATTAAGAAGTTAAAGCTCTTCTCTGTCTGCATTAACAAGGACAACACACACGTCTTTTCATCATTGTATGATATATTTGTGTGCAAATGAACTCAAGCTTACGGACAATGTAAAATGTGATATAGCGAAGCAGCTGTGTGTGTGTTGGGTGCGCAATTACGCAGGTACTTTCCTAAAACGGATGACTCAAACAACTGGATTCGTTATCCCCTTCATGCCCTGCCTCCAGTACATTTACTGATATCTGAACAAGAGAGCCTCATCGAAATTGCAACAAGCGGTTCTGTGAAAATGTTATTTAATCAGAAGCCACTGCCAGATTTCTGGATCCTGCATTTGCAAATCTCGCTGTTAAGACACTGATGCCCTTTGCAAACACGTACCTATGTGAGAGTGGATTCTTAGCCCTCACTAGCATGAAAACTAAATACAGGCACAGAATGTGTGTGGATAATGATTTAAGACTGAGACTCTCCAATACAGCCCAACATTGCAGAGTTATGTGCTTCCTTTCAAGCACACCCTTCTCATTAACCTGTGGTGAGGTATTCAATTTTCGATGAACAAAAAAGGTTTTATGTAAGATGGTTAAATAAAGAACAAAATGATGGATTACTATTATTTGTGCCCTGGTCCTATAAGAGCTCATTGTAACTTACCACAAACCGGGTTGTGATAAACTCACACTAATTCTTATACTTAATATATATGTGTGTGTGTGTGGCAGGCTTACAATGATGTAAAAATACAATTTAAAAAACATTTGAGAGTGTGCTGACCCTGGTGCTAGAGGGGGTACGCAGCTGGAGGTTGAATGTTTGAAGGGGTACGGGACTATAAAAAGTTTGGGAACCACTGCAATAGGGGAACGACCCTAAATGATAGACTGCGCTGAAGTCAACCATAACTTCAACAAGTGTCAGAGGTCAAAGGAAATGCAAGATGCTAATTCCTCATGATGATTGACTTTATAATCCTTAGCCTGCAGCCATGCATTCTTAAATTGGGTGTTCTTTCTGTGTCTGAGAATTGCACAAGTGTTCTGGGTTCTACCTCTCAGCCCTGAGTAACAGATCTGTAACAGACCCTCCGCCAATGTCTTTACAGATCTGGTCATGATGGGGGAGGGTGGGCAAAATTGGTCTTGGACAGCCACCGATTTTTAGTCCTACCCCAGGTTAAATACACACCTCGTAAAACTAAGTGGTCTAAATGTAAATCCAATATTAAGCTAAACGATATCATAACCGCCATCGATAAAAGACAGTACTGTGCAGCTGTCTTCATCGACCTGGCCAAGGCGCTCGACTCTGTCAATCACCGTATTCTTATCGGCAGACTCAACAGCCTTGTCGTTGTGTTCCTGGTTCGAGCCCAGGTAGGAGGAGCGAGGTTTCTCAAATGACTACCTCGCCTGGTTCACCAACTACTTCTCAGACAGAGTTCAGTGTGTCAAATCGGAGGGCCTATTGTCCGGACCTCTGGCAGACTATGGGGTGCCACAAGGTTCAATTCTCGGGCCGACTCTCTTCTCTCTATACATCAATGATGTTGCTCTTGCTGCGGGTGGTTCCCTGATCCACCTCTACGCAGACAACACCATTCTGTATACATATGGCCCTTCTTTGGACACTGTGTTAACAAACCTCCAGACGGGCTTCAACGCCATACAACACTCCTTCCGTGGCCTCCAATGCTCTTAAACACTAGTAAAACAAAATGCATGCTCCTTCACTGATCGCTGCCCACACCCACCCGCCCGACAAGCATCACTAGTTTGGATGGTTCTGACTTAAGAAAATGTGGACATCTACAAATACCTAGGTGTCTGGCTAGACTGTAAACTCTCCTTCCAGACTCATATTAAGCATCTCCAATCCAACATTAAATCTTGAATCGGCTTCCTATTTCTCAACAAAGCCTCCTTCACTCATGCTGCCAAACATACCCTCGTAAATCTGACTATCCTACCGATCCTTGACTTCTGCGATGTAATTTACAAGATGGCCTCCAACACTCTACTCAACAAATTGGATGTAGTCTACCACCGTGCCATCCGTTTTGTCACCAATGCCCCATATACTACCCACTAGAGGTCGACCGATTACGATTTTTCAACTCCGATACCGATTATTGGAGGACTACAAAAGCCGATACCGATTAATCGGACGATTTAAAAAACAATAAAAAAAAACTTTAAAAAAATAATAATTTGTAATAATAATAATTACAAAAATACTGAATGAACACTTATTTTAACTTAATATAATACATCAATAAAATCAATTTAGCCTGAAATAAATAATGAAACATGTTCAATTTTGTTTAAATAATGCAAAAACAAAGTGTTGAAGAAGAAAGTAAAAGTGCAATATGTGCCATGTAAGAAAGCTAACATTTAAGTTCCTTGCTCAGAACATGAGAACATATGAAAGCTGGTGGTTCCTTTTAACATAAGTCTTCAATATTCCCAGGTAAGAAGTTTTAGGTTGAAGTTATTATGGGAATTATAGGACTATTCCTCTCTATACTATTTGTATTTCATATACCTTTGGATGTTCTTATAGGCACTTTAGTATTGCCAGTGTAACAGTATAGCTTCCGTCCCTCTCCTCGCTCCTCCTACCTTAGCTCGAACCAGGAACACAACGACAACAGCCACCCTCGAAGCAGCGTTACCCATCTCTCCACAAAAGCCGCGGCCCTTGCAGAGCAAGGGGAACCACCACTCCAAGTCTCAGAGCGAGTGACGTTTGAAACGCTATTAGCACGCACCCCGCTAACTAGCTAGCCATTTCACATCGGTTACACGAGCCTAATCTCGGGAGTTGATAGGCTTGAAGTCATAAACAGCTGCTGGCAAACGCATGAAAGTGCTGTTTGAATGAATGCTTACGAGCATGCTGCTGCCTACCATCGCTCAGTCAGACTGCTCTATCAAATCATAGACTTAGTTATAACATGGTAACACACAGAAATACGAGCCTTCGGTCATTAATATAGTAAAATCCGGAAACTATCATCTCGAAAACAGGACTTTTATTCTTTCAGTGAAATACAGAATCGTTCTGTATTTTATCTAATGGGTGGCATCCATAAGTCTAAATAATTCCTGTTACATTGCACAACCTTCAATGTTATGTCATAATTACATAAATTCTGGCAAATTAGGCGGCCCAAACTGTTGCATATACACTGACTCTGCGTGCAATGAAAGCAAGAGAATTGACACAATTTCACCTGGTTATATTTCTTTTAGCTAAATACGCAGGTTTAAAAATACATACTTCTGTGTATTGATTTTAAGAAAGGGATTGATGTTTATGGCTAGGTACACATTGAAGCAACGATACACACCGCATCGATTATATGCAACGCAGGACACGCTAGATAACTACACATGGTTGATAATATTACTAGTTTAACTAGTGATTATGATTGTTTGATTGTTTTTCATAAGATAAGTTAAATGCTAGCTAGCAACTTAACTTGGCTTTCTGCATTCGTGTAAGAGGCAGTCTCCTCGAGGAGTGCAATGAGAGGCAGGTGGTTAGAGCGTTGGACTAGTTAACTGTTAGGTTGCAAGATTGAATCCCCCGAGCTGACAAGGTAAAAATCTGTCGTTCTGCCCCTGAACGAGGCAGTTAACCCACCGTTCCTAGGCCTTCATTGAAAATAAGAATGTGTTCTTAACTGGCTTGCCTAGTTAAATAAAGATTAAATAATGGTGTAAAAAATACAAAAATGGGTCAAATCGGTGTCCAAAAATACTGATTTCCGATTGTTATGAAAACTTGAAATCTTCTGATTAATCGGTCAAACTTTACTACCCACCACTGTGACCTGTATGCTTTCGTCAGCTTATTCGTCGCCACTGGCTCCAGGTCATCTAGAAGTCTTTGCTAGGTAAAGCTCCGCCTTATCTCAGCTCACGGGTCACCAAAACAACACCCACCCGTAGCACACGCTCCAGCAGGTATATTTCACTGGTCATCCCCAAAGCAAACGCCTCGTTTTTCTGCCTTTCCTTCCAGTTCTCTGCTGCCAATGACTGGAACGAATTGCAAAAATCACTGAAGTTGGAGACTTATCTCCCTCACTAACTTTAAGCATCAGCTATCTGAGCAGCTTACCGATTGCTGCAGCTCTAAATAGCCCATCCAATCTACCTACCTCATCCCCATATTGTTTTTATATGAACTTTTTTGCTATTTTGCACACCAGTATTTCTACTTGCACATCTATCATTCCGGTGTTCATTTGCTAAGTTGTAATTACTTTGCTACTATTGCCTCTTTTATTTCCTTACCTCTCGCCATTTGCACACACGGTATTTGGACTTTTTCTATTGTGTTATTGACTGTACGTTTGTTTATTCCACGTGTAACTCTGTCGTTTGTGTTGTTTTTGTCCTACTGCTTTCCTTTATCTTGGCCAGATCGCAGTTGTAAATGTGAACTTGTTCTCAACTGGCCTACCTGGTTAAATAAAGGTGAAAAAAAAGCTGATAAGCTTAATCAAGTATTCTGGTGCCGGGGTGGAACAAAAGCCCGCATACCCTGCAGTTTCTTGGACCAGAGTTCCCCACCTCGTTGAAATGATATTTTCTGCGTAGGATCATTTACAAACCTAACCAACCTCATTTTAAATTCTGTTTTATTTCTCACAGGTCTCTCTGTCACCCTGGCAACGCTGGAGCCACAGGATGGGAAGGAGCCAAATACCGGCATCATGGTTGTTGCTGTAGCACCCGGCTCCGCACCTAGCCCGCGGAGCGAAGCAGTGACTAATGAGCTTCAGGAGATGACTCTTCATCCCGCCTCCAACGACATGCCTGTGCGGGACAGGAAGAATGGTGAGTTGGTGTCCCAGGGAAAACGTTCCCTATTCCCCTATACAATTCTCTTCTTTCATCAACTATCAGACATACCGTATCAAGCATACCATCAAATAAATTCAGAATTTATTCCTTAATTTTCCTTTGTTCACTGCCCTATGTGTTGAACTATGCAATGCACTGCCCTTCTGTTTAAATTTCCATTAATTACATTTCCATTCAGAGGTGGGGAAAAGAAAATTTAACTTTTCAATGTAAACACACCAGGACATTTGCATATGTAAAAGGAACAGATTACATACAGTTAACTGCCAAAATAAAGGAAACGCCAACAAATAGGGTTTTGGGCCATCACGAGCCGCCATAACAGCTTCAATGCGCCTTGGAATAGATTCTACAAGTGTCTGGTACTCTCTTGGAGGGATGCGAAACCATTGTTCCATGAGAAATTACATAAATTGGTGTTTTGTGGTGGTGGAAAATGATGTCAGGCGCTGCTCCAGATTCTCAGATTTTCAATCGGGTTGAGATTTGGTGACTGAGACACACACACCCTTTAAACCCCCTATGTACCTTTGAGACTCCTCTTTTAAAGTCACTGAGTTCTCTTCTTCTAACCATGGTAGCCATAATAATGGGCAACTGGGCATTTTCCTACATGACCCTAAGCATGATGGGATGTTAACCTCTTGCTCCTACCTGACACGCAGGCGTCCCATCTAGACATCTGGAAATGCAAATGCGCTACGCTAAATGCTAATAGTAAATGTAAATGTAGTACTAGTTAAAACTCAAACGTTCATTAAAATACACATGCAGGGTATTGAATTAAAGCTACACTCGTTGTGAATCCAGGCAATAAGTCAGATTTTTAAAATGCTTTTCGGCGAAAGCCTGAGAAGCTATTATCTGATAGCATGTAACACCCCAAAAGACCCGCAGGGGACGTAAACAAAATAATTAGCATAGTCGTCGCTACACAAACCGCACAAATAAAATATAAAACATTCATTACCTTTGACCATCTTCTTTGTTGGCACTCCTAGATGTCCCATAATCACTATTGGGTCTTTTTTTCGATTAAATCGGTCCATATATAGCCTAGATATCGATCTATGAAGAATGTGTGATAAACGGGAAAAAAATAGCGTTTCATAACGTAACGTCATTTTTTTAATTAAAAAGTTGACGATAAACTTTCACAAAACACTTCGAAATACTTTTGTAATGCAACTTTAGGTATTAGTAAACGTTAATAAGCGCTCAAATTGATCACGAGGCGATGTATATTCTACATGGGGTACGTCTGGAAATAATGTCCCGGTAAATCCCAACCAAAATATCCGGTCGGAGACCTGAACAAATGGCTTGTCTCTTCTTCGTTTGACCAAGAAACAAAGCCTAGGCAAATGACAAGACTGTTGACATCGTGTGGAAGCTGTAGGTATTGCAACCTCAGCTCCATTTAATGTGGTTTGCCTTTATCAATGGGTTGAAGTGGCGGATGGATATATTTTTCCATTTTCAGTGATCAGATTTTCCTGCGCTTTAAAATGAAACGCACGTTCTGTTATAGTCACAGCCGTGATTTAACCAGTTTTATAAACGTCTGAGTGTTTTCTATCCACACATACTAATCATATGCATATACTATATTCCTGGCATGAGCAGCAGGGCGCTGAAATGTTGCACGATTTTTAACAGAATGTTCGAAAAAGTAGGGGGTAGGAGTAACCGGTTAATTGCTTAATTAATTCCTGAACCACACCTGTATGGATGCACCTGCTTTCAGTATACGTCGTAACCCTCATTTACTTTTTTATTTGTTTTGGCAGTTACTTGTAAGTGTTGAGGTGGGCAAAAACTGTTCATGAAAAGCAGAAGTTCAGTATGAGGTGTTTCTGTCCGTCTCTCCCAGCCATGTACCAGTGGACAGCTTACATCTCCACAGGAGAGGGTTTAGCGAGATGGAGATTAGCTCATTGCTGATACTGAGACTGGTAGTGTTCATGATGGAGTTTCTGCATTTGATTTGTTATCTGCTACTGTTGTTATTGTGACTAGGTCCCTAGATTGTAAGGGGAGTAAAATGGTCTAAGTTACAATAAGGTTGCTTAACAAGATTTGCTTAAGAACCAGATGGGAGTCTCAGTGAAGGCCAGGATGGATAGACCCTCCCTGCAAAGTGAATTACAATGCTAGAAGTTTGAGGTTTAGAGTTTACCCCCCCAGCCCTAGGGCACCACTCCCCGTTTTAAGCAATCCCTACCTGAGCTAATAACTCTTCCTACAGGGAATGCTGGCTGGCTGCTAGTTGCAGACATGTTGTAGCAGGACCTTCCCAGTCTCTTATTTGACAACATGGTGGAAGAGACAGAGGAATGTTAGTGAGGTTATCAGTCCATTACATCGATATAGTCTACCATCTTATTGCTCTCTGAACGGCAGTTATGACCCACCACATCAATGAAACCTTATTTACTTTATGGGCCCTGGTCAAAAGTAGTACACAACATTTCTGATGCAACCTCCAATCTAGTCTGACAATCTTGATGCCCTGTGCACGGCAGCTATGAGGTTGGTGTGCTCTCTCTTCCAAGTAGAGTTTTGCAATCTCTCATTCCACGTGTAAAACCAAGCTCATGCTGTTCTCAAGGTTATGAAATGTTGACCCTGAGGACCTGCATATTTGCTCTATATATTGAGCCCAAATTGAGCTTGTTTCTCAATTTAAGTACCTGGGTGTCTGGATTGAAGACAAGTTATACATTGTAACGCATATAGAACATATGACTAAGAAGCTAATATCCAAGATAGTTTTTGTTTATATAGAAATTAATCATGCCTCAGTATTGAAAATAGGTGAGAGATTATTCAAACAATCTTCTCCCTGTATTGAATTTTGGTGAGATTGTTTACATGCATATGGCAACCTCTGTTTTGAAAACCTTGGACACAGTCTACCATTCAGCAATGCGTTTTATCACAGGGGACAATTTTAGGACTCATTGTTGTCTGTATAAAAATGTGGGATGTACCTCTGTCTTTAAGAAGAGAGCTGCTTTCTCTATTTATGTATTTACAATCAATCTTACAGAAACTCCCTTCATATTTAACTTTATTAATTAAATTAAGTATCATAAGTTACCAAACACGTTCTCATGAATGGATAACACTAGAGATTAAAAGTCGACCGATTATGATTTTTCGACGCCGATACCGATTATTGGAGGACAAAAAAGGCGATGCCGATTTAATTGGATGATTAAAAAAAAAAAAATAATAATATTTGTAATAACACTTAACTTAATATAATACATCAATACAATCAATTTGGCCTGAAATAAATAATGAAACATGTTAAATTTTGTTTTAATAATGCAAAAACAAAGTGTTGGAGAAGAAAGTAAAAGTGCAATATGTGCCATGTAAGAAAGCTAACGTTTCAGTTCCTTGCTCAGAACATGAGAACATATGAAAACTGGTGGTTCCTTTTAACATAAGTCTTCAATATTCCCAGGTAAGAAGTTTTAGGTTGTAGTTATTATAGGAATTATAGGACTATTCCTCTCTATACCATTTGTATTTCATATACCTTTGGATGTTCTTATAGGCACTTTAGTATTGCCAGTGTAACAGTATAGCTTCCTTACCTCTCCTCGCTCCTACCTGGGCTTGAACCAGGAACACAACGACAACAGCAACCCTCGAAGCAGCGTTACCCATGCAGAGCAAGGGGAACAACTACTCCAAGTCTCAGAGCGAGTGACGTTTGAAACTCTATTAGCGCGCACCTCACTAACAAGCTAGCCATTTCACATCACATCGTTACACCAGCCTAATCTCGGGAGCTGATAAGGCTTGAAGTCATAAGCAGCAGCGCTGCTGGCAAAATGCACGAAAGTGCTGTTTGAATGAATGCTTACGAGCTTGCTGCTGCCTACCATCGCTCAGTCAGACTGCTCTATCAAATATCAAATCATATACGTAATTATAACATAACACACAGAAATACTAGCCTTAGGTCATTAATATGGTCAAATCCGGAAACTATCATTTCGAAAACAAGACGTTTATTCTTTCAGTGAAATACGGAACTGTTCTGTATTTTTTTCTAACAGGTGGCATTCATCAGTCCAAATATTCCTGTTACATTGCACAACCTTCAATGTATGGCATAATTACGTAAAATTCTGGCAAATTAGTTCGCAATGAGCCAGGCGGCCCAAACTGTTGCATGTACCCTGACTCTGCGTGCAATGAACGCAAGAGAAGTGACACCATTTCACCTGGTTAATATTGCCTGCTAACCTGGATTTCTTTTAGCTAAATATGCAGGTTTAAAAATATACACTTCTGTGTATTGATTTTAAGAAAGGCATTGGTGTTTATGGTTAGGTACATGTTGGAGCAACGACAGTTCGCGAATGCGCATTGCATTGATTATATGCAGCGCAGGACACGTTAGATAAACTAGTAATATCATCAACCATGTGTAGTTATAACTAGCGATTATGATAAAGTTTAATGCTAGCTAGCAACTTACCTGGGCTTCTTACTGCATTCGCGTAACAGGCATGCTCCTCGTGAGGCAGGTGTTAGAGCGTTGGATGAGTTAACTGTAAGGTTGCAAGATTGGATCCCCCGCTCTGACAAGCTAAAAATCTGTCGTTCTGCCCCTGAACAAGGCAGTTAATCCACCATTCCTAGGCTGTTATTGAAAATAAGAATGTGTTCTTAACTGACTTGCCTAGTTAAATATAGATTTTAAAAAGGTGTAAAAAAAAAAATCTGCAAAATCAGCGTCCAAAATTCCCTATTTCCGATTGTTATGAAAACTTGAAATCGGCCCTAATTAATCGTCCATTCCTCTACTAGAGATCCCGTCAGTCTCCACAGATCTGGGAATATCTTCATTTTGTTTTTTCCCCCCAATTTATGGAACAGAGTTCACTGCAGTTACATGTGTTGGTGCCACTCAGGCAGTTTAAATGATTGATTGAGGACCTCTATGTAGTTGAATGTAATTGCTATTGTTATTGTGTGCTGAATTACATTGTTCTATACACATATACAGTACCAGTGAAAAGTTTGGAGACACCTACTATTCAAGGGGTTTTCTTTATTTTATGATCTACATTGTAGAATAATGGAGAAGACGTCAACAAAATGAAATAACAATATGGAATCACTGTTAAATATATTTTATATTTGAGATTCTTCAAAGTAGCCACCCTTTGCCTTGATGACAGCTTTGCACACTCTTTTGACTGGTACTGTATGTGTGTTTTATTATTCCGTTTTTATTGGAAAGTATACAAGGCTCTCTTGTAAAATCTGTAGCTCAGTTTTTAATCTCAATGAATGATGCACACATGACTGTTTAAATCAAATGGCATATATTAAAATAGATTTTTAATCTCAATGTGACTCCCTGTTTAAATCAAAAATGTAGTACTTTGCTTTATAGAGGAGCGGAGGGCTGAGGAAGATTTATTGTTGTAAATATTTACGTTTTGTTTGGGCTTAGCACTCGGCACACTGTGTGTGGGCCTAGATGTCAGAGAAGCAAAGGAGGAAAGACTGAAAGAAAAGAGCAAATGTTGCTTTACTTTAACACTTTTCTTTTTGATAGTATGGCCCTGAAGGAGAAAGGTGATAGCTTGTTTTCTGCTCGCGTTAGGTGCTTTGTTTAGAACAGTGTTTTTCCGTGAATTGCGTTTTGGCACGTTTGAAAAATACTTTATTAATGTCTTTATTACAGGTGTTGCTCACTTCGGCTTTAGCCTTGTCACTGTATGATGATATGCTTGCTATTGTTGCATGTTTCTTTTAAGCTCTTAATGAAAAATGTCCTGTCTTAGTATGCATGCATATAGTGGAAGAGACAAATATCTCCAAAATAATCCCAATAGGTTTCTATGGGCTTATTTTGGGCGTAAACTGTCTTCTTTCCTTGGGATAACTCCCATTGTTAGGGCGGAAACATAAACATCTCGTCATTATATACAGCTAGTTTTTTTCTGTTGGTCACATTCTGTAGCTCAGTTGGTAGAGCATGGCGCTTGTAACGCCAGGGTAGTGGGTTCGATTCCCGGGACCACCCATACGTAGAATGTATGCACACATGACTGTAAGTCGCTTTGGATAAAAGCGTCTGCTAAATGGCATATATTATTATTATATATTATCTATTATAAAATGTAACTTTGTTGACCAGTTAAGGAGGGTCAGTTAGTTGGCAGCAAAATGTACCAACATTTGCATCCCTATTTCTAATGTACTAGAACTTGGTGGAGAGAGTGGGAGAACGGGGTGTAATAATGGAGAGTAGGGGAGAACGGTGTAATAACAGGGAGTAGGGAGAACAGGGTGTAATAATGGAGAGTAGGGCTGGTCTGTTGTTTGATTGGTCTAAATGTCTAACCTTATTTTTCCATATATAGACAGAATATATTTGAATAAAATCAACTACATATGCATTGAGCTTGTTTGATGCTTTAAGCACACCATTTGATGAAATAATTAAGACACACAAATGACGTAAAAGCCCGATGGTCACCCTATGTTTAAAAAAAAAAAAAAAAAAAAATGACAGCTAGTGCCTGTGGGACTGGCGAACGTTGTCTCACTTTCCTCCCTACTGCAGCGAAAAGGCACCACAGCTCAGCAAGTGTTTATTGCGCTGTCCATGCTGAAGCAGCAACATCATTTCAGCCATTTAGTTTCTTACTTTTTTCTCACTGAAAAGATCTATTCCCTCAACCCTTGCTCTCTTTACGTGAAACATGTAAGCAACGCATACATGTGACGATAGGGTCTGACCTATAGCCTATCATAATCACATCAATAAATTGGTTATGTACAAACTCCGAACATAGTAACATGTGACAGCAAAACGGATGTGGAAGATGTGAAAAAGAAACTCGAAATGGGCGAATGTTTACTGGTTGCTCAGGAGGGAAAGGGTTGCGTGAGTATTGTGTGTGCCAAACAGTTGCTGTAGATTACAATATTATAATTTTTTCGGACTATTTCAAACAATGTAGACAACACTAAATAAGTGTAGTCTGTTCTAACAATTTCATATATGCCTTTATTACAGCAGACTAAAAACAGTTGCATGCGTTTGTGAATTGCAGTTTATTTATTGTTTAGACACATTTTTAAAGTTTCCTTTGTTATTTAATTTTAAAACTAAAATGCTTGATTGCATTTCAGAGCATGAATGTCTCATATGCTGTGTGATGGCATGAAAGAATGAGTGATTGATACAAAAGCTTATATATTTAAAGTTACGGTGTTAAGACTGAATAGGACACACGCTTAGGTCTACAGCTCGATGGTGGTTATACAAGGCTACTTATACAAAGCCTACTAATGATAACGACATTACTTATTTTTTTAATGATGATCATAATAATAATTTTAATAATAATAATCAGAAGGAGAAGGGCATAGGAGCGAGAGATGCGTGCATATTATGTGTGACAAACGGGTGCTGAATCTGAAATTGCTTTAGCCAGTATTTTGCCGTTGCATGAGGCTTGCTGCTCACGGAATCAGTAGGCCATTAAACAAACACTCAAACAGGAAACAGAAGCACGCCCTGACTTATTTCTGTATATATACAGTGTATTCAAAGTATTCAGACGCCTTGATTTGTTCCACATTTTGTTACATTACAGCCTTCTTCTAAAATGGATTAAATCATTTTTTCCATCATTCTACACACAAAGCAAAATGTTTTTAAAAAAATGCATTTTCACAAATGTATACATGTATATAAAAAAACACATCATTATTTTGTATTATGTGTAGATTGAGGAATTTTTAAAATTCATTTTAGAACAAGTTTGTAACGTAATAAAATGTGGAAAATGGGAATGGGTCTGAATAGTTTCCGAATGCACTGTATATCGATGATTTTTAAAGCCAGGCACATTTTAACAGTTAGGCTATTGATTATAGAGCTAATTAAGTTAGTGTTTCCTCATTTTCTTAGGCAATTAAGCTAAGGCAAGGGCTGTTTCCTCGTCTCTGCTGCTGCTGCCTCCACCGCATTGTTGCCTCCCTGCACCTGCCCGCTCGTCCAGCATGACTTCTCTGGACGGTTCTGACTTAGAATATGTGAACAACTACAAATACCTAGGTGTCTGGCTAGACTGTAAACTCTCCTTTCATACTCCCATTAAGCATCTCCAATCCAAAATTAAATCTAGCATCGGCTTCCTATTTCACAACTAAGCAACCTTCACTCATGCTGCCAAACATACCCTAGTAAAACTGACCATCCTACCGATCCTCGACTTCGGCGATGTCATCTATAAAATAGCCTCCAACACTCTACTCAACAAATTGGATGCAGTCTATCACAGTGCCATCTGTTTTGTCACCAAAGCCCCATATATTACCCACCACTGCAACATGTACGCTCTCGTTGGCTGGCCATCGCTTCATACTCGTCACCAAACCCACTGGCTCCAGGTCATCTACAAGTCTCTGCTAGGTAAAGCCCCGCCTTAGCTCAGCTCACTGGTCACCAACCCACCCGAAGCACACGCTCCAGCAGGTATATCTCACTGGTCACCCCCAAAGCCAATTCCTACTTTGGCCGCCTTTCCTTCCACTTCTCTGCTGCCAATGACTGGAACGAACTACAAAAATCACTGAAGCTGGAGACCCATATTTATTTATCTTGCTCCTTTGCACCCCAGTATCTCTATTTGCACATTCATCTTCTACACATCTACCATTCCAGTGTCTAATTGCAATTACTTCGCCACCATGGCCTATTTATTGCCTTACCTCCCTTATCTTACCTAATTTGCACTCACTGTATATAGATTTGTATTTTTTCTACTGTATTATTGATTGTATGTTTGTTTATTCCATGTGTCACTCAGTGTTGTTGTATGTGTCAAACTGCTGTGCTTAATCTTGGCCAGGTCGCAGTTGTAAATGAGAACTTGTTCTCAACTAGCCTACCTGGCTAGTTAAAGGTGGGAATTTTTGTTTTGTTTTTTGCTAATAGGCGCGAATCAGACCGGTGTCTTGTGCACCATAAAAATGTGACTGCTCATCTAAAGAAAACTCAGTCAACTAAATGGGGTCAGCCCTAATGGAGAGAGTGGGAGAATCTTGGTGTAATAATGCCTTTTGAGATCATCTAGAACTTGGAGGCGTAGGGGGTTGAAAGAGGAGGCGGCTAGGAGGAGGAGGAGTGGGGAATGAAAAGGAGTCAATCAAAATATGCAGAAATGCGTAACTCTGTAGAGGGAAGGAAAGTGAGGGAGAGAGGAAAACCGCTAGAGACTGGACGGGAGAAGTGTTAATGCTTGAGAGGCCGAAAGGGGACCTGTGATGAAGATCAGATCGGCAAGCACCAGTGTTTTCCCTTGTTTTCTGCCTGAGCAACAACAGCAGTGAGTCACATTCTGCCTGCAAGCCTGCCTTTTTAAAGAAAAAAAAGTAGGAGTCGCCCCAGAGAGGTTAAGAACTCAGGGCTGGACTTGGATTGAATCCAAGGAGCAATAAAATATAAAATCTTACTGCCTCACACACAGGCCTACACACACCCTTTCTGTCCGGGACCGGGACAGCAGGCTAGGGTTGGGTGCAGCCAGTGTTTAGAAGATGTGGTGTGTACACGCTGTGTTTGTGGATCTTGTGTAGAAATCCTGCAACAGAGAAGGGCGACATCAAACTTTCTTGTTCTTGGAAACGCGACTCTGCCGGCAGCCTCTCTTTCCTGATGTTCTCTTTGGAGTATGGATCGCTAAAATTTAAGGGAGGTTGTACTTAATCCTTCTAGTGAAGAGGGACATGGCTATACAGTCAGGTAAAGATCTCTCTCTTTGAGTATTTGTTTCTATCAGCTTTTTTTTGTGGGTGTTGTCACTGTGTGTGCGTGCGTGTCATAGCGGCAGTTTAACTTTAACGGAGTGTTATATGCTAATGGCCAGGCTCTCCATTGTGTGAAGTATTTATTCCTTTATTCCTCACAGCTTCCTTTAAAGTTTCACAGCCGCTCTGTAGGCCAATTGAACGGAGGAAAATAACTGTAATCACACTGAATCACACTGCCGTAGCCAGACAGCATTATTTTGGTTTTACACCATCATTTGACGCAAATATAAAATGAGAACATAGATTTCCATCACATTTATTTCTTCTTCTGTGGGAACGGTGACGAAGTAAATGAATGAATGCAATTCTGGCATGAGTGCCTGTATGCTCTGGTGTTTTCTGTGGTAAAGTAACCTGACAACTATCCTACCTGGTTGAAAGAAGATCACACTGTAAAAGAAGCCCAGATGTGGCAGAGGAGCCCGGAGCTGGGGTGCCCTGGAGGGGCTTCCCCGCTAAGAGGGGGGCTGGGGTGGGTTGAGCTGGGCTGGGATGGATAGACAAGTCAGTGGGGATGATGGATTTGACTGTTCTCTGAGACAACAGCACTTCATTGAAAGCAGCTGGCCTGGCTTTGACTGTCCTCTCCCGCAGGATAGATCTGGGAAACTCATCCATGTCCCAGCTTTTCTGACTGTTGTGAAATTTGGGTTGGGACTGCAGAGCACAGATGAGCTAGACCTGCAATCCCCAGAGAGGTTGTCTGACTGGCTGGCTCCTGGGTGTTGTGGAGCCCAGCTCAGGGTTTGTCATGTTAAGCATGCTAGCTCCAGGGTTGTTTAGGGTGTGATTGACTGGGACTGTCTGGACAGTCTGGCAGGGCAGGTCGTCAGTCTTGTCCTGTCTGTCACACCTGGCAACAGAGCAAGGTGGGGTATGTTAACGCATGACTAAAGGTGTGGCTCAGGGGTCTAAACTTCTAGAGCTTGGGGAGAATGGGGGGAATAGTCATCGGGTTCTTTCAGAAAATATTCTGCCTAACACTTCTCCCTGTGCAGTGCAAGCCTAGGGTTTTTTCATGGTTAGAGGAACAACATTTATTTGGGGATATCAATTCTTAGAGCCCACCTGCGGTTAGTGCATTCCATTAATGTCATCCATGTGAAAAGGGACGTTATTATTTGTAGACTTCAGGCTACATAATTACATAAATGTACACAAAAACACACGTTGTATGGAAACTTGGAAAGTACCCGAGAGATGTCCCTCTCCCACATTCTGTCCCCCTCTCTCATTGCTCTCCATGTCGGAACTGTGTGATCAGCGGCAGCCTGGAGGCTGTGAAGATTTCTAGCAGTGGTAGGCTGTGGAGGAGCTGTGTGATTGAGTTTATGTAATTTGGAGGGAAGAGTGCCAGCAGCCTGGCAGGGATAGGAGGAGGAGAGGAGAGAAGAAGGGATGAAACAAAGAGAGGAGAGCAGGAAAGGGTTGAGGAAAGAGGTCCTAGAGGGGTCTCGGCTTAGCTAATGCAGGTGAGACACACCGCTGTTTCTGTCATCCATAGATTTTCAAGCAGATTTAAGTCAAAACTGTAACTAGGCCACTCAGGAACATGCAATGTCTTCATGGTAAACAATTCCAGTGTTGATTTTGTTTTAGGTTGTTGTCCTGCTGAAAGGTGAATCTGTCTCCCAGTGTCTGTCGGAAAGCAAACTGAACCAGGGTTTCCTTTAGGATTTTACCTGTACTTAGCGCTATTCTGTTTATTTGTATCCTTAAAATACTCCCTCGTCCTTGCCAATGACAAGCATGCCCATAACATGATGCAGCCATCACCATGCTTGAAAATATAAAGAGTGGTACTCCGTGTTATGTTGGATTTGCCCCAAACATAATGCTTATTATTCAGGACATAAAGTTCATTTCTTTGGGGGCATAAGACACTACAAGCTTGGCACACTGATATACGTCATCAGAGCGTGCAACAGAACATTGAACTGTCTACATTCGATTTGTTGTTTATATTAAAACATTTTAATTAAATCGATTTTAATTAGAACTAAAGATTTGTTGCTAAGGATTCCACGACGCGCTTATCCTTACGGCTGGGACTGCAAGCTTGTGTTCCATTTTTTTTTTGCAGGGATTCTGCGAGTGCAAGCTGGCTGTACTACAGACACCTGTCCTCGTCGTGGAAAGGCTCATTGTTATATTTTCGTAAAACAACTGCTTGCAGTAAAGAGCCAACCTGGATACTAGGGAGATCCTGAGGGAAATCGACGAGTACCAACAGCTTTACGCTATGGAGGAACAACCTACTCCATCATGGAAAGATCGGACGACCTCACAAAGTAACTTTAACCCGACAAAAAAAGAAAAACATTCATCTACAGACACGGGTGATTTACTTACCGTTGAAGTAGAGGCTAGTGCTCTGACTGGAATCCATGCAACACTGTAAAAATTGTGTGAGGAGGTAGCAGGGCTGAGGGAGAGTTTGGAGAAAATATGGCACTCACAGCCAAGGTAAAAATCATTTTTTTCTGGGATTCCTGAGGACGCATCCAATAATCCAGAGGGCGCGATCAGAGAATATATGCAATCCGCCTTGAAACTTCCTATAGAGACTAAACAGGGTGGTTTTTCACCGAGTACACAGACTTGGAGCGACGAGAGCAAGGGTCCCTGACCGATCATCGCAAAATTTGAACACACACCAATAAAAGGAGCTGTTCAAAAGCAGCGGAAGGGATCTAAAAGGGACGAAATATGGTCCCAATGACTAATTTCCAAGGGAGAGAAACTAATGTCGTATGAGACTGTATCCGGTACAAAGGCAAGAAAGGGAGAAGGGTAATCGTGCCTTTCTCATTGTGGACAAACTCTATATAGATGGACAGCTATTCCGAGACAGCTCCATAACACTATGACTACTAAATTCTACATGGACTTCAGGTTACGAGAAAAAAAAAAGTATGGGAACTGTAAATATATCTGAACACACACATACTCAATTACATGCTCGCTTACACATATGGACTTACACACACACACCTTATCTCGCTCTCGTCTCTCCCTGTCTCTGTTGTTGAACTGTTTTGTAATTTAATGTTTATTGTTGATCTTTTTTATGTATTTGTCTACAAGTTTATACACAGTGGGGAGAACAAGTATTTGATACACTGCCGATTTTGCAGGTTTTCCTACTTACAAAGCATGTAGAGGTCTGTCATTTTTATCATTGGTACACTTCAACTGTGAGAGACGGAATCTAAAACAAAAATCCAGAAAATCACATTATGATTTTTAAGTAATTCATTTACATTTTATTGCATGACATAAGGTCTGCGAGAGCCGGAATTCTTACTGGTTGGTAGGTGACCAAATACTTATTTTCCACTATAATTTGCAAATAAATTCATTAAAAATCCTACAATGTGATTTTCTGGATTTTTTTTTCTTCTAATTTTGTCTGTCATAGTTGAAGTGTACCTATGGTGAAAATTACAGGCCTCTCATATTTTTAAGTGGGAGAACTTGCACAATTGGTGGCTGACTAAATACTTTTTTTGCCCCACTGTATATGATGAACAGAGTGTATCAGTAGCGTAAAAGAGTGGGTGGCGGGACACAATGCAGATAGCCCGGTTGGTCAATGTCCGGGAGCACTGGTTGGTCGGCCCAATTGACGTAGCATGTACATGAATGTATAGTTAAAGTGACTGCATATATGATATACAGAGAGTAGCAGCAGCGTAATAAGAGTGGTTGGGGGAGCACACAATGCAAATCGTCTGGGTAGCCATTTGATTGCCTGTTCAGGAGTCTTATGGCTTGGGGGTAAAAACTGTTGAGAAGACTTTTTGTCCTAGACTTGGCACTCCGGTACCGCTTGCCATGTGGTAGTAGAGAGAACAGTCTATGCCTGGGGTGGCTGGGGTCTTTGACAATTTTTAGGGCCTTCCTCTGACACCGCCTGGTGTAGAGGTCCTGAATGGCAGGCAGCTTAGCCCCAGTGATGTACTGGGCCATACGCACTACCTTCTGTAGTGCCTGGCGGTCAGAGGCCGAGCAATTACCGTACCAGGCAGTGATGCAACCAGTCAGGATGCTCTCGATGTTGCAGCTGTAGAACCTTTTGAGGATCTCTGGACCCATGCCAAATAATTTTAGTTTCCTGAGGGGGAATAGGCTTTGACGTGCCCTCTACATGACTGTCTTGGTGTGTTTGGACCATTCTAGTTTGTTGTTGATGTGGACACCAAGGAACTTGAAGCTTTCAACCTGCTCCACCACCCCGTCAATGAGAATGGGGGCGCGCTCGGTCCTCCTTTTCCTGTAGTCCACAATCATCTCCTTAGTCTTGGTTACGTTGAGGGATGGTTGTTATTCTGGCACCACCTGGCCAGGTCTCTGACTTCCTCCCTATAGGCTGTCTCGTCGTTGTCGGTGATGAGGCCTACCACTGTTGTGTTGTCTGAAAACGTAATGATGGTGTTGGAGTCATGCCTGGCCATGCAGTCGTGGGTGAACAGGGAGTACAGGATGGGACTGAGCACGCATCTCTGTAGAGCTCCAGTGTTGAGAATCAGAGCGGGCAGATGTGTTGCTACCTACCCTCACCACCTGGGGGCGGCCCGTCAGGAAGTCCACGATACAGTTGCAGAGGGAGGTGTTTAGTCCCAGGGTCCTAAGCTTAGTGATGAGCTTTGAGTGTACTATGGTGTTGAACGCTGAGCTGTAGTCAATGAATAGCATTCTCACATAAGTGTTCATTTTGTCCAGGTGGCAAAGGGCAGTGTGGAGTGCAGTAGAAATTCTATCATCTGTGGATCTGTTTGGGTGGTATGCAAATTAGTGGGTCTATAGTTTCTGGGAAAATGGTGTTGATGTGAGCCATTACCAGCCTTTCAAAGCACTTCATGGCTACAGACGTTAGTGCTTACGGGTCTGTAGTCATTTAGGCAGTTTGACTTTGTTCTTGTGCACAGGGACTAGGGTGGTCTCCTTGAAACAACATGTTGGTATTACAGACTCAATCAGGGACATGTTGAAAATGTCAGTGAAGACACCTGCCAGTTGGTCAGCACATTCCTGTGCTGGTAATCCGTCTGGCCCCGCAGCCTTGTGTATGTTGACCTGTTTAAAGGTCTTACTCACGTCGGCTAAGGAGAGCTTGATCACACAGTCGTCCGGAACAGCTGATGCTCTCATGCATGCCTCAGTGTTGCTTACCTCGAAGCGAGCATAGAAGGGATTTAGCTCGTCTGGTAGGCTCGTGTCACTGGGCAGCTCGCGGCTGTGCTTCCCTTTGTAGTCTGTCATAGTTTGCATACATGCACAATCTCTCACTATATAAACTCACTGACAAGCCTTTGTGCACTTCAATTGAAAAAAACATAACTTCAGGTTGGTGCTGGAGATGTAACCGGATATAGCCCTTTTATGTTTTGTGCTATCTTGGCTTGTGCCACAAGTTGTGTTCTAATTGACTGATGTGGTGTGTTTGCTAGTCAGCTTCATATACAGTTTGTGGGATCTATTGTTAGTGAGCCTGTGATGCTTGGGTCTGGTTGTAACACTGAAAACATATTGGGGGACCGAGGTTAGGTCTGCTGTATAGCAGTAAGGTTAAGTTTCACTGACACACTGATATAGGCTGAGGTTAATGTTGCTTTGTATGCCCCTAATGGTTTAGTTTTGGATTGAGGGACGGTAAACTGATCCTTAATCTGTTCCTACAGGTTATGGGTCATCTTATGGTTATGGGTCAGATTGAGGAAAAGATCAGCTGATCCCTGATCTGTTTGTACAGGCAGCTTCTACCCCGAGCTCCCGTTGAGAGGCTGCCTACCGTCTTTTACCATCCTAATGTTACATAAGACTCAACAAGTGAAGACTCAAACAAGAGGAGTATTAAATGGGCAATCTGCAGTTCAAACAATAACAAAGTGAACACCCCACCACTGTGTCACTGCTGAGAGATGGGTCTGGAGAAATGTAACCACTTTCAAATTCACAGACAGAGAGCAATAGATGCAAGGACTGACCATCCGTGATATCAAAAATGATCGTTTTAGCCATGTTTTGAGGCTATACAGTGTTTGTTTACAATTATTATTGTTTACCTAGGGAGTTAAGCAAACATGTTTATATTTTTGGTTCTGCTCGGGTTAGACAGTTGAACTAAGCTTATGAAGCATTTATAATTTATTTTCTAAAAGAATCAATGGCTATAAATCAAAAATGGAAGTAGTAATCACAGATTGGCCTTTCAAGAAGTGATAGTGGTTCTGCAGCGATATTGATCAGAGATGGGGATGGCTGCTCTTCTATAGACACACTCCAGCAGATGTGACTGTTTTACTAGTTACTCTAATACTGTACCACTAGTGATAGGCTGACTAGGCTTGATGTAATGTTTCCAATATATCTACAATAAATACCTTGGAACTAATGCTACAGCAATATACCACAGTGTGTAGTCTGCCTTCTTTGCTGCACCAACTCAGTGAGGCCTCTGTTAAGAGAAGAGGACAGAGGGACCTAAAGAGACCTTAACTCTTGTAATTTGATAAATAACCATAACAAAATGAATTTGACTTTGCTGCTCTCTGTTTCTTTTAAATTGTTAGCCTATACGACAGAATGACATGAATCATCCTCTTCTTCCCTGTTTTCTCTTCGTCACAAGTAACCGGAACCATGTTCCAGACTGGATGCCTGCTGGTGTTTTAGGGGCTGGGCCGTAACTGTGAGGGGAATGATATGGCATCTGTTTTCTGTGAATTAGGCTAGGGGCTTATGTGGTGCAGAATGAAGTGATCTCAGATGTCAGTTATATAACAGAACTATTACCAAAACAGAGTGCCTGGAAAAGGAACCCCCTTTCTCTATTTCCTTTCTCTTTCTCCTCTCCTTGTCTTTCTCTCTCACTGCTCAAAACCTAACTAGCTGAACTCAGCCTCACCTCATTCCCTCCCTCAGCCTCACCTCATTCCCTCCCTCACTCTCTCCCTTCCTCGCCCTCTCTCTCCCTTCCTCGCCCTCTCTCTCCCTTCCTCGCCCTCTCTCTCCCTCCCTCGCCCTCTCTCTCCCTCCCTCGCCCTCTCTCTCCCTCCCTCCCCTCCCTCGCCCTCTCTCTCCCCTCCCTCGCCCCTCTCTCCCTCCCCCCCTCTCTCCTCCCTCGCCCTCTCTCCCTCCCTCCCTCCCCTCTCTCTCCCTCCCTCGCCCTCTCTCTCCCCCTCCCTCTCCCTCTCCCTCCCTCTCTCTCCCTCGCCCTCTCTCTCCCTCCCTCGCCCTCTCTCTCCCTCCCTCGCCCTCTCTCTCCCTCCCTCGCCCTCTCTCTCCCTCCCTCGCCCTCTCTCTCCCTCCCTCGCCCTCTCTCTCCCTCCCTCGCCCTCTCTCTCCCTCCCTCGCCCTCTCTCTCCCTCCCTCGCCCTCTCTCCCTCCCTCCCTCGCCCTCTCTCTCCCTCCCTCCCTCGCCCTCTCTCTCCCTCCCTCCCTCGCCCTCTCTCTCCCTCCCTCGCCCTCTCTCTCCCTCCCTCGCCCTCTCTCTCCCTCCCCCTCGCCCTCCTCCCTCTCTCTCCCTCCCTCGCCCTCTCTCTCCCTCCCTCGCCCTCTCTCTCCCTCCCTCGCCCTCTCTCTCCCCACCCTCTCGCCCTCCCTCTCCCTCTCCCTCCCACTCGCCCTCTCTCTCCCTCCCACTCTCCCTTCCTCTCTCCCCCTCCCACTCTCCCTTCCTCTCTCTCCCTCCCACTCTCCCTTCCTCTCTCTCCTCCCACTCTCCCTTCCTCTCTCTCCCTCCCACTCTCCCTTCCTCTCTCTCCCTCCCACTCTCCCTTCCTCTCTCTCCCTCCCACTCTCCCTTCCTCTCTCTCCCTCCCCTCTCCCTTCCTTTCTCTCCCTCCCACTCTCCCTTCCTTTCTCTCCCACTATCCCTTTCTCTCCCACTCTTCCTTTCTCTCCCACTCTTCCTTCCTCTCTCTCCCACTCTTCCTTCCTCTCTCTCCACTCTCCCTTCCTCTCTCTCCACTCTCCCTTCCTCCCCTCTCCCTCTCTCCCACTCTCCCTTCCTCGCCCTCTCTCTCCCCCTCTCCCTTCCTCGCCCTCCCACTCTCCCACTCTCCCTTCCTCGCCCTCTCTCTCCCACTCTCCCTTCCTCGCCCTTTCTCTCCACCTCTCCCTCTCCTTCCCTCTCTCTCCCACTCTCCCTTCCTCTCTCCCCCCTTCTCTCTCCACTCTCCCTTCCTCGCCCTCTCTCTACACTCTCCCTTCCCTCGCCCTCTCTCTACACTCTCCCTTCCTCGCCCTCTCTCTCCACTCTCCCTTCCTCGCCCTCTCTCTCCACTCTCCCTTCCTCGCCCTCTCTCTACACTCTCCCTTCCTCGCCCTCTCTCTACACTCTCCCTTCCTCGCCCTCTCTCTACACTCTCCCTTCCTCGCCCTCTCTCTACACTCTCCCTTCCTCGCCCTCTCTCTACACTCTCCCTTCCTCGCCCTCTCTCTACACTCTCCCTTCCTCGCCCTCTCTCTACACTCTCCCTTCCTCGCCCTCTCTCTACACTCTCCCTTCCTCGCCCTCTCTCTACACTCTCCCTTCCTCGCCCTCTCTCTACACTCTCCCTTCCTCGCCCTCTCTCTACACTCTCCCTTCCTCGCCCTCTCTCTACACTCTCCCTTCCTCGCCCTCTCTCTACACTCTCCCTTCCTCGCCCTCTCTCTCCCTTCCTCTCTCACCCTCCCTCGCTCATCCTCTCACCCTTCTCTCTCTTATTCTCTGCTGTCCCATATTACCAGATGCTAACAGCTGCCCCTGATTGCTCTTTCCTTCCCTCTCCCTTCTCGCGCTCTCTCTTGCTATCTCTCTCCTGCTGACACTGTCTGCCCCGCTGTCTGTGCGTCTGTCCTTTGCTCTCTCTTACTCACTCTGCTGAATAGTGAGGCGTGTTGTTTTGAGGAGTCAGTGTGGACACTGATCATGTGTGCTTGCTATCACTCACCATCAAACCCTTCTATTTACTCTGCATGGTATTATCCACAAGGTTTCTGTCCTGCAGACTGTGACTTTACAACTTCAGTTAGCATATATCTGGCTTGTTTTAGTTTTCTTATCCCATGCTTTGCTTACCTTGTAAAACAACACACCACTTAGGTGAACAGACTTCCTCAGATATAATCCTGCCTGAACCCCCCCCTAACAGGTAATGAACCCACAACCAGGGTCTTTTTTGTCTTCTGTTAGTCCTGCCTACCCACATACAACCTCCTCTGTTTATTTGTCCCAACACTGCTCACATTATGCAACCAGATTTTTATTACACACATCTGTTAGATATTGGCTCCAGTGCTGCAGCGACAGGGTGGTGTTATTGAGATCCAGTCTGTTCAGCAATGGATATAGAGACTGACTGAACAGAGAGGTACTAGGCCTATAGATTGTTGTGAGGGAAGGACGAGGGCATCCCAGAGTCACAGAACATAAACACACTTGGTATGTAGTGAATTCCAAGGGAGTGAGAAACCGGAAGGGCAGAAAAAAACACCTGTTTCCACTGGAGGAATTTTAACGACTGCCTTTATGTTCCCTTGTCACTCCCTTGTTTGGGATCTGTTTTCTGGACGAACGGCCCCTACCGCCGACTTGCTTGTAGCAGTCCCACCCTTAACAGAGCTGGTACAAACACAAGAATGCACACACGTACATACGTGTATGGAGGGAAAGGAAGTTGTGGAAGGTTACTGGTCTGGCTGTGTCTCTCCAGGCGTTCCAGCCTCTTCCTCCTACCCAGGACGGGGGCGACCCAGGAAGGTGACCTTGGTGTGGGGGAGTCAGTGGCAGTGCCCGACCTCCCGTTCTTTCACGCTTCCCCTGGATGTTTGAGTCAATGAATTACTCAGAACTCCATAGAAATACTATATCCTGCTGAAATAACATAGAAGAGGGTTTCACTGAGGGTGCTGTGTGGCTGTTAGCTGAATGCACCCTTGGTAAGATCACCTTCTTAATGAGTGAAATGTCAAAACAAAAATTGGATTGGCAGGGGCCCCGCTTTGCCTCATACAATGTTAGTGGTAGGTGGGAAACACAAGGCCTCAGAATCTCAATACGCCCAAGTGTGAGGCTTTGCGAGACTATGCCTGAGGAGGCTTCCTAACATGCAGTGGTTCCCAAACTGACTGGTCGGCAATTATATATATATATATATCTCATTGTAATCAGTCCGGCTTTCAACTTACTTGTAATAGTAGAATGCACAGGGGGCAATTTCAAAATTGCTTAGTGCCATCTCTGTTGCTGTATTCTAGCATGCGATGTCGGAGTTGCCGCAACTCACTGCAAAATGGCATGAGGTATTCCATTGCAGTTGTTCTACTATACAAAGGTTGCAAATCACACGAAGAGCCATATATACTCAATGTACAAATATTTTATTTATTTAACTAGGCAAGTCTGTTAAGAACAAATTCCTATTTTCAATGACGGCCGAGGAACAGTGGGTTAACTGCCTTGTTCAGGGGCAGAACAACAGCAGCTTGGGGATTCAAACTCTAAATATTTGGTTACTAGCTGTGAATGGGAGGGGGGGATACAGTACCCGTCAAAAGTTTGGACACCTACTCATTCAATGGTTTGAATTATTTTTTTTCTATTTTCTACATTGTAAAATAATAGTGAAGACATCAAAACTGTGAAATAACACATGGAATCCTGTCGTAACCAATAGTGATAAACAAATCTAAATAATTTTAGATTATTCAATGTAGCCACCCTTTGCCTTGACAGCTTTGCACACTCTTGGCATTCTCTAAACCAGTTTCACCTGGAATGCTTTTCAAACCGTCTTGAAGGAGTTCCCACAAATGCTGAGCACTTGTTGGCTGCTTTTCCTTCACTCTGCGGTCAAACTCCTCCCAAACCATCTCAATTGGGTTGAGGTCGGGGGATTGTGGAGACCAGGTCATCTGATGCAGCACTCTTCTTGGTCAAATAGCCTTTACACAGCCTGGAAGTGTGTTGGGTCATTGTCCTGTTGAAATACAAATGATAGTCTCAAAAAGTGCAAACCAGATGGGATGGTGTATCACTGCAGAATGCTGTGGTAGCCATGGTGGTTAAGTGTGCCTTGAATTCTAAATAAATCATCATCAGTGTCACCAGCAAAACACCCCCACACCATCGCACCTCCTCCATGCTTTACGGTGGGAACCACACATGCAGAGATCATCCGTTCACCTACTCTGCATCTCACAAAGACACCCTGTTCGGAATCAAAAATCTCCAATTTGGACTCATCAGACCAAAGGACAGATTTCCACTGGTCTAATGTCCATTGCTCGTGTTTCTTGGCCCATATCTCAACAGTTGATGTCTGTCTGTTATTTGAACTCTGTGAAGCATTTATTTGGGGTGCAATTTCTGAGGCTGGTTACTCTGATAAATGTATCCTCTGCAGCAGTGTTAACTCTGGGTCTTCCTTTCCTGTGGTGGTCCCCATGAGAGCCAGTTTCATCATAGCGCTTGATGGTTTTTGCAACTGCACTTGAAGAAGCTTTCAAAGTTCATTACATTTTCTGGCTTGACTGACCTTCATGTCTTAAAGTAATGATGTTGTTGACTGTTGTTTCTCTTTGCTTATTTGAGCTGTTCCTGCCATAATATGGACTTGGTCTTTTACCAGTTAGGGCTATCTTCTATATACAGTTGAAGTCTGAAGTTTACATACATTTAGGTTGGAGTCATTGAAACTCGTTTTTCAACCACTCCACAAATTTCTTGTTAACATACTATAGTTTTGGCAAGTAGGTTAGGACATCTATTTTGTGCATGACACAAGTAATTTTTCCAACAATTGTTTACAGACAGATTTTTTTGCTTATAATTCACTGTATCACAATTCCTGTGGGTCAGAAGTTTACATACACGAAGTTGACTGTGCCTTTAACCTCTTACAGCTACCCCCAGCTGCCTGTAGATCAGGCTCAGAACCAAGGATATGCATATTCTTGATTTAATTTGAAAGAAAACACTCTGAAGTTTGTGTAAATGTGAATTGAATGTTGGAGAAAATAAGAAAATAACAAAAACCATACGTTTTTTTCATTTTTGTTTTATCATCAACTTTAAAATGAACAAGACAAAACAAACATTCAGGTGGGATGATGGGGACAATTTCAGTGAAAAACATAAGAGGGCATCAGTACTTGTGCAAAGTTTCAGAATGATAACTTCCAAAATGAGTGTGCTACATGACATTTATCATGAAGTCACCCAGGTGTCCCACACAAGTAGCCCAAATGTACCCAAGTGGCCAAATTGGTGAAGTTATACATTTTGAATGGAATAACTATATACAAAATACCAAAATGGTATTCTAACACACACCCCCCCCCCAAAAAAAATGGAGAAAAAAAAAAAAAAAAAAATACATTTACAAATTAACACTTTCAATATTTGGAAGACCCTCAGTCCTCTACACAATATTGTGCTGCTGATGCCAGGTGCCATAGCAGTCTCTTTCTGCTGTAAAGCAGAGGGTCACCAAGCATGTGTTGCAGGTGATGGGGAACTTCATTTAGCAAAGAACACTGCGACGCCTCCATGCTGTGCCCTTTTGGCCCTGAGGCACATCCATGCCTGCATAAATTAATTTGGGCAGATGAACACCACTTGTGGCAGGAGCTGGATGAACCAGCTTCAGTGGGGGATGGACACCATGGCACTGGGGGCTCCCATTTGGAGAAAGTGTCACTGTGAAATAAAATGTTCAAGACTATCAGTGGTCATTGGGTTAAAATACAGTCAATCAACGAAACAGCGGTCATATCATTGGTGCACAATGATGTCATTACTTGTTGTCTTCAAATCGGTTTCTTTCAGTCAATACGTCCCGTGAAATGACCCATCAGGTTCGGTTGTCTTACAAACAAACCAGTTGATTGCAATGAAACCAAACATGACCTGAAAGTCATTTACATAGAGTGTGTCGTCAAATGGAGTGAAACGGAATTCACGACACAAGCGGTTCACAAAATGTTTCGTGTTAGGCTTTAAAAATAGATTTTTTCAAACAAAAGACCATTCATTTTGTAACAATGAGCATTGGGATTGCAAACAGAGGAAGATCGTCAAAGGTAAACGATTTATTTTATTGCAGTTTGTGATTTTGTTATGCCTGTGCTGGTTGAAATAGTTTTTATGGGGCTCTATCCTCAGATAATCGCATCGTATTCTTTCGCAGTAAATCCTTTTTTAAATCTGACAACGCAGTTGGATTAGCAAGATTCTAGGCTTTCGAAACATGTGAGACACTTGTATCTTCATGAATGTTTAATATGACTATTTATGTAGCGATCACCATATGTTGTCGAATTTCATCCCGCTAACGGGTTTGGTGCGCAGAGAGGTTAAACAGCTTGGAAAATTCCAGAACATGAGATCATGGCTTATGAAGCTTCTGATAGGCTAATTGACATCATTTGAGCTAATTGGACGTGTACCTGTGGATGTATTTCAAGGCCTATATTCAAACTCAGTGCTTCTTTGCTTGACATCATGGGAACATCAAAATAAATCAGCCAAGACCTCAGAAATTTTTTTGTAGACCTCCACAAGTCTGGTTCATCCTTGGGAGCAATTTCCAAATGCCTGAAGGTACCACATCTGTAAAAACAATGGTATGCAAGTATAAACACCATGGGACCACGCAGGCGTCATACCCCTCAGAAAGGAGACGTGTTCTGTCTCCTAGAGATGAATGTACTTTGATGCAAAAATTGCAAATCAATATCAGAACAACAGCAAAGGATCTTGTGAAGATGCTGGAGGAAACGGGTACAAAAGTATTTATATCCACAGTAAAACGAGACCTATATCGACATAACCAGAAAGGCCGCTCAGCAAGGATTGCTCCAAAACTGGCACAAAAAAGCCAGACTTTGCAACTGCACATGGGGACAAAGATCATACTTTTTGGAGAAATGTTCTCTGGTCTGATGAAACAAAAATAGAACTGTTTGGCCATATTGACCATTATGTTTGGAGGAAAAAGAGGGAGGCTTGCAAGCTGAAGAAAACCATCCCAACTGTGAAGCACGGGGGTGGCAGCATCAGGTTGTGGGGGTGCTTTGCTGCAGGAGGGACTGGTGCACTTCACAAAATAGATGGAATCATGAGGCATGAAAATTATGTGGATATATTGAAGCAACATCTCAAGACATCAGTTAGGAAGTTAAAGCTTGGTCGCAAATAGGTCTTCCAAATGGACAATGACCCCAAGCATGCTTCCAAATTTGTGTCAAAATGGCTTAAGGACAACAAAGTCAAGGTATTGGAGTGGCCATCGCAAAGCCCTGTGTCCAGATTTTAAAAAGCGTGTGCGAGCAAGGAGGCCGACAAACCTGACTCAGTTACACCAGCTCTGTCAGGAGGAATGGGCCTGTAAATGAGAATGTTTTCCCAGTAAACTTACCTGGTAAAATATTTTTGGATGATTTTTTAAAAGTTATTTCATCGTTTTGATGTCTTCACTATTATTCTACAATGGAGAAAATAGTAAAAAATAATGAAAAACCCTTGAGTCGGTGTGTCAACTTTTGACTGGTACAGTACTGTTTGTGGGCAGAGATTCAGATTGTAACTATGAATGAATGGTAACAGCTGCGCGGGAGAACTCTATCACTAACACCACCACGTGCGCGCGCGTGTCGTGACTGAGGACCCGCAAGCAGAGCAGTCTCTCTCTGGGCTCATCTCTGCTGCTGCCTTCCTTTTTCTCTCATTCCTCGTTCTCTCTCTTTTTCATCTTTGGCTTTACCCTGACGATTTTCACCGTCTCATTGGACACCTTTCTAGAGCAGCTCTATTGTTCCTAGCTGACAGTCACGACGAGAGAAAACGAGGGAAGGATGGAGAGACAGAAGAAAATAGACGTTCTGACCTGGAAGACAGAAGACGACAAGCTTTCTTGAATCGAATCACATCCCCTTTTTTATAGAATTTTCAAGCTACTTTTTCTTAAATTCTGACTGTGCTTGTCAAAGGTTGATTATCTGGACAAGCAATGAATAAGACTAACGTCTTCTCCCTGCCTCGATGTAGGTGAAAGGAAAGTCCATACGATCTTGATTTCGTCGATTGCAGACGAATCTTTTCTCTTTTTAGAGACCCGCCCGCCTTTAGCTCTATAGCGTTGGCCACCGCTATATCAGCGTCCATTCAAGACTTGAACGACGACACCTCTTACAAAGATAATTAATAGCAAGTGTAAATAATAATGCTTGACACCAACCACTTCCTGTCCTTTGAACCCGCCCCCTTGGACTATGTTCCAATGGGGGAAGAGCTAGACAAGCAAGACTTGAGGATGGACTACGAGAGACAAACTTATCACAGCCTAAAAAAAGTTGGGTGGGTTAGAAGATGAAAAAAGGTGGGTGGGAGGGATTAGAAGACTAAAAGAAGTTGGGTGGGTGGGGTTAGAAGACTAAAGAAGGTGGGTAGGTGGGGTTAGAAGCCTAAAAGGTGTGTGTGGTTAGAAGACTAAAAGGTGTGTGGGGTTAGAAGCCTAAAAGGTGTGTGGGGTTAGAAGCCTAAAAGGTGTGTGGGGTTAGAAGCCTAAAAGAAGGTGTGTGGGGTTAGAAGCCTAAGTCGCTTTGGATAAAAGCGTCTGCTAAATGGCATATATATATATATATATAAGGTTGGTGGGAGGGGTTAGACTAAAGAAGGTGGGTGGGTGGGGCTAGTCTAAAGAAGGTGGGTGGGTGGGGTTAGTCTAAAGAAGGTGGGTGGGTGGGGTTAGACTAAAGAAGGTGGGTGGGTGGGGTTAGACTAAAGAAGGTGGGTGGGTGGGGTTAGACTAAAGAAGGTGGGTGGGTGGGGTTAGACTAAAGAAGGTGGGTGGGTGGGGTTAGACTAAAGAAGGTGGGTGGATGGGGTTAGAAGACTAAAGAAGGTGGGTAGGTGGGGTTAGAAGACTAAAAGGTGTGTGGGGTTAGACTAAAGGTGGGTGGGGTTAGACTAAAGAAGGTGGGTGGGAGGGGTTAGACTAAAGAAGGTGGGTGGGAGGGTTAGTCTAAAGGTGGGTGGGTGGGAGGGGTTAGTCTAAAGAAGGTGGGTGGGTTTAGACTAAAGAAGGTGGGTGGGTGGGGTTAGACTAAAGAAGGTGGGTGGGTGGGGATAGACTAAAGAAGGTGGGTGGGTGGGGATAGACTAAAGAAGGTGGGTGGGTTTAGACTAAAGAAGGTGGGTGGGTGGGGTTAGACTAAAGAAGGTGGGTGGGTGGCTGGGTGGGTGGGGTTAGAAGACTAAAGAAGGTGGGTGGCTGGGTGGGGTTAGAAGACTAAAAAAGGTTGGTGGGAGGGGTTAGACGACTAAAAAAGGTGGGTGGGAGGGGTTAGACTAATGAAGGTGGGTGGGAGGGGTTAGACTAAAGAAGGTGGGTGGGAGGGGTTAGTCTAAAGAAGGTGGGTGGGTGGGTGGGTTTAGACTAAAGAAGGTGGGTGGGTGGGGTTAGACTAAAGAAGGTGGGTGGGTGGGTGGGTGGGGTTAGAAGACTAAAGGTGGGTGGGAGGGGTTAGACTAAAAGAAGGTGGGTGGGTGGGGTTAGACGACTAAAAGGTGGGTGGGTGGGGTTAGATGACTAAAAGAAGGTGGGTGGGAGGGGTTAGACTAAAGAAGCTGGGTGGGTGGGTTTAGACGACTAAAAGAAGGTGGGTGGGTGGTGTTAGACGACTAAAAGAAGGCAGGTGGGTGGGGTTAGATGACTAAAAGAAGGTGGGTGGGAGGGGTTAGACTAAAGAAGCTGGGTGGGTGGGTGGGGTTAGACGACTAAAAGAAGGCGGGTGGGTGGGGTTAGACGACTAAAAGAAGGCAGGTGGGAGGGGTTAGATGACTAAAAGAAGGTGTGTGGGTGAGGTTAGAAGACTAAAAGAATGTAGGCTACCCCAAGATGTTATAATTCAAAAACATTTGTCTTGGTTCTGTATGGTGACCAGACTTCTGTCAAGCTTCATCCATCCCCTTCTTGCTCCTTTCTTATTGATCCGTGTCGTGAACCATAATAAGTCATTGGCTTCGGTCATTCCTCATATAACTCCCTGGTTGTGGTGTGTAATGATCAAGCTAATGTCCAAATGGTGAGGTCATTGGATGATTACTGTGCTTTCCAAATAGAACTGTTCCAATGGCCATGCTAAGTGTTCAGCCATGCCAAGTGTGTGTGTGCATGTGAGTTCATAAGGGAGACTTCTAGCTGTGTGTGTGGGAAAGGGGAAGGTATACCAAGTCAGTTGCAGAACTGAATGCATTTGACTGAAATGTGTCTTGTGCATTGAACACAACCCCTCTGAATCAGAGAGGTGTGGGGTGGGGGGGGTGCCTTATTCAACGTCATCGACGTTCTGAGAACAGTTGTTGGGGCTTAATTGCCTTGCTCAATGGCAGAATGTCAGATTTGGGGATTTGAACCAGCGACATTTTGGTTACTGGCCCAACGGTCTTAACCGTGTGTGTGTGTGTGTGTGTGTGTGTGTGTGGGTGGGTGGGTGGGTGGGTGTGTGTGTGTGTGTGGTGTGGTGTGTGTGTGTACGCACGCACAGTAGGTGTGGGCTATGCTGTGCCAGGTCTGGAGGCCCTTTGGGGACAGTGGCAGACATATTTAATTAGACCTAATGACACATGAGCACACTGTTGGCCCTCCTCCCTGTTCTTTTGTCTCTCTTTTTCTCTCTCACACTCTCTGCATTCTCTCTCTCAATTCAATTTAAGGGGCTTTGTTGGCGTGGGAAACATATGTTAACATTGTCGAAGCAAATGAAATAGATAATAAACATTTGTGAAATGAACAATACAAATGTACTGTAAACATTACACTCAGAAGTTCCAAAATAACACATTTCAAATTCAAATATTTTGTCTGTATAGAGTGTTGTAGCAATGTGCAAATAGTTAAAGTACAAAAGGGAAAATAAATATGGGTTGTATTTACAATAGTGTTTGTTCTTAACTGGTTGCCCTTTTCTTGTGGCAACAGGTCACAAATATTGCCACTGTGGTATTTCACCCAGTAGATATGGGAGTTGATCAAACTTGGGTTTGTTTTGAATTCTTTGTGGATCTGTGTAATCTGAGGGAAATATGTGTCTCTAATATGGTCATACATTTGGCAGGAAGTTAGGAAGTGCAGCTCAGTTTCCACCTCATTTTGTTGGCAGTGTGCACATAGCCTGTCTTTTGAGAGCCAGGTCT
Source organism: Oncorhynchus gorbuscha (assembly GCF_021184085.1). Taxonomy (NCBI): domain Eukaryota; kingdom Metazoa; phylum Chordata; class Actinopteri; order Salmoniformes; family Salmonidae; genus Oncorhynchus; species Oncorhynchus gorbuscha. The sequence continues at coordinate 91,119,783 of NC_060178.1, forward strand.
GCCTACGGCGACCATTCTCAGTAGCAAGGCTATGCTCACTGAGTCTACATAGTCAGAGCTTTCCTTAAGTTTGGGTCAGTCACAGTGGTCAGGTTTTCTGCCACTGTACTCTCTGTTTAGGGCCAAATAGCATTCTAGTTTGCTCTCTCTCTGCATTCTCTCTCTATCATCTCTCATCTTTCTTCTCTCTCACTCTGAATTCTTTTATCTTTATTCTCTTTCTCAATTCAATTTAAGGGCTTTTTTGGAATAGGAAATATGTTAACATTGCCAAAGCAAGTGAAGTAGATCATTTTTATTGTTTATTTTACTTTTGTTTATTAACATTAAACATTACACTCACAAAAGTTGTAAAATAATAGAAATTTCAAATATCATATGTGCAAATAGTTAAAGTACAAAAGGGAAAATAAATATGGGTTATACTCTGCATTCTCTCTTATCTTTCTTTCGTTCTCTCTGCATTCTCTCTTATCTTTCTTTCGTTCTCTCTGCATTCTCTCTTATCTTTCTCTCTCTCGCTTTCTCTCTCATCTTCTCTCTCTTCTCTCCTCTCTAATTGTGGATGCCTGGGGCCTGTATTCTAATAAATAGTCTTCTCCTTGTCCTACTTCATCCATGACTACAGTAGATCCAGAGGGATGTTCATGGTGGAACTTACAATTGTACCCCTTGCTTTCAGATGTCAGTGGTCCAGAAGGAATGACAACATGGATGGAAAGGAGAGGTGTGGAAGAGTATTTAGATCTGGACTGAAGGGACAGGGAAGCAGGACACTCACTTAGCCTGAGTCCTTTGAAGAGATGTGTATCTCTTGTCACTCAAACACAAAGTAGTTTAGGTGGTTAGGGGTCAGCAATAGTGGAAAAAGTACCCAATTTGTCATACTTGAGTAAAAGTAAAGATATCATAATATAAAATTACTCAAAGTTACCTAGTAAAATACTACTTGAGTAAAAATCTAAAAGTATTTGGTTTTAAATATACTTAAGTATCAAAAGTAAATGTACTTACTAAATATACTTATTTATCAAAAGTATAAATCATTTCAAATTCCCTATATTAAGCAAACCAGATGGCACCATTTTCTTGTTTTTATTTATTTATAGATAGCCAGAGGCACACTCCATCACTCAGACATAATTTACAAACGAAGCATTTGTATTTAGTGAGTCTGCCAGATCAGAGTCATGACCAGGGATGTTCTTTTGATGAGTGTGAATTGGACCATTTTTCTGTCCTGCTAAGCATTTCAAAATGTAACAAGTACTTTTGGTTGTCAGGGAAAATGTATGACGTAAAAAATACATTGTTTTCTTTCGGAATGTAGTACAGTAAAAGTTGTAAACAATATAAATAGTAAAGTACAGATACCCAAAAAAACTACTTATGTAGTACTTCAAAGTATTTTAAAGTACTTTACACCACTGGAGGTCAGGTCAGTTGTTCTGACTGGAAGACTGACAAGGACCTGCTTACTTCCCTTAATTGTTGCAAGACTTGCAGTACCAACAGTTCTTTCTGCATTATTTACATTGATGGATTGCATACCATAGCTTGGCTTGATAATACAGGCTGCTGTGAGGAATGCATAGTAATAGGTCTACCTAAGAACGGCTGTGGTATAACAGTCTGCTGACAGAATTACCGCCTGCATCTCTCACTCTCCCTTTGTCTCTCTCTTTCTCTCTCATCTCCTCCTCTATTTCTCTCTTTCACACTATCTTTCGCTCTCTTCATCGCTCTTTTTTTGTTTGCTCGCTCTCTCACCTCTCTCCCCCTCTCTTTATCTCCTCTATCTCTCTGTTTCGCTCACTTTATCTTCCCATCCCTCCCTGCTCTCTATCTCTTTCGCACTCTTTATCTCTCTCTCTCTCTCTCTCTCTCTCTCTCTCTCTCTCTCTCTCTCTCTCTCTCTCTCTCTCTCTCTCTCTCTCTCTCTCGCTGTCTTTATCTCTCGCTCTCTATCACCCCCTCTCTTTATCTCCCCCTTTCTTTCACTTTCTCTTTACCTCTCTCTCTTTTTTGTTCTATTTGTCTCTTTTACACTCTCTCTTTATCTCGCTTTCTTATCTCCCTTCTCTCTTTATCTCCCCCTCTCTTTTGCTCTATCTTCCCTAATATCTCTTTCGCTCTCACACTCCCTCTTTTGCACTCTCTCTCCTCCTCTATCTCTTTTGCTTTCTCCATATCTGTATCTCTCTTGCTCTCTATCTTGCTCTCTTATCTCCCTTCTCTCTATCTCCCCATCGATCTCTATCTTGCTCTCTTTCACACTCTCTATCTCCCCAATATCTATTTGGCTCTCTTTCACTATCTCTTTATCTCTCTCGAGCTCCCCCTATTTATCTCTTTCGCTTCATATATCCTCTATCTCACTCTTTCGCTCTCTCTTTTGCTGTCATCTCCCCCCATCTCTCTCTTGCTCTCTTTCTTTCGTTCTCTATTTATCTCCCCCTATCTCTCATTCGCTCTCTCTTTCCCCCTCTCTAGCCCCCCCCCCCTCCTCTATCTCTCTCAATTCCATTTTTCAATTTAAGGGGCTTTACAAAAAGTGAAATAAACCAGAAGAAATTACAGTATACATTCCAAAAGAAGAAAGACAGTGCTGTATACAGTGTTGTAACAATGTGCAAATAGTTAAAGTACAAAAGGGAAAATAAATAAACATAAATATAGGTTGTATTTACAATGTTGTTTGTTCTTCACTGGTTGCCCTTTTCTTGTGGGAACAGATCACAAATCTTGCTGCTGTGAAGGCACACTGTGGTATTTCACCCAGTACATAAAGGAGTTTATCACAATTGGGTTTGTTTTCAAATTCTTTGTGGATCTGTGTAATCTCTCTCTCCCTTTATCTTCCCCTCTATCTCTCTTTTGCTCTCTCACACACACACATACATTCTGTGTGGGTTTTTATAAGCGCACTGCGCAATCAACAACCGAGAGTTTAGAAACAGGAAGTTTGTAATAAATGCCACCAAACTCCACCCTCCCTTTGCCCTCTGCCACAGCTTTTTTTAAGAGTGAGGGAGGAAACGAAAGAGAATGAAAGAGAGAGGGAGTGGGTTCTGTCCATTGAGTCCTGCTCAAGCTGTCTACTCCAGTGTTTGTTGACACAAGGATACCCCCTCTGCCGTGCGGATGGACGGTTCAGTGTAGGATGGCAGTCTGGGACTGAAACTCTGGTTTTGAAGAGGTGGTTGTTGTTTCCATGCTGGCAGTTGCTGACTCTCCTCTCTCCCTCTCTCTCTGTTGTCATGCAGTCCTCCAGCTCAAACTACAGCAGAGACGCACCCGGGAGGAGCTGGTCAGCCAAGGGATCATGCCACGTAAGTAGTGCCCAAACTCTATTCTTATCTCTAGAGTCTAGACCAGCAAATATAATACAATGTCACCCTCTGCATTCTTGACCAGTACAGTGTCTGTTCCTGGTCCCCTTGGACTGACAGGCCTGTTCTGTTGTTGTAATTTGCATTGTGTTGTTGTAATTTGTGTTGTGTTGTGTTATTTTATGTTCTGTGGTGGTGGTGTTATCATCATGTGGGCCAGCCAGCTTCCCCTTCTGTGTCCACTTCCTGTTATGTGTTCTCTTCAGCAGCTGAAGAGACTGAGGAGACTCAGTGTTCAGCTGTTGGTAGGAGGAAGTGCATGGGCTACTTCTTACAGGAGAGAGGCACTGATTGTGTTGCGTCATGCCTAAGAACAGCCCTTAGCTGTGGTATATTTGCAATCAGTGCCTCTCTCCTGCATTCCACATCCCCCCAGACCTTATTGTTTACGTGTCTAACCTGGCCATATAATGGGCCTCTCTCTCCCCTGTGCTCCCAGTCTTATACACAACAACAACGGGCCAGGAGAACTAGGTGTCTCTATGGTGGCCTGGCTCAGACATACAGGAGGGTCAGGTTGTCTTCTTGTGGAGGAGGAGGCATTACCAACCAGCCTTTTAAAAGGGACTTCTTATGACGATGGCCCAAAGCTATAGCAGAACTGCTTTACCGTCAAGGCTCTGTAGAGTTAATAGACCATAATGTGCTCACGCCATGGATTTGCAGTTGGTGCTATAAAGCAGACTGAATTACAGAGAAGGCTGGATCCTCCATGATCCATTTGCATGTATTTGTAGGCAAAAGTCAACTTGATTTGATTAGTTACATCACAGGAATCCCAGGCCAATATTTAGGCATGCCAGTCTGCGACCCTCCTATTTGACCTTCCATAAGCCAGCATTGCGTCCCTCAATAAACACGCACACACACAGCAGGGCCAGACGTCACTGTTTGACAGTTGAGCTGATTTAAGGCTTCACATTGGGCAAAAGGTGATGATGAAATCTTCAGTGTCCCTCCAACATCCTCTTCAACCATCCAGTGTGTGTGGGTTGGTGCGCACGTCTTTGTGTTTTCCAACTTCTGAATGATGTGACACACGGGGGCATGCTAAAGACCCATACAGTTGAAGAGAGTGATAAGTGTACAAAGTCTTTCTCAGAAAGTCAACCCATCACTCTTCTCTCAGCTTTCACATGTCCTCCTTAAATCTCCTGGCTGTGCTGTAATTCACATCTTTATTGATAGTTCTATGGGTTCCCCTGCGTACACCTCTCTTATACTATAGCAAGCTGTTCCTCCTTCACTGTTCTGCTGAAACAGGTCACTTACTAGTCAAGACAAAAACATACTGTTCTGTTTTCTGTTATTACTGTTTGGTGAATAGAACGCCAGTGACTTTTTCATATAGAGAGTTCTGCTTTGTGCATGTGTTCCTCAGTATCAGCTCTCACACTGTCTCCACTAGTGCTTTGCTCTGTACTCATTTGTTGGAGTTTTCATTCACTGTCGTTCCATCTCCTTTATTGTTTTCTCTCTTTCCCTCACCGCAGCACTGAAGAGTCCGGCGGCCTTCCACGAGCAGCGGAGGAATCTGGAGAGAGCCAGGGTAAGTCTAGTAGATTCTCCATCACTTTTTTTCTCTCTTTTTAGTTCAACAAGTGCAGTCTTTGTTGAAGTGCATCCTCTCCCGCTCTCTCGCTTCTCCCTCCCTCTCCTGTCTCTTTCTCCCTCCCTCTCCTGTCTCTTTCTCCCTCCCTCTCCTGTCTCTTTCTCCCTCCCTCTCCTGTCTCTTTCTCCCTCCCTCTCCTGTCTCTTTCTCCCTCCCTCTCCTGTCCCTTTCTCCCTCCCTCTCCTGTCCCTTTCTCCCTCCCTCTCCTGTCCCTTTCTCCCTCCCTCTCCTGTCCCTTTCTCCCTCCCTCTCCTGTCCCTTTCTCCCTCCCTCTACTGTTCCCTTCTCCCTCCCTCTACTGTTCCCTTCTCCCTCCCTCTCCTGTCCCTTTCTCCCTCCCTCTCCTGTCCCTTTCTCCCTCCCTCTCCTGTCCCTCTCTCCCTCCCTCTCCTGTCCCTCTCTCCCTCCCTCTCCTGTCCCTCTCTCCCTCCCTCTCCTGTCCCTCTCTCCCTCCCTCTCCTGTCCCTTTCTCCCTCCCTCTCCTGTCCCTTTCTCTCTCCCTCTCCGGTCTCTTTCCTCTTTTTCCCCCTCTCCCTCCCTCTCTCCATTTGTATCTCTCCCATCTCTCCTCTCATCCATCTCTCCTCTCCTCTCTTCCAGACTGAGGACTATCTGAAGAGGAAGATCAGGAGTCGTCCTGAGCGCTCAGAGCTGGTCAGGATGCACATACTGGAGGGTGAGTCACAGCGCCCCCTTGCTGATCACCACAGAACTACACCCCCACACACTACTTCTCTAGAGGCAGTGAGACAAATATACCGCATCTGTTTGTGCTGATCTACACTGAACAAAAATATAGACGCAACATGTAAAGTGTTGGTTCCATGTTTCATGAGCTGAAATAAAAGATCCCAGAAATGTTCCATACACACGCAAACCTTATTTCTCAAAAATTCTGTGCATATGGAAGATTTGTTTACATTCCTGTTCGTGAGCGTTTCTCCTTTGCCAAGATAATCCATACCCCTGACAGGTGTGACATATCAATAATCTGATTAAACAGCATGACCATTACACAGGTGCACCTTATGCTGTGGACAATAAAATGCTATTCTAAAATGTGCAGTTTTGTCACACAACACTGCCACAGATGTCTCAAGTTTTGAGGGAGCGTGCAATTGGCATGCTGGTTGCAGGATTGTCCACCAGAGCTGCTGCCAGAGAATTTAATGTTAATTTCTCTACCATAAGCTACCTCCAATGCCGTTTTAGAGAATTTAGCAGTACATCTAACCGGCCTAATACCGTGTGTTTTTGTTCCTCTTCTCTCTTCATGCAGAGACGTCAGCAGAGCCGTCTCTGCAGGCCAAGCAGCTGCAGCTGAAGAGGGCCAGGCTGGCTGATGACCTCAATGATAAGATCTCCCACAGACCTGGTCCTATAGAGCTCATCCACAAGAACATCCTGCCTGTAGACCTGGACTGTCCTCTGCAGCACTCACTACTGGGTATGAACACACACTGTCCACTTCAATACACACTGTCCACTGCAATACACACTGTCCACTGCAATACACACACTGTCCACTGCAATACACACACTGTCCACTGCAATACACACACTGTCCACTGCAATACACACACTGTCCACTGCAATACACACACTGTCCACTGCAATACACACACTGTACACTGCAATACACACACTGTCCACTGCAATACACACACTGTCCACTGCAATACACACACTGTCCACTGCAATACACACACTGTCCACTGCAATACACACACTGTCCACTGCAATACACACACTGTCCACTGCAATACACACACTGTCCACTGCAATACACACACTGTCCACTGCAATACACACACTGTCCACTGCAATACACACACTGTCCACTGCAATACACACACTGTCCACTGCAATACACACACTGTCCACTGCAATACACACACTGTCCACTGCAATACACACACTGTCCACTGCAATACACACACACACACACACACACACACACACACACACACACACACACACACACACACACACACACACACACACACACACACACACACACACACACACACACACTGTCCACTGAAACACTCACTTCTGTTCTAGGTATGTACCCATTCTTATTGTCCAGTGTAACATACATTACAGATCAAGTATACAACACTACTTCTCATTGCAACACTTTACTGGGTACATACACAACATAAGTTCCAGTATGTACACAACAACACCTTAGTCAACTGGGTAGGAGCGTCCTTCCTGTGCACAGTCCACTGCAACACGTTTACTGTTATTCCTTCACTCAGACAAATGTACCCAACCACTCCCAAACGCCCTTATCTTCAATTAATCACTTTTCATGGTTCACATTCAAATGTTCCTTAAATGTTATCATTGCAATGCATCAATGTCACAATACTGGACTGGTGTGGGGACATTGTTATTGCTAAATCCTTGTGCTTGAGAGACTGTGACCACTTCCATCATTAGTCATTCTGGTTTGGCCATCACCTCTTTTTCGTATTACCAATTACTATTCCCTCTGTTTGAAATACAGTTGATGTTTTTTGTAGTGAGACTCAACCTCACAACTAATCAACTTGTTGTTAGAGACAATCATTTGTTTGGCGAGAAGAATGGCAAAATAGAGGTTTAATAAATGTTTCTCTCAGATTCTCCAAAGGGTGCAGGAGAATCCTCATTGGACGAGGACAGCAGTGATGCATTTTCTCCGGATACGCTAGCCAATCACGACTCTCCACTGGGTCCACTCTCTCAGCTGTCCCCCTCTGACATGCTCACTCAGAAAATGGACATGTCCCCCTCACAGCTAGTAGGTTGATGTCTTATTTTTGAACAGTATGTATAGCCACATAATGGAGATAGCCACTGGTATTCCTGCAAGTTACATAGACAAGTAATCACAGGAGTTGTCCCATTATTGACACTTAAACTGACCAATCAGATGTTTTCTCAGTTCCTTACCCAGGTCCCACCACCACCTCCGCTGTTAGTGAATGGCCAAGACTCATTGCCACTGACCAATGGGACAGTGATGTCGGGAGCTTCCCGCCCTGCTACTGGTCAGACCAAGGTGAGAGACATCCCCTGTGTCCAGTATTAAATGGAATTTAATACTTTGTGTATACATGCAATCATATCTTACTTACTATTTCTCTCCATCTCCCACTCTTCCACCACTCCCAGTCGAAACCCAGTTTGGAGCGGCCCCCCCAGAGGCCTAAGAAGGCCAAAGACAACAAGCCCAAGGTGAAGAAGCTCAAGTACCACCAGTACATCCCTCCGGACCAGAAGGCTGACCGGGAGCCTCCCCCTCAGCTGGACTCCACCTACACCAAGATCCTCCACCAGCAGCAGCTGTTCCTCCAGCTGCAGATTCTCCACCAGCAGCAGCAGCACTATAACTACCACACCATCCTCCCAGCACCACCCAAGTGAGTGTGTGGGGTAAAAAGGTGTAAATAGGTGGGGGCAAGAGGTGTGAGTGTGTGGGGTAAAAAGGTGTGAGCGTGTGGGGGAGGAGAGGTGTGAGCGTGTGGAGGGGGAGAGGTGTGAGCGTGTGGAGGGGGAGAGGTGTGAGCGTGTGGAGGGGGAGAGGTGTGAGCGTGTGGAGGGGAAGAGGTGTGAGCGTGTGGAGGGGGAAGAGGTGTGAGCGTGTGGAGGGGGAAGAGGTGTGAGCGTGTGGAGGGGGAAGAGGTGTGAGCGTGTGGGAGGGGGAAGAGGTGTGAGCGTGTGGAGGGGGAAGAGGTGTGAGCGTGTGGAGGGGGAGAGGTGTGAGCGTGTGGGGAAAGAGGTGTGAGCGTGTGGGGAAAGAGGTGGGCGTGTGGGGAAAGAGGTGTGAGCGTGTGGGGTGGGGGAAAGAGGTGTGTGTGTGGGGTGGGGGAAAGAGGTGTGTGTGTGGGGTGGGGGAAAGAGGTGTGTGTGTGGGGTGGGGGAAAGAGGTGTGAGTGTGTGGGGGGGAAAGAGGTGTGAGTGTGTGGGGTGGGGGAAAGAGGTGTGAGTGTGTGGGGTGGGGGAAAGAGGTGTGTGTGTGGGGGGGAGAAGCGGTGTGTGTGGGGGGGAGAAGCGGTGTGTGTGTGTGGGGGGGGGGGAAAGAGGTGTGTGTGTGTGTGGGGGGGCAAAGAGATGCGAGTGTGGGGGGTATGAGTGTGGGGGGGAGATGTGTAAGTGTGGGGGGAAGAGGTGGGGGGAGTAGTGAGTGTGGGGGGGAAGGGTTGTGAGGTGGAAGGGTTGTGAGTGTGAGGGGAAGAGGTGGGGGGAGGTGTGAGTGTGGGGGGAGAGGTGTAAGTATTGGGGGGAAGGGTTGTGAGGTGGAAGGGGAAGGGGAGGGTTGTGAGTGTGGGGGGGTGTGAGTGTGGGGGGAAAGATGTGAATGGGGGAGGGGAAGAGGTGTGAGTGGGGGAGGGGAAGAGGTGTGAGTGGGGGGGGAAGAGGGGAAGAGGTGTGAGTGGGGGGGGAGGGGAAGAGGTGTGAGTTTGGGAGGGGAAGAGGTGTGAGTGGGGGAGGGGAAGAGGTGTGAGTGGGGGAGGGGAAGAGGTGTGAGTGGGGGAGGGGAAGAGGTGTGAGTGGGGGAGGGGAAGAGGTGTGAGTGGGGGAGGGGAAGAGGTGTGAGTGGGGGAGGGGAAGAGGTGTGAGTGGGGGAGGGGAAGAGGTGTGAGTGGGGGAGGGGAAGAGGTGTGAGTGGGGGAGGGGAAGAGGTGTGAGTGGGGGAGGGGAAGAGGTGTGAGTGGGGGAGGGGAAGAGGTGTGAGTGGGGGAGGGGAAGAGGTGTGAGTGGGGGAGGGGAAGAGGTGTGAGTGGGGGAGGGGAAGAGGTGTGAGTGGGGGAGGGGAAGAGGTGTGAGTGGGGGAGGGGAAGAGGTGTGAGTTTGGGAGGGGAAGAGGTGTGAGTTTGGGAGGGGAAGAGGTGTGAGTTTGGGAGGGGAAGAGGTGTGAGTTTGGGAGGGGAAGAGGTGTGTGTGGGGGGGGAGAAAGAGGTGTGTGTGTGTGTGGGGGGAGAAAGAGGTGTGTGTGGGGGGAGAAAGAGGTGTGTGTGTGTGGGGGGGGGGGAGAAAGAGGTGTGTGTGTGAAAGTGGTGTGTGTGTGTGGGGGGGAGAAAGAGGTGTGTGTGTGTGTGTGTGTGTGTGTGGGGGGGGGAGAAAGAGGTGTGTGTGTGTATGTGTGTGTGTGTGGGGGGGGGGGAGAAAGAGGTGTGAGGTGTGAGTGTGGGGGGGAATAGGTGTGAGTGTGGGGGGAGAGGTGTGAGTGTGGGGGGAAGTGTGTGGGGGTGGGGGGAGAAAGAGGTGTGAGTGTCTCTAGAAGTCCCCACAAGAATAGTAAACAAACAAAAAGTTGAACAACTGGGGACATTTTGTCGGTCCCCACGAGCTCCTAAACCTAATTCTAAACCTAAGCTATGGTTAAGTTTAGGCGTAAAGTTAGGGTACGGGTTAAAATAATAGGATTTTGAACTGAATTGTATGCCCCCTTAAGGTTAGCTGCATAAGACTGTGTGTGGACTGACTCATCTGTTGTTTCTCTCTCCTCAGACCACCTGCAGAGCAACCACCTTCAACCAACCCCGCCCCTTCCCTTTTGCGCAGTGTTCCCCCGACGGCCCCTGTCCCTTCCAATCCGAATGGGTCCAGTCGTCAGAGCCAAACCCCTGTGGGAGGGACCAAACCTTTGACGCTACCAGCCAACCTGGATGACTTCAAAGTGAGTAGATAGGTGGATACATAGAAAGATAATTATACTTTTGTGTGTAGACACTAGCTACTGGGAATGTATTTAGTTCAGATCAGTGTAGATAGACTATTGATATGCACTTTTGGAGGGAGGGAGGGAGGGAGATGTAATGGATCAGAATCATAACTGTACTTCTTCTCTCCTCCAGGTTGCTGAGCTGAAACAGGAGCTGAAACTACGGTGTCTGACCGTGTCTGGCACCAAGATGGACCTGATCGAGAGGCTGAGGAACTACCAGGAGCAGAACTGTTTAGATCGAGCTGGTGTTACTGCTACTGTAACCCCCAAACCCAGCCAACCAACCCCACCGCACGCCTCAATCCAACCTGCTGGCTCCATCAGCCCTGCCCCCCCCCAGGCCGGAACTAATCCACACACCCACCATTCAGGAGAGTCAACAGGGAAGATGCCCGCTTTCTCATTGGCTCAGAGTGCCGCTCCAGCCTGTATTTTGAGGTTTGGCAGTACGAGCTCCTCCCCTCCAGTCTCCCCCACCCCGTCAGAACGGTCTCTGGCGGTGATGAGCCCCGACGAGACCAGCTGTAATGGAGACGTGTTCGGGGAGATGGTGAGCTCTCCCCTGACCCAGCTCAGCCTGCACCCTTCTCCACAGCACCACTCCCCAGCCTCCATCAAAGAGGAGAACCAGGGTCACTTATCCACCTGCAGCCTCTCCCAGTCCCGTCATTCTCCCACCGAGCTTCAGCCTGCCGGCCCACCTCAGGAGCCCCTAGCCGGGCCATCCATGGAGGCCTCCCCCTTGGACAAGGACCAGATGCTTCAGGAGAAGGACAAGCAGATTGAGGAGCTGACACGCATGCTGAGGCAGAAACAGAGGCTGGTGGAGAACCTGCGCTCCCAATTGGAGCAGGGGAAACAGACTGGAGCAGTGAGAGAGATGGAGGGAGTACAGGGAGTGGTGGTGAGCGGTTATGCCCAGGAGGCCCAAACCACCCCCATCAAAGCCTCTACCATCCTCCATCTCTCTCTCACCAACACAGACATGGTGAGGGTCAAGAAGGAGGTAGACACAGAAGAAGGGATGGAGGGAGTGGACGAGGCTCAGCCGACACAGTGCTCTCAGCAGACCCTGCTCAAACTGCAGCAGGTCCCCCGGATACAGGTTGAACAACAGACACAACAAATACTACAGACACAACAACTGAAACAACAGCAGGCACAACAACCACAGATACAACTACTACAGACACACTCACAACAACAGGCACAACAGCATTCCAAACAGCTCCAGCAACAACAGACACAACAGATGCAGCAGCAGATTACTTCGGCCCAGTTGTTATTCCAGCAACAGCTGATCATCCAGCAGAAACAGCTCCAGCTGCAGGCCAAACAGCTGCAGGACAAACAGCTGCAAGTACTGCAGAAGAAGCAGCAGAGACAGTACCAGAGACAGCAGCAGAACAAACAACCGAGTCAGACAGTCACCCCACAACAGGTACATTCAATCATTACAGCTCTCGATCGTACAGTCTGCAGATCTACAGTATAGGAATACACGCCGCTGACAGTCGCTACACATCAGGTCCATATTTTATATTTAACGGAATAAACTTGACTGAAACCTGAAGACTTCAGCTCAACAGGCAAACAGTTTGGCAAGCAGGAGACACAGGTTTCAAACCTAGTTGACACAAGTATCTTCCCCTTCTCTGTTGGGTCATTATGATTGGCTCGTGTCTGGGCCCTGTGTTTGAATATGCCTCTTTCCTACTCTATTCTCTTCAGGCCACTCCAGTCTTCATCAGCCAACAGAATGGCACCCAGGTCCCCGCCCAGACCTTCTCATTGGACCTCCTCAAATCGGGCACCACGCCCACCCTGGTCACCGACGGCAATGGCAACCACTACCTGATAGCACTGACCAATAACAGTGCAGAGGTCCAAAACGGCGTGACCTCATTGGGCAAAACCAGTGGATCGCAACGAATCACACTGCAGGTTCAGTTACACTGTAAATCTGCTATTAAGTGTTACAGGTCTCTATATTGGTGAAATGATTGTGTAAGATGGTATCACAGTGCAGTAAAGTTGCCCTTTTACTCTAGCGATTGCAGTCAACTCCAAGTAAGCTCCCCAGCCAATTGCCAGCTGAGATACTGAGCTCCAATACCCAATCAAAACAACAGTTACAACCAGGCCCTGTCAACCAGTCTATCAAAAAGGTATTAAAATGACAAAACATTGTGACAGAAACAAGGTTGTCTTACACACACACACACACACACAATATTAGCAGACACAGTCTGTAAAAAAGGATAGGGGGTAAACCTGTCCCTCTGAGGACTAAAGTAGTTTGCTGGGTTGGATGCTGTATGGGTGCTGTCTTGACTGACTTGTCACACATCACTGTCAACCAACACACTGGAGATCTTTAGGGTTCTTTAATGGGTAATTGTAGGTAGTGGTTCTACAAGGTAGAAAAAAATATATATTTTTAACCTTTTATTTAACGAGGCAAGTCAGTTAAGAACAAATTCTTATTTACCATGACGGCCAAACCCGGACGACGCTGGGCCAATTGTGCACCGCCCTATGGGACTCCTAATCACTGCCGGTTGTAATACAGCCTGGAATCGAACCAGGGTCTATAGTGACGCCTCTAGCACTGAGATGCAGTGCCTTAGACCGCTGTGCCACTCGGGAGCCCAAAGATACCCATTTTACATATTGTTGTGAACTATAATAGGTTATGTTGTTGTGTACTATAATAGGTTATGTTGTTGTGTACTATAATAGGTTATGTTGTTGTGTACTATAATAGGTTATGTTGTTGTGTACTATAATAGGTTATGTTGTTGTGTACTATAATAGGTTATGTTGTTGTGTACTATAATAGGTTATGTTGTTGTGTACTATAATAGGTTATGTTGTTGTGTACTATAATAGGTTATGTTGTTGTGTACTATAATAGGTTATGTTGTTGTGTACTATAATAGGTTATGTTGTTGTGTACTATAATAGGTTATGTATGGCTATAGACAGATGAACCTGAAATATGCATACAATATCATCTAAGATATACAGTATATCACAAAAGTGAGTACACCTGTTCACTTAAAGGTGTACTCACTTTTGTTGCCAGCGGTTTAGACATTAATGACTGTGTGTTGAGTTATTTTGAGGGGACAGCAAATTTACACTGTTATACAAGCTGTACACTCACTACTTTACATTATAGCAAAGTGTCATTTCTTCAGTGTTGTCACATGAAAATATATACTCAAATATTTACAAAAATGTGAGGGATGTACTCACTTTTGTGATATACTGTATATTACCATACAATACTAAAACCTTAATACAACTCTAATTTTGCCACATAATACAACTCTAAGTTACAAGCAGGCTGTACAATATAACAAACTGCATAGAGTAAATGCATTGCGAGCAGAGTACAGTGTGATAAAACATCACATATTACTCACTATTAGATGCGAGCACAAATAACGTTAAACATGGTGCAACTTGTTGTCTTTTTGCTTCTGTGGCGAACTCACTAACTGCCCGTCTTCAACGCAACTCACTGACGAGGCGGGATTTACAATTAGCAGGCTGAAGAGAAAGTCTCTGATTGGATAGAAAGTTGGTTACTGAGGAGCTGTCAGGCATTCTAACTAAAGGGACTAGGGGTGCATAGGGAAATACTCTATATGAATGAGGGGCCATGTTAACAGCTTCTTAAAATGATAACAAAAATCAAGACTGGCCTTATTTAATTTCCTTTTCCTCATACCCCTCGTTCTGTAACAGAAGGCAGGTCTACATCTGGAAACAAATGGCATAACCAATGGGGTGCCAGAGCCCACTCAATCTGTCTCCGCCCCGCCCAATCTCCATCCTTTCTTTGGCGAGGTGTCCAACTTGTCTGAAAGCCAAAGCACCTCTCCCCCCTCTCTCAAGGTAAGATATATTCTGCAATGATCATTCATGGCATGTCAACGTCATCTCATATTTGATTTTTCATTCGTCTCCATGTTTTTATTCTTTCTCTGTTGCCTATTTGCTTTCCCCTTCCCTCATCCTTTATTGTCTGCTTCCACCGTTTCAGAGAGAAGTGTGTCCGACTTTTGACTGGCACACTTTATTCATCCCTCCCTCTCCTGAACAGACCTCTTTCTCCTTCACTCAACGACCTAAAGTATGTCCTTCACTCCTCCCATCTCCCTCTGCCCAACTCCCTCTGCTCATGTTTATTCATGTCTTCTTTTACATCCTCTTTTCTCTTCTCTCGTTTTCTCTGTCCATCTGTATGCATCGGTTTCGTCTCAAATTTGCTCAAAGTATTTTGGTAATTTGATAGTACTGTACATGTTTGACGATTTTGTTTAAACAATCATGAGTACTGTAAACTGTTCAAAATATATGTCCTCTTCTCCTAGGAGAACGGGCTGAGCAGTCAGCAGATGGACGATCTGTTTGACATCCTCTTGAAGAGTGGCGGTAAGAGAACATAGCAGTACACACAACATAACACTCACATATACAGCACCAGTAAAACACACCTACTTGGACACACCTACTCATTCAAGGTTTTTAAAAAAAATTTCACTATTTTCTACATTGTAGAATAATAGTGAAGACATCAAAACTATGAAATGACACATGGAATCATGTAGTAACCAAAACATTTTTTAACAAATCAAAATATATTTGAGACCCTTTGACTTGATGACAGCTTTGCACACTCTTGGCATTCTCTCAACACACTTCATGAGGTACTCACTTGGAATGAATTTCAATTTAACAGGTGTGCATTCTTAATGCGTTTGAGCCAAGCAGTTGTGTTGTGACGAGGTTGTGGTGGTATACAGAAGCCCTATTCGGTAGAAGACCAAGTCCATATTATGGCAAGAACAACTCAAATAAGCAAAGAGAAATTACAGTCTATCATTACTTTAAGACATGAAGGTCAGTCAATCAGAAAAATGTCACGTAGTTTGAACGTTTCTTCAAGTGCAGTCGTAAAAACCATCAAACACTTTGATGATACTGGCTCTCATGAGGACCACCTCAGGAAAGGAAGACCCAGAGTTACCTCTTCTGCAGAGGATAAGTACATTACAGTTACCAGACTTAGAAACTGCAGCCCAAACAAATGCTTCAGAGTTAAGGTAACAGACACATCTCAACATCAACTGTTCAGAGGAGACTGTGTGAATCAGGCCTTCATGGTCTAATTGCTGCCAAGAAACCAATACTAAAGGACACCAATAAGAAGAAGAGACTTGATTGGGCCAAGAAACACGAGCAATGGACATTCGATCGGTTGAAATCTGTCCTTTGGTCCAAATTAGCCATTTTTTTGTTGTTGTTCCAACCGCCATGTCTTTGTCAGACGCAGAGTAGGTCAACGGATGATCTCCACACGCGTGGTTCCCACCGTGAATCATGGCGGAAGGAGGTGGTGTGATGGTGTAGGGGTGCTTTGCTGGTGACACTGTCTGTGAATTATTTAGAATTCAAGGCACACTTAACCAGCATGGCTACTACAGCATTCTGCAGCAATACGCCATCCCATCTGGTTTGGGCTTAGTGGGACTATCATTTTTTTTCCAACAGGACAATAACCCAACACCTCCAGGCTGTGTAAGGGCTATTTGACCAAGAAGGAGAGTGAGGGAGTGCTGCATCAGATGACCTGGCCTGCACAATCAACCGACCTCAACCCAATTGAGATGGTTGGGGATGAGTTGGACCGCAGAGAAGGAACAGCAGCCAACAAGTGCTCAGTATATGTGGGAACTCCTTCAAGGCTGTTGGAAAAGCATTCCAGGTGAAGCTGGTTGAGAGAATGCCAAGAGTGTGCAAAGCTGTCATCAAGGCAAAGGGTGGCTATTTGAAGAATATAAAATCTATTAATTTGTTTAAAACATTCTTGTTTACTACATGATTCCATAGGTGTTATTTCATGGTTTTGATGTCTTTGCTATTTTTCTACAATGTAGAAAATAGTACAACTGAAGAAAAACCCTTGAATGAGTAGGTGTTCAAACTTTTGACTGGTACTGTATATCTTCATGTCTCACTGCCAATACATAAGCAAACCCATTTGTTTTGATCAAGTGCCCGATATTAATGCTTTTTATTGTTTCATCCCCAACCAGAAATCTCTGGATTCCGAGCCAACCTAGACCATTCCCTGGCCCAAAACCACTCCGACCCCTCCACCCCTCTCTCGCCGTCCACCACCCCCCCGGAGCCCTCCCTGCCCGATGTGCCTTCCCAGCAGCCCTCGCCATCACCCTGCACAGGAAGTGGTCGTCTGGAGGACTTCCTAGAGAGCACCACGGGCACGCCCCTCCTGGGGGTGGAGCCTGATGGCGGTCTGACTTTGATTGATGACCTCCACAGCCAAATGCTGAGCACCCCCAGCATCCTGGACCATCCCCCCTCCCCGGTGGACATGGACACTAGCGACCTGGGCTTCTCCACCCACCCGGCAGGGCTTGACTTTGGGGACCCAGCCCTGGACAGCATGGACTGGCTGGACATCTCTATGGGTGGTGGAGGTGGGAGGACGAGTCTCGCCCCTCTGGGCCCCCACACGCCCCCCAGTGTGTTCTCAGCGGACTTCCTGGACAGCTCGGACCTCACTCTGCACTGGGACTCCTGTTTGTAGCTCTTACGGAATGAGGAGTACGCATACTGTGTATAGGCTCTCTTTCTCTGTCTTACTCACAAAGCAGCTCCACCACTCTGGAGGTACACTGAGACAGGGAGTCTTGTCCTGCGTTCTCTGCCCTCTCGTCACGTTTGGACAGGCTAGAGAGCAAAACTGACTTTAGATCAGAGGCAGTGTGTGAAGGGAATACTGTGGAGTTTGGTCACGCTCTGACACATCCTTCTGGTGACAAAGGGTAACATGTGAAATGCAGCCCCAATGTGTCAGTGGTGCTTCTAACTTTGCACTTATGCTGAGACTGTTGATTGGTGAAAAGTTGTAATGGAACAAATCTCATTGGTGGAAAACTACTAATGAATCAAGCCTCATTGGTGCAAACCAGGGGTGCTTTCAGTACGAAAGAATGGTGTTAAGTTTTCTCCATCAAATCATTTATTTAAATGAAAACTGTACTCCACTAAACGGCCAGTTGAAGAACAGTGTGATTATGGTGGCCCAGAGGGAGATTGTAAGTGGTGTGTGCTGCATGAGTTTTACGATTTTAAATGGTCACACCCATATTGATCACGCCACACCCACCAAACGAGAGCAAACACACCTCAAAGACTTTTGAAGAACGGTACACACCGTTTTGGGGAAGCGTGTCATTCAGTACAAACTGTCACGCAACGGAGGAAATGTTAAATTGAACGCACCCCAGTTGATGAAATTAACCTCATTGAAGTAGGCAGTTACTGGAGGTGTTTGCTAGACGACTATGCATTTCTGTATATGAGGTATATTATCGATTATCCATCTTTTTCTTCCCAGTTGCTTAGAATAGCAGGTAGGGTATAAAGGGGTCTCAGCTTCCAAACAACTTTTTTATGAACAAAAACAATTAAAAAAATGTAAACTTGAATGAGTCTTTTTTTTATAAACCTTTTACATTGTAAATTATTTGGTGACTTTTATTTTAGCAGGGAGTCCCATTGAGACTAAGGCCTCTTTTTCAAGGGAGCTGCGCTTGAACACAATTTATAACTCTTCAGCTGCTATACTTGCAGCTGAACACACCATTGGGTGCACACTGCCTGCCCAACAGGACACCTACAACTCCAAGTGTCGCAGGAAGTCCAAGTGGATCATCAGGGACCCCAGGCACGCCCTGTTCTCCACACTTGAATCACTCAGACACGGGCTTCACAGGAGCATCATGGCAAAAACGGAGACTGGCTAATAGTTTCTACCCTCAGAGCATCAGGCTGCTGAATAGCCACCACTAGTCTAGTTAGCTCCCCTGTCTCCCTATGGACTTTCTCTGCCCCCATCTCAATGACAGTCATCACTGTTGTAGTTACTATGTATATTTTTATTGTTTAAATTTCACTTTGTCCCCAGACATCCTCAATGGTCATGCTGCCCCTCCTGTGGTCATTCTCCCTCTACCCCCTCAACAGTTATTACTATGCCTCCACCCCAATGGACATTTAGTTATTTATCACTGCCACAGTTATGATGTTTATATAGTCCTATTTTGGTAGTTTTTTTATTACTATATTACTATTACTATTTTCATTATTTTATTAAATGTAGTCCTGCATGTTGGAGCTCGAAGCCTAAGTTTTTCACTGTACCCCCAGTTCTACCAAATTTCTATCAACAACCAGAGGGGGAAAAAAATCTAGATCACCTATACTCCACACACAGAGACGCGAGGAAGAGCTTTGTACACACCTCCATTTGGTAAGTCTGGCCATAACTCTATCCTCCTGATTCCTGCTTACAAGCAAAAAATTAAAGCAGGAAGCACCAGTGACTCAGTCTATAAAAAGTGGTCAGATGAAGCAGATACTAAACTACAGGACTGTTTTGCTATCACAGACTGGAACATGTTCTGAGATTCTTCTGATGGCATTGATGAATACACCACATCAGCCACTGGCTTTATCAATAAGTGCATTGAGGATGTCGTCCCCACAATGACTGTACATACATACCCCAACCAGAATCCATGGATTACAGGCAACATTCGCACTGAGTAGGTAGAGCTGCCGCTTTCATGTTGTGGGACTCTAACCCGGAAGCTTACAAGAAATCCTGCTATGCCCTGTTACGAACCATGAAACAGGCAAAGCGTCAATACAGAGCTAAGATTGAATCATACTACACCGGCTCCGGCGCCCGTCTTATGTAATAATATAATAATAATGGCAGGACTTGCAAACTATTTACAGACTACAAAGGGAAGCACAGCCGCGAGCTGCCCAGTGACAAGAGCCTACCAGACGAGCTAAATTCGTCTATGCTCGCTTTGAGGCAAGCAACACTAAGGCATGCATGAGAGCATCAGCTGTTCCAGACGACTGTGTGATCACGCTCTCGTTAGCCGACGTGAGTAAGACCTTTTAAACAGGTCAACATACACAAGGCTGCGGGGCCAGACGGATTACCAGGACGTGTGCTCCGGGAATGTGCTGACCAACTGGCAGGTGTCTTCACTGACATTTTCAACATGTCCCTGATTGAGTCTGTAATACCAACATGTTTCAAGCAGACCACCATAGTCCCTGTGCCCAAGAACACAAAGGCAACCTGCCTAAATGACTACAGACCCGTAGCACTCACATCCGTAGCCATGAAGTGCTTTGAAAGGTTTGTAATGGCTCACAACACCATTATCCCAGAAACCCTAAACCCTAATTTGCATACCGCCCAAATAGATCCACAGATGATGCAATCTCTATTGCACTCCACACTGCCCTTTCCCACCTGGACAAAAGGAACACTTTTATGTGAGAATGCTATTCATTGACTACACCATAGTACCCTCAAAGCTCATCACTAAGGTAAGGATTGTGGTAATAAACGCCTCCCTCTGCAACTGGATCCTGGACTTCCTGATGGCCTGCCCCTAGGTGTTGATGGTAGGTAGCAACACATGTGCCACACTGATCCTCAACACTGGAGCTCCCCAGGAGTGCGTGCTCAGTCCCCTTCTGTACTCCCTGTTCACCCACGACTGCATGGCCAGGCATGACTCCAACACCATTAAGTTTGCAGACAACAACAGTGGTAGGCCTGATCAATGACGAGACCACCTATAGGGAGGAGGTCAGAGACCTAGCCGGGTGGTGCTAGAATAACAACCACCCCTCAACGTAACCAAGACTAAGGAGATGATTGTGGACTACAGGACAAGGAGGACCGAGCACGCCCCCATTCTCATCGACGGGGTGATGGAGCAGGTTGAGAGCTTCATGTTCCTTGGTGTCCACATCAACAACAAACTAGAATGGTCCAAACACACCAAGACAGCTGTTAAGAGGGCACGACAAAGCCTATTCCCCCTCAGGAAACTAAAAATATTTGCCATTGGTCCTGAGATCCTCAAATGGTTCTACAGCAGCAACATCGAGAGCATCCTAACTGTTTGCATCACTGGCTGATATGGCAATTGCTCGGCCTCCGACCGCTACAGAGGGTAGTGCGTACAACCCAGTACATCACTGGAGCTAAGCTGCCTGCCATCCAGGACCTCTATACCAGGCGGTGTCAGAGGAAGGTCCTAAAAATTGTCAAAGACCCCAGCCACCCCAGTCATAGACTGTTCTCTCTTCTACCGTAGGGCAAGCGGTACCGGAGTGCCAAGTCTAGGACAAAAAGGCTTCTCAACAGTTTTTACCCCCAAGCCATAAGACTCCTGAACAGGTGATCAAATGGCTACCCAGACTATTTGCATTGTGTGCTCCCCCCAACCACTCTTCTTATGCTACTGCTACTCTCTGTTTATCATATATTCGTAGTCACTTTAACTATATATTCATATACATACTACCTCATTTGGGCTGACCAACCAGTGCTCTCACACTTTGGCTAACCGGGCTATCTGCATTGTGTCCCACCACCCGTCAACCCCTCTTTTTACACTTATGCTACTCTCTGTTCATCATATATGCATAATCACTTTAATCACACCTACATGTACATACTACCTCAATAAGCCTGACTAACCGGTGTCTGTATGTAGCCTGGCAACTTTTATAGCCTCGCTACTGTATATAGCCCGTCTTTTTACTGTTGTTTTATTTCTTAACTTTCCTATTGTTCACCTAATACCTTTTTTGCACTATTGCTTAGAGCCTGTAAGTAAGCATTTCACTGTAAGGTCTGTTGTATTCAGCGCACGAGACAAATAAACTTTGATTTGATATTAAACACTGAATCTGAATCGAACTTGGTACAGTATCTGTGGTACTGGATATGGCCACTGGATGGCGACATTATCATAGAAAAAGACCACCCTCAAATCAACTATTTATTGAAACTATGCACACTTTCACACTCATTCGCTCCCTCACTATTTTTCTATTTTGCTGTCAGTAATTCACTCACTCTCTAACTGTTTTCCATCCCCCTCTCTCTCCCCTTCTCTTACACAAAGCCATACTGTTTCTGTTCATGACACATTTATTCTAGCCTAAAATAGCAGGGTTAATTAAAAATGTCGTCATGGGTTCTGGGTAGACAAGAGGAACGGGAGTGGGGGTTTGAGGCTCCTATATCAGTCTGATATGATGGTGTATATGTCCCAAATAGCACCCTATTCCTGATAGAGTGCACTACTTTTTTTTACCATATCCCAATAGGCTTCGGTCAGAAGTAGTGCACTCTATAGGGAGCCATTTTAGATGTACCCTGGTATCCTTACCTTGACTCCTCCTAAATGAAATACATCTCCCTCTAATCTCTACAGTTAGTTTGGGTGCGCGTCATTTTGTTTTGTCATTTCACCTTTTTTACTCGCTCTCCTTACAGCGTTTATGGGGTTTCAGTGTGCATTCTAGACCCCCCTCTACACACGCATGCTGCAGACGTTGCTAATAAATTGCATCACCCTTCTGTTTCAGTACACACACACACACACACACACACACACACACACACACACACACACACACACACACACACACACACACATTTGCGATGATGATATGTTTTAACAATGATCTTAAGAATATTTTGGGAGGCCCAGAATGATACCCACGTGCTGTAAAAATTACCAAACATTTTTTGAATATTTAAAACATACAATATACTTGCAGTGAAGCCACTCATCGACTACATCATATTAGTCATCTAACAGCCTCCCATCCAGAGAGACACACAGAAGCAACCATGGTCACCGTCCTTGCTCATGGGCACATCTAAGACCCCCCCCCCACAGTTCCCCAAAAAGGCTGTAATGTAACACAATGTGTGTAAAGTCAAGTCGTCTGAATACTTTCTGAAGGCGCTGTATATACATAATTTTAAACTATTATTTCATCGAGGAGAGTCAACATATTTAAATGAGAAGAACAAATGCTCATTTACAATGACGGCCTGAAGTACCATACGTACATGTATTTAAAATACAATGCTTACATACAATGACTACAAAGGCACGAGAAAGAAAAATAAAAACTTTAGTCAAACAATTTCTGTTCTGTATCTCTTGGGATATTATATACAGACTACTGATAGCCAGAAGACCACTATCAGAACAAGATGCAGACACTGCCCCCAGTATTGCCCCCACTCTCCCTGCCTTCCCATAGGTACGACTGCTCCATGTTAGTGCAGTCCCTGCTGGACCCAACAGATCCCCCACAATCACCCAATTCCCCAGGACTGACTGGTAATAATCCCCCTCCTTCAGCTGCTGCTCCTGGTTTCACTGCTCCCATTTTTTTATTATTATGATTAAACATGTTTAACCCTTTTTTTACCAGGTAAGTTGACTGAAAACACGTTCTAACTTACAGCAATGACCTGGGGAATAGTTAGAGGGAGAGGAGCGGGGATGAATGAGCCAGTTGTAAACTGGAGATAATTAGGTGACCGTGATGGTATAAGGGCCAGATTGGGAATTTTGCCAGGACACCAGGGTCAACACTCCTACTCTTACAATAAGTGCCATGGGATCTTTAGTGACCACAGAGAGTCAGGACACCTGTTTAACATCTCATCTGAAAGACAGCACCCAACACAGGGCAATGTCCCCAATCACTGCCCTGGGACATTGGGATATTTTTTTAGACCAGAGGAAAGGGTGTCTCCTACTCGCCCCCAACACCACTTCCAGCAGCGTCTGGTCTCCCATCCAGGGACCGACCAGGACCAACAATGTTTAGCTTCAGAAGCAAGCTAGCAGTGGGATGCTGGGTGGTATGCCAACCGAGCCGTTACCAAGGCTGCGAGTAAAGCCACAGTAAGTGCTGCTATAAGAAATTCACATTTTACAAGCCCATATTTGTACACAATCAGACAATTTTCCAATGATGGTTTCCATGAGGTGTCCCAAACCTCCACATGCAACAGTGGTCGCTATCAGAACTGCAGTCAACTCCGTAGCATTCAGCTCAGTCGTCCCAACCCTCCTAACTCTCCAAGAGGCAGTTTTGGCCAGTTGTCCTCCTACTATCATGGTCAGAAACAACATCAGAGAAAATCCTATAAGAAGAGTCATTGACATGTAATGCTCATGATAGGCCCCTAATTATTTTATTTTTATGTCTCCTGGTGGAGGCACAAACAGGTAACCTGCTGCCACCATGGAGGATAGCAAGTAGTTTCCAGGTACTCCAGACGTAAATCCCAGCACTGCTGCTATTACAGCGTCACAAAAAGGTATGTGGGGGAGATTAATTCATACTTATTAATAACTACTAGGCGTCCCAACCCAAAGCTACCCCAAACTACCAAAAACAGCGACCACAAACGACCCAAAACAGCTAGCACAAACTACCCTAAACAAGTAGCACAAAGTACCCTAAAACAAGTAGGACAAACCACCCAAAACAAGTTGCACAAACTACAGAAAACAAGTACTCAAAACCACTAACACAAACTACCCAAAACAACCCTGAAACTACCGAAGACAGCCTCACACTACCAAAAACAGCTACAACAAACTACACAAAACAGCTACAACAAACTACACAAAACAACTACCGCAAACTACATAAAACAGCTACCACAAACTACACAAAACAGCTACCACAAACTACACAAAACTACTGCCACAAACTACACAAAACTACTATCACAAACAACTAAAAACTACAGTGCTAGCTGTTTTAGGTAGTGATACAGGAACTACAGTAATAGCTGTTTTGGGTAGTGATACAGTGACAGTAACTGCAGTGATAGCTGTTTGGGGTAGTTGAGGTTGTTTTGGATAATCAGTAGGACCCACAATGCTAAACAGTTAACTAATGTTACTAAAAGCATCATCCTCCTATTCAACAGATGAGTTTCCTTAACTCGGTCCTAGATCAGTAGACACGAGCCAATGATAATGAACTAAAATGCTCCAGGAACGGTCTTATCCACATGGGGTGTTGTCAACCAGCAAGCATTCAGCATTTAGCCGAACATGTCTAGCTTGATCATGGAGATGACACCTTGGGTTTTTTATATATTTTTTATTTCACCTTTATTTAACCAGGTAGGCCAGTTGAGAACAAGTTCTCATTTACAACTGCAGCCTGGACAAGATAAAGCAAAGCAGTGCGACAAAAACAACAACACAGAATTACACATGGGATAATCGAACATACAGTCAATAACACAATAGAAAGATCTGTATACAGTGTGTGCAAATGAAATAAGGAGGTAAGGCAATGAATAGGCCATAGTGGCGAAGTAATTACAATTTAGCAATTAAACACGGGAGTGATAGACATGCAGATGAGGATGTGCAAGTCGAAATACCGGTGTGCAAAAGAGCAGAAAAACAAAACAAATATGGGGATGAGGTAGGTAGTTGGTTGGATGGTTATTTACAGATGGGTTGTGTACAGCTGCAGCCAGACACCTAGGTATTTGTAGTTGTCCACATATTCTAAGTCAGAACCGTCCAGAGTAGTGATGCTAGTCGGGCGGGAGGTTGCGGGCAGCAATCGGTTGAAGAGCATGCATTTAGTTTTACTAGCATTTAAGAGCAGTTGGAGGCCACGGAAGGAGTGTTGTATGGCGTTGAAGCTCGTTTGGAGGTTTGTTAGCACAGTGTCCAAAGAAGGGCCAGATGTTTACAGAATGGTGTCGTCTGCATAGAGGTCGATCAGAGAATCACCAGCAGCAAGAGCGACATCATTGATATATACAGAGAAAAGAGTCAGCCCGAGAATTGAACCCTGTGGCACCCCCATAGAGACTGCTAGAGGTCCGGACAACAGGCCCTCCGATTTGACACACTGAACTCTGTCTGAGAAGTAGTTAGTGAACCAGGCGAGGCAGTCATTTGAGAATGACTGGCCAGGTTGATGAATACAGCTGCACAGTGTTATTTTTTATCGATGGCAATTATTATATCCTTTAGGACCTTGAGTGTGGCTGAGGTGCACCCATGACCAGCTCAGAAAACAGATTACATAGTGGAGAAGGTACGGTGGGATTCGAAATGGTCGGTGATCTGTTTGTTCACTTGGCTTTCGAAGATTTTAGAAAGGCAGGGCAGGATGGATATAGGTCTATAACAGTTTGGGTCTAGAGTGTCCCCCTTTGAAGAGGGGGATGACCATGGCAGCTTTCCAATCTTTGGGGATCTCAGACGATATGACAGAGAGGTTGAAAAGGTAATAGGGATTGCAACAATTGCGGCAGATCATTTTAGAAAGAGAGGGTCCAGATTTTGCAGCTCTTTCAGAACATCAGCTGTCTGGATTTGGGTGAAGGAGAAGTGAGGGGTGGGGGGAGGCTTGGCCCAGTTGCTGCGGGGGGTGCAGAGCTGTTGGCCGGGGTTTTGGTAGCCAGGTGGAAAGCATGGCCAGTCGTAGAGAAATGCTTCTTGAAATGAACGATTATCGTGGATTTATCGGTGGTGTTTCCTATCCTCAGTGCAGTGGGCAGCCGGGAGGAGGTTCTCTTGTTCTCCATGGACTTTACAGTGTCCCAAAACTGTTTGGAATTAGTGCTACAGGAAGCACATTTCTGTTTGAAAAAGCTAGCCTTAGCTTTCCTAACTGACTGAGTATATTGGTTCCTGACATCCCTGAAAAGTTGCATATCGCAGGGGCTATTCGATGCAAATGCAGAATACCACAGGATGTTTTTGTGCTGGTCAAGGGCAGTCAAGTCTGGGGTGAACCAAGGGCTCTGTTCTTAGTTGTACATTTTCTGAATGGGGCATGCTTATTTAAGATGGAGAGGAAAGCACTTTTAAATAGCAACCAGGCATCCTCTACTGGCGGAATGAGGTCAATATCCTTCCAGGATACCCGGGTCAGGTCGAAGAAGTGCTCGCTGAAGTGTTTTAGGTAGCGTTTGACAGTGATGAGGGGTGGTCGTTTGACCGCAGACCCATTACGCACGCAGGCAATGAGGCAGTGATCACTGAGATCCTGGTTGAAGACAGCAGAGGTGTATTTAGAGGGCAAGTTGGTCAGGATGATATCTAAGAGGGTGCCCATGGTTACGGATTTAGGGTTGTACCTGGTAGGTTCATTGATAATTTGTGTGAGATTGAGGGAATCTATCTTAGATTGTAGGACGGCCGGGGTGTTAATCATGTCCCAGTTTAGGTCACCTAACAGTATGAACTCTGAAGAGAGATGGGGGGCGATTAATTCACATATGGTGTCCAGGGCGCAGCTGGGGGCTGAAGGGGGTCTATAACAAGTGGCAATGGTGAGAGACTTGTTTCTGGAAAGGTGGATTTTTAAAAGTAGAAGCTCAAATTGTTTGGGCACAGACCTGGATAGTATGACAGAACTCTGCAGGCTTTCTCTGCAGTAGATTGCAACTTTTGGCAGTTCTATCTTGTCGGAAAATGTTATCGTTTGGGATGGAAATTTCAGGATTTTTGGTGGCCTTCCTAAGCCAGGATTCAGCTAGGACATCCGGGTTGGCGGAGTATGCTAAAGCAGTGAATAAAACAAACTTAGGGAGGCGGCTTCTGATGTTAACATGCATGAAACCAAGGCTTTTACGGTTACAGAAGTCAACAAATGAGAGCGCCCGGGGATTGGGTGTGGTGCTGGGGGCTACAGGGCCTGTGTTAACCTCCACATCACCAGAGAAACAGAGGAGGAGTAGGATAAAAGAATTGGACATCTAGTGCGTTAGAAACAGAGAATTAAAGGAGCAGGTTTCTGGGCGCAAAGAAAAGATTCAAGGCATAATGTACAGACAAGGGTATGGTAGGATGTGAGTACAGCGGAGGTAAGCCTAGGCATTGAGTGATGATGAGAGAGGTTTTGTCTCTAGAGGCACGATTTACGTTAGCCAGGAGTAGCCACTCAGATAGCAGCTAGCTAGCTGCGATGATCCGGAGTAAAGGTTTTAGAGCTTGTGGTAGGAATCCCGAAATATGGCAGAGAAAAAAACAATCCGATATGCTCTGGGTTGATATCGCACTGTTTAGACTGGAAGGAATTGACCAGGCGTTAGGCTGGCAGATGTCTGAGTTAACAGTGATGCCCGCTAGCAGTGGCTAACTGACTACTAGCTAGTAGCTAGTTAGCCGGCTAGCTTCTGAAGGGGCATCTGGTTCTAAAGTATAAAAAAGTAGCTGATCCGTACCACATTGGGTGAGGTGGGTTGCAGGAGAATATGTTCAGTCCGTAGATGGAAATTGAGAATAAAAATATTTAAAATATATACAAAGAAAAACGATATATACACGGGATGGGACAAGACAATCAAAACAGACATCCAACTGCTACGCCATCTTGGAACTCATATTTCATGGACATTAGACCGATGGAAAAAAAATTTGGTCTGGAGTACAAATTGGAGATTTTTGGTTCCAACCGCTGTGTCTTTGTGAGTCCCAGTGTAGGTGAACGGATGATCTCTGCATGTACATTTCCCACCGTAAAGCATGGACGAGATGGTGTTATGGTGTGGGGGTGCTTTGCTGGTGACACTGTCTGTGACTTAAAGTCACTTAAAGTCAAATCAAATGTTATTGGTCACATACACATGGTTAGCAGATGTTAACCCTTAATATTGTAAAATAGCCTCCTCTCTTCCTTGGCTTTGTTCCGTCCTCCCCTCCTTGACTTTCCCCTGCACTTGAAGTAAATGCCTGCCTTTAGTATCTCTATTCCACTGCTCCTGCCATCTCTGCACCATGACTGTCCATATAATGCTTTTTGCCTCTGCCTTGCTCATTGAAACTACAACATCCACATCCCCACTACTAAGTGCTTGTTCAGCCAGTACATCAGCTGCATCATTCCCCTTCATCCCCAGATAGGCTGGGACCCAAATAAAACTTGTCTATCCCTGCCATTGGTTTGTACTACCTCATAAAGTAGGGTTTGTCTGCTACATGAGCTAAAGTTCTGGAGACTCATTAACACTGCAGAAAAACACAATTTTGACTATTCAGATCCTTTAAATGCTCTACCCAGAACCTTCGGGGGTGTCTATGATGGAGGCAGAGGAGCAGGAGGCGAAGCTGTGGGCTAAGCCTCTCCTCTTCCTGTTTAGTACAGGAAGTATCAGGGTGGAGAGACAGTACAATGCCAATACAGCCATGATGACGCTGCACTGCGCCGTTTGCACACTTTACATGCCCTACCAGGTACGCACACACAATGCTGGCTCCCTGAGTGTCGAGACGTCGTCAGCCCTCAACTCAAAGGGACTGGAGAGGAAAGGATAAGTCCACAGGCCCTGGCTGCCGATAATTAACAGCTACACTCCACAGGATCTTATAAAGCCAGCCTCGGTCCTAGGCTTTAGATCATACAATACAGACATCATACATAATGCAACACACACACACACACACACACACACACACACACACACACACACACACACACACACACACACACACACACACACACACACACACACACACACACACACACACACACACACACACACACACACACACACACACACACACACAGAGAGAGATTGGCCTCTTGGAATGTGGCTCACGTGGATGAACAGCTCAGAGTGAACCGGAGGGGGCAAAATGTTTAATCGTGTGGATTTAGCATGTTCAAGTGTGGAAAGAAGATATGGGGTAAATGGGAAAGTTTGAGGACTTGTGATATGTGTGAATGTGTATGCCCGTGTAACCGGTGTGAAATGGCTAGCTAGTTAGCGGTGCACGCTAATAGCGTTTCAATCGGTGACATCACTCACTCTGAGACCTTGAAGTAG
The DNA here is from genome assembly GCF_021184085.1 of Oncorhynchus gorbuscha. Classification (NCBI taxonomy): domain Eukaryota; kingdom Metazoa; phylum Chordata; class Actinopteri; order Salmoniformes; family Salmonidae; genus Oncorhynchus; species Oncorhynchus gorbuscha. The sequence continues at coordinate 91,149,284 of NC_060178.1, forward strand.
TTGCTTCCCTTGTCCTGCTTTTGTGGAGTGATAGGTAGCGATGCTTAGTGGGAGACAGTTGTTAATGTGTTCAGAGGGTTCGAACCCAGGTAGGGGTGAGGAGAGGGACGGAAGCAACACTGTTACATTGATTCTGTTGCTGCGGAAAGGAGGAGGTCAAAGGGGGGTGAGAGTAACCGGTGTAAAATGGTTAGCTACTTAGCTTTGTGCAACTAATAGAGTTTCAATTGGTGATGTCACTCATTCTGAGATCTTGAAGTAGTTGTTTCCCTTGCTCTGCTTTTGTGGAGCGATAGGTAACGATGCTTCGTGGGAGACAGTTGTTGATGTGTTCAGAGGGTCCCTGGTTCGAGCCCAGGTAAGGGCGAGGAGAGGGACAGAAGCAAAACTGTTACACCTCTGTGTGTTTGTATATATGAGTACCCCTGTTTTTTCACTCACACACATGGACTCCTTAATTTCTTGATTAAATGTCTAGATTTGAGCCCAGTAGCTGGTGGGTTTGGCCAGTCTCTCCCTGCCTTGATGGAATGCCTTCACATCAAATCAAATCACATTTTATTTGTCACATACACATGCTTAGCAGATGTCTCAAATGTCAATATGCCTTGTATACTGTTGTTCAGGTTAGTTATCATTGTTTTAGTTTACAATGGAGCTCCTAGTTCCACTCTTCATACCCCTGATACCTCCTTTCTCCCACCTCCCACACATGCGGTGACCTCACCCATTACAACCAGCATGTCCAGAGATACAACCTCTCTTATCATCACCCAGTGTCTGGGCTTACCTCCGCTGTACCCGCACCCCACCATACCCCTGTCTGCGCATTATGCCCTGAATATATTCTACCATGCCCAGAAATCTGCTCCTTTTACTCTTTGTCGACCAACGCTCTAGGCGACCAGTTTTGATAGCCTTTAGCCGCACCCTCATACTACTCCTCCTCTGTTCCGCGGGTGATGTGGAGGTAAACCCAGGCCCTGCATGTCCCCAGACACCCTCATTTGTTGACTTCTGTGATCGAAAAAGCCTTGGTTTCATGCATGTCAACATCAGAAGCCTCCTCCCTAAGTTTGTTTTACTCACTGCTTTAGCACACTCTGCTAACCCTGATGTCCTTGCCGTGTCTGAATCCAGGCTCAGGAAGGCCACCAAAAATTCTGAGATTTCCATACCCAACTATAACATTTTCCGCCAAGATAGAACTGCCAAAGGGGGAGGAGTTGCAGTCTACTGCAGAGATAGCCTGCAAAGTAATGTCATACTTTCCAGGTCCATACCCAAACAGTTTGAACTACTAATTTTAAAAATTACTCTCTCCAGAAATAAGTATCTCATTGTTGCCACCTGCTACCGACCCCCCTCAGCTCCCAGCTGTGCCCCGGAAACCATTTGTGAATTGATCGCCCCCCATCTAGCTTCAGAGTTTGTTCTGTTAGGTGACCTAAACTGGGATATGCTTAACACCCCGGCAGTCCTACAATCTAAGCTAGATGCCCTCAATCTCACACAAATCATCAAGGAACCCACCAGGTACAACCCTAAATCTGTCAACAAGGGCACCCTCATAGACGTCATCCTGACCAATTGGCCCTCCAAATACACCTCCGCTGTCTTCAACCAGGATCTCAGCGATCACTGCCTCATTGCCTGTATCCGCTACGGGGCCGCAGTCAAACGACCACCCCTCATCACTGTCAAACGCTCCCTAAAACACTTCTGTGAGCAGGCCTTTCTAATCGACCTGGCCCGGGTATCCTGGAAGGACATTGACCTCATCCCGTCAGTTGAAGATGCCTGGTCATTCTTCAAAAGTAACTTCCTCACCATTTTAGATAAGGCCTTTCACACTAAGGAAAAAAGAACAAACTAGAACTCTTTTACACTCAACTGAACGACTTGATTAGTGTAGTGTTAGCTAGCTACATAGTTGTCTTTGCTGTCTTCGTATCCAAGATAATTGTGTAGTTTAGAGTGTGTAGTCTTAGAGTGATTATCTTAATTTACCGAGGTTAGCTAGCCAGCTATTTGTCGTCCTTAACGTAGGAGACACTGCTAGCTAGCCAACAGCTAGCCAACGTCTACCGAATAGAACTTCCGCACTCAACAACCCGGTCGCATTTCGCTTCGCCCCACAGGTAGTATCACATTTTCATTTCATTTCATTACAGTACAAAGGTTTGATTTGTTTGATCGTAGCTAGCTACATAGCATAGCCGTCTTTGTATCAAAGATAATTGTGTAGTCTAGAGCGATTTTCTAGGTTAGCTAGCCAGCTATTGTCGTTCTTTTAACGCAACGTAACGTAATCCACACTGTTAGCTAGCTAGCTAGCCCCCGAATAGCAGCACTGTAGAAACTATTACACTCAACGGAACGACTTGATTAGTGTAGTGTCAACAACGCAGCCACTGCCAGCTAGCCTACAAAGTCAACAACGCAGCCACTGCCAGCTAGCCTACTTCAGCAGTACTGTATCATTTTAATCATTTTAGTCAATAAGATTCTTGCTACGTAAGCTTAACTTTCTGAACATTCGAGACGTGTAGTCCACTTGTCATTCCAATCTCCTTTGCATTAGCGTAGCCTCTTCTGTAGCCTGTCAACTATGTGTCTGTCTATCCCTGTTCTCTCCTCTCTGCACAGACCATACAAACGCTCCACACCGCGTGGCCGCGGCCACCCTAATCTGGTGGTCCCAGCGCGCACGACACATGTGGAGTTCCAGGTCTCCGGCAGCCTCTGGAACTGCCGATCTGCGGCCAACAATGCAGAGTTCATCTCAGCCTATGCCTCCCTCCAGTCCCTCGACTTCTTGGCACTGACGGAAACATGGATCACCACAGATAACACTGCTACGTCTACTGCTCTCACTTTGTCCGCCCACGTGTTCTCGCACACCCCGAGAGCTTCTGGTCAGCGGGGTGGTGGCACCGGGATCCTCATCTCTCCCAAGTGGTCATTCTCTCTTTCTCCCCTTACCCATCTGTCTATCGCCTCCTTTGAATTCCATGCTGTCACATTTACCAGCCCTTTCAAGCTTAACATCCTTATCATTTATCGCCCTCCAGGTTCCCTCGGAGAGTTCATCAATGAGCTTGATGCCTTGATAAGCTCCTTTCCTGAGGACGGCTCACCTCTCACAGTTCTGGGCGACTTTAACCTCCCCACGTCTACCTTTGACTCATTCCTCTCTGCCTACTTCTTTCCACTCCTCTCCTCTTTTGACCTCACCCTCTCACCTTCCCCCCTACTCACAAGGCAGGCAATACGCTCGACCTCATCTTTACTAGATGCTGTTCTTCCACTAACCTCATTGCAACTCCCCTCCATGTCTCCGACCACTACCTTGTATCCTTTTCCCTCACGCTCTCATCCAACACTTCCCACACTGCCCCTACTCGGATGGTATCACGCCTTCCCAACCTTCGCTCTCTCTCCCCCGCTACTCTCTCCTCTTCCATCCTATCATCTCTTCCCTCTGCTCAAACCTTCTCCAACCTATCTCCTGATTCTGCCTCCTCAACCCTCCTCTCCTCCCTCTCTGCATCCCTTGACTCTCTATGTCCCCTATCCTCCAGGCCGGCTCGGTCCTCCCCTCCCGCTCCGTGGCTCGACGACTCATTGCGAGCTCACAGAACAGGGCTCCGGGCAGCCGAGCGGAAATGGAGGAAAACTCGCCTCCCTGCGGACCTGGCATCCTTTCACTCCCTCCTCTCTACATTTTCCTCCTCTGTCTCTGCTGCTAAAGCCACTTTCTACCACTCTAAATTCCAAGCATCTGCCTCTAACCCTAGGAAGCTCTTTGCCACCTTCTCCTCCCTCCTGAATCCCCCCCTCCTCCCTCTCTGCAGATGACTTCGTCAACCATTTTGAAAAGAAGGTCGACGACATCCGATCCTCGTTTGCTAAGTCAAACGACACCGCTGGTTCTGCTCACACTGCCCTACCCTGTGCTCTGACCTCTTTCTCCCTCTCTCTCCAGATGAAATCTTGCGTCTTGTGACGGCCGGCCGCCCAACAACCTGCCCGCTTGACCCTATCCCCTCCTCTCTTCTCCAGACCATTTCCGGAGACCTTCTCCCTTACCTCACCTCGCTCATCAACTCATCCCTGACCGCTGGCTACATCCCTTCCGTCTTCAAGAGAGCGAGAGTTGCACCCCTTCTGAAAAAACCTACACTCGATCCCTCCGATGTCAACAACTACAGACCAGTATCCCTTCTTTCTTTTCTCTCCAAAACTCTTGAACGTGCTGTCCTTGGCCAGCTCTCCCGCTATCTCTTCAGAATGACCTTCTTGATCCAAATCAGTCAGGTTTCAAGACTGTCCTCCAGGGCTCTGTTCTAGGCCCTCTCCTATTCTCGCTATACACCAAGTCACTTGGCTCTGTCATAACCTCACATGGTCTCTCCTATCATTGCTATGCAGACGACACACAATTAATGTTATGCAGGTGAATGAGGACCCAAAAGCGACTTGGCGAAAACAGAGTCTTTAATCCAGTAAAGGAAATATGCAATACTCCTAGACAAATCGGAGTGGTAAATAAAGCATAAAAAACAATTCCACTCGTAATGACGAGAACAGACTGGAGACTCGATCACAAACTGTAGGTTGCCTCGGGAAGGCACTTGACCGTAGCAGACTCAGACACCTGCTCACCACGCAGCATCTGAGGGAAACACGACACGACAGGGCGATACAAAGACACAGCACGGTGAACAATATACAAGGATCCGACAGGACAGAAACGGAAAACAAGGGGAGAAATAGGGACTCCAATCAGGGGAAAAGATAGGGAACAGGTGTGGGAAGACTAAATGATTGATTAGGGGAATAGGAACAGCTGGGAGCAGGAACGGAACGATAGAGAGAAGAGAGAGAGGGAGGGAGAGAGAAAAAAGGGAACGAACCTAAAAAGACCAGCAGGGGGAAAACGAACAGAAGGAAAAGCAAAATGACAAGACAATATAAGACAAAACATGACAGTACCCCCCCACTCACCGAGCGCCTCCTGGCGCACTCGAGGAGGAATCCTGGCGGCAACGGAGGAAATCATCAATCAGTGAATGGTCCAGCACGTCCCGAGACGGAACCCAACTCCTCTCCTCAGGACCGTAACCCTCCCAATCCACTAAGTATTGGTGACCCCGTCCCCGAGAACGCATGTCCATGATCCTACGTACCTTGTAAATAGGTGCGCTCTCGACAAGGACGGGAGGGGGAGGGAAGACGAACGGGGGTGCGAAGAAAGGGCTTGACACAGGAGACATGGAAGACAGGATGGACGCGACGAAGATGTCGCGGAAGAAGCAGTCGCACAGCGACAGGATTGACGACCTGGGAGACACGGAACGGACCAATGAACCGCGGGAGTCAACTTACGAGAAGCTGTCGTAAGAGGAAGGTTGCGAGTGGAAAGCCACACTCTCTGGCCGCAACAATACCTAGGACTCTTAATCCTACGTTTATTGGCGGCTCTCACAGTCTGTGCCCTGTAACGGCAAAGTGCAGACCTCACCCTCCTCCAGGTGCGCTCACAACGTTGGACAAACGCTTGAGCGGAGGGAACGCTGGACTCGGCAAGCTGGGATGAGAACAGAGGAGGCTGGTAACCCAGACTACTCTGAAACGGAGATAACCCGGTAGCAGACGAAGGAAGCGAGTTGTGAGCGTATTCTGCCCAGGGGAGCTGTTCTGCCCAAGACGCAGGGTTTCTGAAAGAAAGGCTGCGTAGTATGCGACCAATCGTCTGATTGGCCCTCTCTGCTTGACCGTTAGACTGGGGATGAAACCCGGAAGAGAGACTGACGGACGCACCAATCAAACGACAGAACTCCCTCCAAAACTGTGACGTGAATTGCGGGCCTCTGTCTGAAACGGCGTCTAACGGGAGGCCATGAATTCTGAACACATTCTCGATGATGATTTGTGCCGTCTCCTTAGCGGAAGGAAGTTTAGCGAGGGAATGAAATGTGCCGCCTTAGAGAACCTATCGACAACCGTAAGAATCACAGTCTTCCCCGCAGACAAAGGCAGACCGGTAATGAAGTCTAGGGCGATGTGAGACCATGGTCGAGAAGGAATGGGAAGCGGTCTGAGACGACCGGCAGGAGGAGAGTTACCTGACTTAGTCTGCGCGCAGTCCGAACAAGCAGCCACGAAACGGCGCGTGTCACGCTCCTGAGTCGGCCACCAAAAGCGCTGGCGAATAGAAGCAAGAGTGCCTCGAACGCCGGGATGACCAGCTAACTTGGCAGAGTGAGCCCACTGAAGAACAGCCAGACGAGTAGAAACAGGAACGAAAAGAAGGTTACTAGGACAAGCGCACGGCGACGCAGTGTGCGTGAGTGCTTGCTTAACCTGTCTTTCAATTCCCCAGACTGTCAACCCGACAACACGCCCATAAGGAAGAATCCCCTCGGGATCAGTAGAAGCCACAGAAGAACTAAAAAGACGGGATAAGGCATCAGGCTTGGTGTTCTTGCTACCCGGACGGTAAGAAATCACAAACTCGAAACGAGCGAAAAACAACGCCCAACGAGCTTGACGAGCATTAAGTCGTTTGGCAGAACGGATGTACTCAAGGTTCTTATGGTCTGTCCAAACGACAAAAGGAACGGTCGCCCCCTCCAACCACTGTCGCCATTCGCCTAGGGCTAAGCGGATGGCGAGCAGTTCGCGGTTACCCACATCATAGTTGCGTTCAGATGGCGACAAGCGATGAGAAAAATAAGCGCAAGGATGAACCTTATCGTCAGACTGGAAGCGCTGGGATAGAATGGCTCCCACGCCTACCTCTGAAGCGTCAACCTCGACAATGAATTGTCTAGTGACGTCAGGAGTAACGAGGATAGGAGCGGACGTAAAACGTTCTTTTAGAAGATCAAAAGCTCCCTGGGCGGAACCGGACCACTTAAAACACGTCTTGACAGAAGTAAGAGCTGTGAGAGGGGCAGCAACTTGACCGAAATTACGAATGAAACGCCGATAGAAATTAGCGAAACCTAGAAAGCGCTACAACTCGACACGTGACCTTGGAACGGGCCACTCACTGACAGCTTGGACCTTAGCGGAATCCATCTGAATGCCTTCAGCGGAAATAACGGAACCGAGAAAAGTAACGGAGGAGACATGAAAAGAGCACTTCTCAGCCTTCACGTAGAGACAATTCTCTAAAAGGCGCTGGAGAACACGTCGAACGTGCTGAACATGAATCTCGAGTGACGGTGAAAAAATCAGGATATCGTCAAGGTAGACAAAAACAAAGATGTTCAGCATGTCTCTCAGAACATCATTAACTAATGCCTGAAAAACAGCTGGCGCATTGGCGAGACCAAACGGCAGAACCCGGTACTCAAAATGCCCTAACGGAGTGTTAAACGCCGTTTTCCACTCGTCCCCCTCTCTGATGCGCACGAGATGGTAAGCGTTACGAAGGTCCAACTTAGTAAAGCACCTGGCTCCCTGCAGAATCTCGAAGGCTGATGACATAAGGGGAAGCGGATAATGATTCTTAACCGTTATGTCATTCAGCCCTCGATAATCCACGCAGGGGCGCAGAGTACCGTCCTTTTTCTTAACAAAAAAAAAACCCGCCCCGGCCGGAGAGGAAGAAGGCACTATGGTACCGGCGTCAAGAGACACAGACAAATAATCCTCGAGAGCCTTACGTTCGGGAGCCGACAGAGAGTATAGTCTACCCCGAGGAGGAGTGGTCCCCGGAAGGAGATCAATACTACAATCATACGACCGGTGAGGAGGAAGGGAGTTGGCTCGGGACCGACTGAAGACCGTGCGCAAATCATGATATTCCTCCGGCACTCCTGTCAAATCGCCAGGTTCCTCCTGAGAAGTGGGGACAGAAGAAACGGGAGGGATGGCAGACATTAAACACTTCACATGACAAGAAACGTTCCAGGATAGGATAGAATTACTAGACCAATTAATAGAAGGATTATGACATACTAGCCAGGGATGACCCAAAACAACAGGTGTAAAAGGTGAACGAAAAATCAAAAAAGAAATAGTCTCACTGTGGTTACCAGATACTGTGAGGGTTAAAGGTAGTGTCTCAAATCTGATACTGGGAAGATGACTACCATCTAAGGCGAACATGGGCGTAGGCTTGTCTAACTGTCTGAAAGGAATGTCATGTTTCCGAGCCCATGCTTCGTCCATGAAACAACCCTCAGCCCCAGAGTCTATCAAGGCACTGCATGTAGCACCCGAACCGGTCCAGCGTAGATGGACCGACATAGTAGTACAGGATCTAGATGGAGAGACCTGAGTAGTAGCGCTCACCAGTAGCCCTCCGCTTACTGATGAGCTCTGGCTTTACTGGACATGAATTGACAAAATGTCCATCAAGTCCGCAATAGAGGCACAGGCGGTTGGTGATCCTCCGTTCCCTCTCCTTAGTCGAGATGCGAATACCTCCCAGCTGCATGGGCTCAGTCTCTGAGCCAGAGGAGGGAGATGGTTGCGATGCGGAGCAGGGAAACACCGTTGACGCGAGCTCTCTTCCACGAGCTTGGTGACGAAGATCTACCCGTCGTTCTATGCGGATGGCGAGAGCAATCAAAGAGTCCACACTGGAAGGAACCTCCCGGGAGAGAATCTCATCTTTAACCACTGCGTGGAGTCCCTCCAGAAAACGAGCGAGCAGCGCCGGCTCGTTCCAGTCACTAGAGGCAGCAAGAGTGCGAAACTCTATAGAGTAATCCGTTATGGATCGATCACCTTGGCATAGGGAAGCCAGGGCCCTAGAAGCCTCCCTACCAAAAACTGAACGGTCAAAAACCCGAATCATCTCCTCTTTAAAGTTCTGGTAATTGTTAGAACAATCAGCCCTTGCCTCCCAGATAGCTGTGCCCCACTCTCGAGCCCGGCCAGTAAGGAGTGATATGACGTAAGCAACCCGAGCTCTCTCTCTAGAGTATGTGTTGGGTTGGAGAGAGAACACAATATCACACTGGGTGAGAAAGGAGCGGCACTCCGTGGGCTGCCCGGAGTAACAAGGTGGGTTATTAACCCTAGGTTCCGGAGGCTCGGCAGACCAGGAAGTAACAGGTGGCACGAGATGAAGACTCTGGAACTGTCCAGAGAGGTCGGAAACCTGAGCGGCCAGGTTCTCCACGGCATGACGAGCAGCAGACAATTCCTGCTCGTGTCTGCCGAGCATGGCTCCTTGGATCTCGACGGCAGTGTTACGAGCGTCTGTAGTCGCTGGGTCCATACTTTGGTCGGATCCTTCTGTTATGCAGGTGAATGAGGACCCAAAAGCGACTTGGCGAAAACAGAGTCTTTAATCCAGTAAAGGAAATATGCAATACTCCTAGACAAATCGGAGCGGTAAATAAAGCATAAAAAACAATTCCACTCGTAATGACGAGAACAGACTGGAGACTCGATCACAAACTGTAGGTTGCCTCGGGAAGGCACTTGACCGTAGCAGACTCAGACACCTGCTCACCACGCAGCATCTGAGGGAAACACGACACGACAGGGCGATACAAAGACACAGCACGGTGAACAATATACAAGGATCCGACAGGACAGAAACGGAAAACAAGGGGAGAAATAGGGACTCCAATCAGGGGAAAAGATAGGGAACAGGTGTGGGAAGACTAAATGATTGATTAGGGGAATAGGAACAGCTGGGAGCAGGAACGGAACGATAGAGAGAAGAGAGAGAGGGAGGGAGAGAGAAAAAAGGGAACGAACCTAAAAAGACCAGCAGGGGGAAAACGAACAGAAGGAAAAGCAAAATGACAAGACAATATAAGACAAAACATGACAATTAATCTTCTCCTTTCCCCCTTCTGATGACCAGGTGGCGAATCGCATCTCTGCATGTCTGGCAGACATATCAGTGTGGATGACGGATCACCACCTCAAGCTGAACCTCGGCAAGACGGAGCTGCTCTTCTTCCCGGGGAAGGACTGCCCGTTCCATGATCTCGCCATCACGGTTGACAACTCCATTGTGTCCTCCTCCCAGAGTGCTAAGAACCTTGGCGTGATCCTGGACAACACCCTGTCGTTCTCAACTAACATCAAGGCGGTGGCCCGTTCCTGTAGGTTCATGCTCTACAACATCCGCAGAGTACGACCCTGCCTCACACAGGAAGCGGCGCAGGTCCTAATCCAGGCACTTGTCATCTCCCGTCTGGATTACTGCAACTCGCTGTTGGCTGGGCTCCCTGCCTGTGCCATTAAACCCCTACAACTCATCCAGAACGCCGCAGCCCGTCTGGTGTTCAACCTTCCCAAGTTCTCTCACGTCACCCCGCTCCTCCGCTCTCTCCACTGGCTTCCAGTTGAAGCTCGCATCCGCTACAAGACCATGGTGCTTGCCTACGGAGCTGTGAGGGGAACGGCACCTCAGTACCTCCAGGCTCTGATCAGGCCCTACACCCAAACAAGGGCACTGCGTTCATCCACCTCTGGCCTGCTCGCCTCCCTACCACTGAGGAAGTACAGTTCCCGCTCAGCCCAGTCAAAACTGTTCGCTGCTCTGGCCCCCCAATGGTGGAACAAACTCCCTCACGACGCCAGGACAGTGGAGTCAATCACCACCTTCCGGAGACACCTGAAACCCCACCTCTTTAAGGAATACCTAGGATAGGATAAAGTAATCCTTCTCACCCCCCCTTAAAAGATTTAGATGCACTATTGTAAAGTGGCTGTTCCACTGGATGTCATAAGGTGAATGCACCAATTTGTAAGTCGCTCTGGATAAGAGCGTCTGCTAAATGACTTAAATGTAAAATGTAAATGTAAGCATGCTCCAATCAAAAAATGCAGAACTAAGAACAGATATAGCCCTTGGTTCACTCCAGACCTGACTGCCCTCGACCAGCACAAAAACATTCTGTGGCGGACTGCAATAGCATCGAATAGTCCCCGCGATATGCAACTGTTCAGGGAAGTCAGGAACCAATACACGCAGTCAGTCAGGAAAGCTAAGGCCAACTTCTTCAGGCAGAAATTTGCATCCGGAAGCTCCAACTCCAAAAAGTTCTGGGACACTGTGAAGTCCATGGAGAACAAGAGCATCTCCTCCCAGCTGCCCACTGCACTGAGGATAGGAAACACTGTCACCACCGATAAATCCACGATAATCGTTAATTTCAACAAGCATTTCTCAACGGCTGGCCATGCCTTCCGCCTGGCTACTCCAACCTCGGCCAACAGCTCCGTCCCCGTCCCCCCCGCAGCTACTCGCCCAAGCCTCTCCAGGTTCTCCTTTACCCAAATCCAAATAGCAGATGTTCTGAAAGAGCTGCAAAACCTGGACCCGTACAAATCAGCGAGGCTTGACAATCTGGACCCTCTATTTCTGAAACTATCCGCCGCCATTGTCGCAACCCCTATCACCAGCCTGTTCAACCTCTCTTTCATATCGTCTGAGATCCCCAAGGATTGGAAAGCTGCCGCAGTCATCCCCCTCTTCAAAAGGGGGAGACACCCTGGACCCAAACTGTTACAGACCTATATCCATCCTGCCCTGCCTATCTAAGGTCTTCGAAAGCCAAGTCAACAAACAGGTCACTGACCATCTCGAATCCCACCGTACCTTCTCCGCTGTGCAATCTGGTTTCCGTGCCGGTCACGGGTGCACATCAGCCACACTCAAGGTACTAAACGATATTATAACCGCCATCGATAAAAGACAGTACAGTGCAGCCGTCTTCATCGACCTTGCCAAGGCTTTCGACTCTGTCAATCACCATATTCTTATCGGCAGACTCAGTAGCCTCGGTTTTTCTGATGACTGCCTTGCCTGGTTCACCAACTACTTTGCAGACAGAGTTCAGTGTGTCAAATCGGAGGGTATGCTGTCCGGTCCTCTGGCAGTCTCTATGGGGGTGCCACAGGGTTCAATTCTCGGGCCGACTCTTTTCTCTGTATATATCAATGATGTTGCTCTTGCTGCGGGCGATTCCCTGATCCACCTCTACGCAGACGACACCATTCTGTCTACTTCCGGCCCATCCTTGGACACTGTGCTATCTAACCTCCAAACGAGTTTCAATACCATACAACACTCCTTCCGTGGCCTCCAACTGCTCTTAAACGCTAGTAAAACCAAATGCATGCTTTTCAACCATTCGCTGCCTGCACCCGCACGCCCGACTAGCATCACCACCCTGGATGGTTCCGACCTTGAATATATGGACATCTATAAGTACCTAGGTGTCTGGCTAGACTGTAAACTCTCCTTCCAGACTCATATCAAACATCTCCAATCGAAAATCAAATCTAGAGTCGGCTTTCTATTCCGCAACAAAGCCTCCTTCACTCACGCCACCAAACTTACCCTAGTAAAACTGACTATCCTACCGATCCTCGACTTCGGCGATGTCATCTACAAAATTGCTTCCAACACTCTACTCAGCAAACTGGATGCAGTTTATCACAGTGCCTTCCGTTTTGTCACTAAAGCACCTTATACCACCCACCACTGCGACCTGTATGCTCTAGTCGGCTGGCCCTCGCTACATATTTGTCGCCAGACCCACTGGCTCCAGGTCATCTACAAGTCCATGCTAGGTAAAGCTCCGCCTTATCTCAGTTCACTGGTCACGATGGCAACACCCATCCGTAGCACGCGCTCCAGCAGGTGTATCTCACTGATCATCCCCAAAGCCAACACCTCATTTGGCCGCCTTTCGTTCCAGTTCTCTGCTGCCTGTGACTGGAACGAATTGCAAAAATCGCTGAAGTTGGAGACTTTTATCTCCCCTCACCAACTTCAAACATCTGCTATCTGAGCAGCTAACCGATTGCTGCAGCTGTACATAGTCTATCGGTAAATAGCCCACCCATTTTTACCTACCTCATCCCCATACTGTTTTTATTTATTTACTTTTCTGCTCTTTTGCACACCTATATCTCTACCTGATCATTTATCACTCCAGTGTTAATCTGCAAAATTGTAATTATACGCCTACCTCCTCATGCCTTTTGCACACAATGTATATAGACACTTTTTTTTCTTTTTTTCTTTTTCTACTGTGTTATTGACTTGTTAATTGTTTACTCCATGTGTAACTCTGTGTTGTCTGTTCACTGTTCACACTGCTATGCTTTATCTTGGCTAGGTCGCAGTTGCAAATGAGAACTTGTTCTCAACTAGCCTACCTAGTTAAATAAAGGTGAAATAAAAAAAAATAAAAAACGTTAATGCGAGTGTAGCGAAATGCTTGTGCTTCTAGTTCCGACAGTGCAGTAATATCTAACAAGTAATCTAACAATTCCCCAAGAACTACCTAATACACACAAATCTAAAGGGGTGAATGACAACATGTGCATGTAAGTAAATGGATGAGCGATGGGTGAGCGACATAGGCAAGGTGCAATATATGGTATAAAATACAGTACATGCATGTGATATGAGTAATGTAAGATACAATTGAAGTAGGAAGTTTACATACACTTAGGTTGGAGTTATTAAAACTTGTTTTTCAACCACTCCACAAATTTCGTGTTACCAATCTATAGTTTTGGCAAGTCAGTTAGGACATCTACTTTGTGCATGATACAAGTAATTTTTCCAACAATTGTTTACAGGCAGATTATTTCACTTATAATTCTCTGTATTACAATTCCAGTGGGTCAGAAGTTTACATACACTATGTTCACTGTGCCTTTAAACAGCTTGGAAAATTCCAGAAAATTATGTCATGACTTTAGAAGCTTCTCATAGGCTAATTGACACTTTTTTTGTCAATTGGAGGTGTACCTGTGGATGTATTTCAAGGCCTAACTTCAAACTCAGTGCCTCTTTGCTTGACATCATGGGAAAATCAAGAGAAATCTGCCAAGACCACAGAAAGAAAATTGTAGACCTCCACAATTCTGGTTCATCCTTGGGAGCAATTTCCAAACGCCTGAAGGTATCACGTTCATCTGTACAAACAATAGTATGCAAGTATAAACACCAAGAGACCACGCAGCCACCATACCGCTCAGGAAGGAGGCGCGTTCTGTCTCCTAGAGATGAACGTACTTTGGTGCGAAAAGTGCAAATCAATCCCAGAACAACAGCAAAGGACCTTGTGAAGATGCTGGAGGAAACAGGTACAAAAGTATTTATAACCACAGTAAAACAAGTCCTATATCGACATAAACCTGAAAGGCCGCTCAGCAAGGGAGAAGCCACTGCTCCAAAACCGCCATAAAAAAGCCAGACTACGGTTGCAACTACACATGGGGACAAAGATCATACTTTTTCTCCTCTGGTCTGATGAAACAAAAGTAGAACTGTTTGGCCATAATGACCATTGTTATGTTTGGAGGAAAAAGGGGGACACTTGCAGGCCAAAGAACACCATCCCAACCGTGAAGCACGGGGGTGGCAGCATCATGTTGTGGGGGTGCTTTGCTGCAAGAAAAACTGGTGCACTTCACAAAATAGATGGCATCATGAGGCAGGAAAATGATGTGGATATTTTGAAACAACATCTCAAGACATCAAGTTAAAGCTTGATTGCAAATGGGTCTTCCAAATAGACAATGACCACAAGCATACTTCCAAAGTTGTGGCAAAATGGCTTAAGGACAACAAAGTCAAGGTATTGGAGTGGCCATCACAATGCCCTGACCTCAATCCCATAGAAAATGTGTGGTCAGAACTGAAAAAGCGTGTGCGAGCAAGGAGGCCAACAAATCTGACTCAGTTACACCAGCTCTGTCAGGAGGAATGGGCCAAAATTCACCCAGGAATTGTGGGAAACTTGTGGAAGCCTATCCGAAACATTTGACCCAAGTTTAACAATTTAAAGGCAATGCTACCAAATACTAATTGAGTGTATGTAAACCTCTGACCCACTGGGAATGTGATGAAAGAAATAAAAGCTGAAATAAATCATTCTCTCTACTATTATTCTGACATTTCACTTTCTTAAAATAAAGTGGTAATCCTAACTGACCTAAGACAGTGTAACGGCTGTCGTGGGAAGAAGTTGAGGACCAATGCGCAGCGTTGTACATGTTCATCTTTTTAATAAATTAAACTGAACACTGAATAACAAAAGAACAAAGAAACAACAGTTCTGTCTGGTGGAGACACACAAAGACTGAAATCAACCACCCACAAAACACAATCAAAAACAGGCTACCTAAATATGGTTCTCAATCAGGGACAACGATTGACAGCTGCCTCTGATTGAGAACCATACCAGGCCAAACACAGAAATAGAAAATCATAGAAAAACTAACATAGACAACCCAACCAACTCACACCCTGAAAAATACTAAAACAAAAGACAAAACAAAGGAACTAAGGTCAGAACGTGACAGACAGGGAATTTTTAGTAGGATTAAATGTCAGATAACTGAACTAAATGACTAGCATTTAGCATGTAGCACTCACTTTTGTCATCATGAAGTGCTTTAAGAGACTAGTCAAGGATCATATCACCTCCATCATACCTGCCACCCTAAACCCACTTTAGTTTGCATACCGCCCCAATAGGTCCACAGATGACACAATAGCCATTACACTGCACACTGCCCTATTTCATCTGGACAAAAGGAATACCTATGTAAGAATGCTCTTCATTGACAATAGCTCAGCATTCAACACCATAGTACCCTCCAAGCTCAACATCAAGGTGGGGACCTGGGTCTCAACCTCACCCTGTGCAATTTGGTCCTGGACTTTCTGACGGGCTATCCCCAAGTGGTCAGGTAGGAAACAACATCTCCACTTCGCTGACCCTCAACACTGGCGCCCCACAAGGGTGCGTGCTCAGCCCTCTCCTGTACTCTCTGTTTATCCATGACTGCGTGGCCATGCGCGCCTCCAACTCAATCTCCAAGTTCTCAGATGACACTACAGTGGTAAGCTTGATTACCAACAACGATCAGACAGCCTACAGGGAGGAGATGAGGGCGCTCGGAGTACGGTGTCAGGAAAACAACCTCTCGCTCAACATCAACAAAACAAAGGAGATGATCGTGGACTTCAGGAAACAGCAGAGGGAACACCCCCCTTATCCACATCGAAGGGACAGCAGTGGAGAAGGTGGAAAGTTTTAAGTTCCTCTGCGTACATGTCACAGACAAACTGAAGTGGTCCACCCACACAGACAGCGTGGTGAAGAAGGCGCAGCAGCACCTCTTCAACCTCAGGAGGCTGAAGAAATTTGGCTTGTCACCAAAGACACTCACAAACTTTTACAGATGCACAATCGAGAGCATCCTGTTGGGCTGTATCACCACCTGGTACGGCAACTCCTCCGCCCTCAACCGTAAGGCTCTCCATAGGGTAGTGAGGTCTGCACAACGCATCACCGGACGCAAACTACCTGCCCTCCAGGACACCTACACTACCTGATGTCACAGGAAGGCCAAAAAGATCATCAAGGACAACAACCACCCGAGCCACTCCCTGTTCACCTCGCTATCATCCAGAAGTCGAGGTCAGTACAGGTGCATCAAAGCTGGGACCGAGAGACTGAAAAACAGCTTCTATCTCAAGGCCATCAGACTGTTAAACAGCCATCACTAACATTGACTGGCTGCTGCCAACATACTGATCTCTCGCCACTTTAATAATTAAACATTGGATGTAATAAATGTAGTCACTTTAAACAATGCCACTTTATATAATGTTTACATACCCTACACTACTCATCTCATATGTATATACTGTACTCTATACCATCTTGCCTATGCTGTTTGGCCATCACTCATCCATATATATTTATATGTACATATTCTTATTCATTCCTTACACTTGTGTGTGTAAGGTAGTTGTTGTGAAATTGCTAGATTACTTGATAGATATTACTGCGTGGTCGGAACTAGAAGCACAAGCATTTAGCTACACTCGCATTAACATCTGCTAACCATGTGTATGTGACAAATAAAATTTGATTTGATTTGATTTGAAATCACTACTTAAGGACACCAATAATAAGAAGAGATTTGCTTGGGCTAAGAAACACAAGTAATGGACATTACACCGGTGGAAATCTGTCCTTTGGTCTGATGAGTCCAAATTTGAGACTTTTGGTTCCAACCGCCATGTCAATATGAGATGCAGAGTAGGTAAACGGTTGATCTCCGCATGTGTGGTTCCCACCGTGAAGCATGGAAGAGGAGGTGTGATGTGTGGGGTGCTTTGGTGGTGACAATGTCAGTGA
This sequence comes from Oncorhynchus gorbuscha, assembly GCF_021184085.1. Taxonomy (NCBI): domain Eukaryota; kingdom Metazoa; phylum Chordata; class Actinopteri; order Salmoniformes; family Salmonidae; genus Oncorhynchus; species Oncorhynchus gorbuscha. Next base: position 91,166,449 of record NC_060178.1, read on the forward strand.
TTTATTTAGAATTCAAGGCACACTTAACCATCATGGATACCACAGCATTCTACAGCAATACGCCATCCATCTGGTTTGCGCTTAGTGGGACTATCATTTGTTTTTCAACAGGACAATGACCCAACACACCTCCAGGCTGTGTAAGGACTATTTGACCAAGAAGGAGAGTGATGGATTGCTGCATCAGATGACCTGGCCTCCACAATCACCTGACCTCAACCCAATTGAGACGGTTTGGGGTGAGTTGGACTGCAGAGTGAAGGAAAAGCAGCCAACAAGTGCTCAGCATACTGTATGTGTGAACTCCTTCAAGACTGTTCTGGAAAAGCATTCCGGGTGAAGCTGGTTGATAGAGTGCCAAGAGTGTGCAAAGCTGTTTGAAGAATCTAAAATGTGTTCTGATTTGTTTAATACTTTTTTGGTTACTACATGATTCTATGTGTTATATGCATTGTGATTCAATACTGTGATTTTATTGTGATTTGATGTTCCAAACATATTGCTCATCATATGTCCACAGCGGAGGGACAAGAGAGAACCATGAGAAAACAAGTGTTGAGCAGTCATGGAAAGTAAAAGTGCTGAAATCAAATGGCTCCCTATTTTATAAGGTGACTATGAAGGAAAAATACTGGAGTTTTGGTGCAGGTACAGCAAACTAGTGCAACAATTATATTGTGATATTGTCAACATGATACATCATCCAAAATAATATCCAGATATGTATGGTGAATTAATGTAATAATGAATTCCCCCTTATGGTGAATTTACCTTGAATCAATGCATCGTTTGGAACCTTCATTTAGAATGACCATGGTGAGAGTACGCCGTCATTGTAAATAAGAATTTGTTCTTAATTGACTTTCTGTAACGGCTCTCTTCTATCTCCTCCTCTGACGAAGAGGTGGAACAAGGATCGGACCAAAATGCAGCGTGATGATGATTCATGATATATTTTAATAAAGAAAAAACTATACATCGGGACTGAGGGGAAGCTCGGGACTGAGGGGAAGCTCGGGACTGAGAGGAAGCTCAGCACGAAGCTCAGGCAGGTAGTTGGCTCCGGCAGATCTTGGCTGGCTGGCGGATCTGGAAGAGTCTGGTTGACTGGCGGATCTTGAAGAGTCTGGTTGACTGGCAGATCTGGAAGAGTCTGGTTGACTGGCAGATCTGGAAGAGTCTGGTTGACTGGCAGATCTGGAAGAGTCTGGTTGACTGGCAGATATGGAAGAGTCTGGTTGACTGGCAGATATGGAAGAGTCTGGTTGACTGGCGGATCTTGAAGAGTCTGGTTGACTGGCAGATCTGGAAGAGTCTGGTTGACTGGCAGATATGAAAGAGTCTGGCTGACTTGCAGATCTGGAAGATCATGGCTGACTGGCGGATCCTGGCTGACTGGCGGATCCTGGCTGACTGGCGGATCTAGCTGCTCTGGCTGCTCCATGCAGACTGACAGCTCTGGCTGCTCCATGCAGACTGGCAGCTCTGGCTGCTCTATGCAGACTGGCAGCTCTGGCTGCTCTATGCAGACTGGCAGCTCCATGCAGTCTGGCAGCTCTGGCTGCTCCATGCAGACTGACAGCTCTGGCTGCTCCATGCAGACTGGCAGCTCTGGCTGCTCTATGCAGACTGGCAGCTCCATGCAGACTGGCAGCTCTGGCTGCTCTATGCAGACTGGCAGCTCTGGCTGCTCTATGCAGACTGGCAGCTCCATGCAGACTGGCAGCTCTGGCTGCTCTATGCAGACTGGCAGCTCTATGCAGACTGGCAGCTCTGGCTGCTCCATGCAGACTGACAGCTCAGTTTGCTCCATGTAGGCTGGCAGCTCTGGCTGCGCTGAACAGGCAGGAGACTCCAGCAGCGCTAGAGAGGAGGAAGGCTCTGGCAGCGCTGAATAGGCGGGAGACTCCGGCAGCACAGGAGAGGAGGAAGGCTCTGGCTGCGCTGAACAGGCAGGAGACTCCGGCAGCGCTGGAGAGAAGGAAGGCTCTGGCAGCGCTAAACAGGCGGGACGCACTGAAGGCCTGGTGCGTGGTGCTGGTACTGGTGGTACTGGACCGAGGACACGCACAGGAAGCCTGGTGCGGGGAGCTGCCACCGGAGGACTGGTGTGTGAAGGTGGCACAGGATGGACCGGACCATGATGGCGTACTGGAGAGCCTGAGAGCAGGACTGGCACAGGACGTGCAAGGCTAGGGAGGTGCACAGGAGGCCTGATGCGTGAGACTGGCACAATCTTCACCAGCCGACTAACACGCACCTCAGGACGAGTATGGAGCGCTGACCCAGGTGCCATCAAATCCCCGACACGCTCCGTCGGGCGACTATCTTGCATACTACGCCAAATCAACTGCTCTCTCTCTCTTCACTCTCCTCCAATTCTATTAACAACTCCTCGACTGTCTCCTCATCTCCCATCTGTTCACTCTCCTCCATTCTGTCCAATAATTCCTCGACCCTCTCAGACTCAGCCCTCAGCTTCGCCGATAGCTCCGATAACATCCATGGCTCCTTACGGTAAACAGGGGGAGTTGGCTCAGGTCTGAACCCTGACTCTGACACACTCTCCCTGAGCCCCCCCCCAAGAAATTTTTGGGGCTGACTCTCGGTTTTCCGTCCGCGCCGCCATGCCTGCTTCGCCATCTCCATTCTCCACACTGCTCCAGCGAATCCCAGGCGGGCTCCGGCACTCTCTCTGGGTCGACCGCCCACCTGTCTATTTCCTCCCAAGTCATATATTCCAACCTTGGTTGCTCCTGCTGCCGCTGCCTGTCACCACGCTGCTTGGTCCTGTTGAGGTGGGTGATTCTGTAACGGCTCTCTTCTATCTCCTCCTCTGACGAAGAGGTGGAACAAGGATCGGACCAAAATGCAGCGTGATGATGATTCATGATATATTTTAATAAAGAAAAAACTATACATGCAGAAACTACAAAAATAATTAAATGAAATAATGAAAACCAAAACAGCCCTATCTGGTGCAAACACAAAGACAGGAACAGTCACCCACGACATACTCAAAGAATATGGCTGCCTAAATATGGTTCCCAATCAGAGACAACGATAATCACCTGACTCTGATTGAGAACCGCCTCAGGCAGCCATAGACTATGCTAGACACCCCACAAAAACCCCATGACAAAAACGCACCACAATAACCCATGTCACACCCTGGCCTGACCAAATAAATGAAGACAAACATACATTACTTCGACCAGGGCATGACATTTTCCTAGTTAAATAAAGGTTAAATAATAAAAAATAGTTTAAAAAATAAAGAGTTGGGTTGATAGGGAGGGTGTCACGATTGTAATATCAATTATTTGACTCTTCTGCCATTGTCATAACGGCCATTGGCTCCAGCCCTAACACAATGGGACGAGGTGGAGATGTAATCGGGAAAATTTTGTGGACCAATTACAGGAATTGCTAATCATTAATTGATTGGGATCCTACAGGATCACAATGATGACCGTGGGCTTTAACCCGGAGAAAAATCATCTGTGGTAAAACCGTTGCTTGGGGATGTAGATTGCAGTAGTCTTCTTCACATTTTGCTCGTTATATTCGTTGATCTCATTTCCCCCCTATAGGTATAGTACTTCCCAGCCCCAACACCCCACTAGCAACTACAAACTCCATCACCATCACCTCAGCACAGAGAACCAAAGTACTGAGTCTCTTCTCTGCCTCTGCTCCAAGGTTTGGATTTAAAGCTGTGATCGAGATATTACAGTTTTTCTCAATTGCTAAAGCACTAAAACCCATTGGCTGAACAAAGTTCTCAGTTGCCTGGACTCATTTAGCTAATTATGCAGTCTGTTGTTAATACCTTAAACCATTTCACATGGTAAAACACAACTTTCAGATCTCACTTTTCAGCAAAACTCTAAACACATTCTCATTCTCAAAACACATTCTGCACTCTAATGCACATGTCATCCATACTGGTAAACACAAGTGGCAACAATCAAATGAAAATAGAGAACATATGTCATTGATTTAACACAACTACTCAACATTGATTTAACCTGTTTCAAATGATGCGACACAACCAATATAAGCCAGTTCAGAGAGCAAACAGGTTGTTGAAGGTGGGAAGGAGAAAGTCTGAGAATGGATACTGTAGTACAGTGCATCGTAGGCTGTATACTGTACAATGGACAAATTGTATGGCCCTGAACATTGTGCTTTTCATTTATTCTGTAACAGTACTGACTGCTCAATAGATTTTGACTGGTTGCAGGTTCATATCAACAAAGAACAAGAATTACAGTATCACAGAGACAAAGGACAAGTTTGTGAGATGCAGGGTACAGTCCTGTAAAAATAGGGGTACAAGGAGGAGGAAGAACAAAAAGCAGAGTAGTAATTTCTGATCAATTTTGAGCTACTATGATAGAACATGTTTTCGTTCATCAAAAGACAATGACGGAAAAATATGAATATTTTTTTAGATTAAAAATGTACTTCTCCCTGAGAATTGTATGTTTTGAACAATGTGTTTTCTATTTTTCGGTGTATTGTTTACTGACTGCTTGAGAGTGTATATCATTTTGATCACTTTGTTCATGATTTGAGAGCAGTGATTTTGAACACAGGTAAAACTGTTTTGAGGCGAATGTTTCGTTTTGCAAGAGGAGTCAGAGGTTATGTAAATAGTGCTTGAAGATGAGGTTTTGTGTTTAATGTTTTCAGGAAATGGAACAAGGTTTCAGAAATTGTGTTTTAGCAATTGAGAAAAACTGTAACAACCTCACTATCAACGTCCGCATGGTGGGGTTGAGGGGTTGGGGGGTTGAATGGGGGAAGCTCGAGGGGACGGGAGAGAGAGAGAGGGGTTCAATGCTCATTCCAGCACTCCTACTTCAGCTGAATGTTTAACTGGGAGGGAGCAGAGATGCGTGTTTGTGTGTGCACAGACTACCCTTTCTTGGCTTCCCAGTCACCCCGGTATCTGTGTGTGTGTGTGTGTGTGTGTGTGTGTGTGTGTGTGTGTGTGTGTGTGTGTGTGTGTGTGTGTGTGTGTGTGTGTGTGTGTGTGTGTGTGTGTGTGTGTGTGTGTGTGTGTGTGTGTGTGTGTGTGTGTGTGTGTGTGTGTTGTTCGATAGACTTATAGACTGCACATCACACATCACTCGTCAAAAGCCCAAGAGAGAGGAGAGAGACAAGGAGATGGTTATTATGTAGCAGAGAGGAGAAAGAGGAGAGAAAGAGAGAGAGACTGAAACTGAGTGTGAGAGAGAGAGAGAGAGAGAGAGAGAGAGAGAGAGAGAGAGAGAGAGAGAGAGAGAGAGAGAGAGAGAGAGAGAGAGAGAGAGAGAGAGAGAGAGAGAGAGAGAGAGAGAGAGAGAGAGAGAGAGAGAGGTTTGGGATGTGGATACTGGACATTACCATATAGTAATGTCCAGTTTTCAAACAGAGTTAATCAGAGACTGAAGATCATTAACAGGAGAAAGGCAGGAGGAGGATGAGTGAAACAAAATAAAATGTAGAGTCAAGGGACCCTGGAGAAGCCTGAGAAGAGGAGCATTGCAGATAATAGTGGGAATCTACACTTTACAGTGATTATTTCTGAGGAAACAGGATTGTTTCAGGATTTATGGAAATAGATGCTCCCTATTAATACCAACTAGTCCAACTGTCAGTCTTCTACTTCTGATTACCATTGCAGTTTTGAGAGACCTTCAGTGCAGTACTGTACATAATGTCCTGTATGGGCTGAGTATTATAAGAACTTAGGTGCAGTGAGAGAACTCAATGTATCTTTCGTCAAAAGTAGTGCTCGAAACTAATATTTAACCATTCATAAATGACTTTGAATCCCTTTATAAAGTAAACTATAATGTAAAGCGGTGCTGAGTTACAGTTTTGATTACTTGTTTGTCATGTTTTGTCTTATATTGTCTTGTCATTTTGCTTTTCCTTCTGTTCGTTTTCCCCCTGCTGGTCTTTTTAGGTTCGTTCCCCTTTTTCTCTCTCCCTTCCTCTCTCTCTTCTCTCTATCGTTCCGTTCCTGCTCCCAGCTGTTCCTATTCCCCTAATCAATCATTTAGTCTTCCCACACCTGTTCCCTATCTTTTCCCCTGATTAGAGTCCCTATTTCTCCCCTTGTTTTCCGTTTCTGCCCTGTCGGATCCTTGTCTATTGTTCACCGTGCTGTGTCTGTGTATCGCCCTGTCGTGTCGTGTTTCCCTCAGATGCTGCGTGGTGAGCAGGTGTCTGAGTCTGCTACGTTCAAGTGCCTTCCCGAGGCAACCTGCAGTTCAAGATCGAGTCTCCAGTCTGTTCTCGTCATTACGAGTGGAATTGTGCTTTATGATTGTATTTTTACTTTACTGGATTAAAGACTCTGTTTTCGCCAAGTCGCTTTTGGGTCCTCATTCACCTGCATAACATTGTTCCGTGACTTTTGCCACAAATTGAGATGAAAAGCAACCCAAACATATCACAGTAAGCCTGCCCAGTGCCTGAGACCAGCTGACCTTTACACACACACACACACACACACACACACACACACACACACACACACACACACACACACACACACACACACACACACACACACACACACACACACACACACACACACACACACACACACACACACACACACACACACACACACACACACACACACACACACACACACCATAATCTTATTTGTTTGTGTGTTTTAAAGAGACAGAGAGCTAGAGAGAGGGACAGAAAGCTAGAGACAGACACAGAGAGCTAGAGACCGAGAGCTAGAGACATAGAGCTAGAGATGGAAATCAAATCAAATCAAATGTTACTGGTCACATACACATGGTTAGCAGATGTTAATGCGAGTGTAGCGAAATGATTGTGTTTCTAGTTCTGACCGTGCAGTAATATCTAACAAATAATGAAACAATTTCACAACAACTACCTCATACACACAAGTGTAAAGGAATTAATAAGAATATGTATATATTAATATATGGATGAGAGATGGCCGAACGGCATAGGCAAGATGCAGTAGATGGTATAAAGTACAATATATACATATGAGATAAGTAATGTAGGGTATGTAAACATTATATAAAGTGACATTGTTTAAAGTGACTGGTGATACATTTATTACATCCAATTTTTAATTATTAAAGTGCCTAGAGATTGAGTCAGTATGTTGGCAGCAGCCAGTCAATGTTAGTGGTGGCTGTTTAACAGTCTGATGGCCTTGAGATAGAAGCTGTTTTTCAGTCTCTCGGTCCCAGCTTTGATGCGCCTGTACTGACCTCACCTTCTGGATGATAGCGAGGTGAACAGACAGTGGCTCGGGTGGTTGTTGTCCTTGATCTTTTTGGCCTTCCTGTGACATCGGGTAGTGTCCTGGTGGGCATATAGTTTCCCCCCGGTGATGCGTTGTGCAGACCTCACTACCCTCTGGAGAGATTAATGGTTGAGGGCGGAGCAGTTGCCGTACCAGGTGGTGATACAACCCAACAGGATGCTCTCAATTGTGCATCTGTAAACGTTTGTGAGTGTTTTTGGTGACAAGTCAAATTTTTTCAGCCTCCTGAGGTTGAAGAGGCGCTGTTGTGCCTTCTTCACCACGCTGTCTGTGTGGATGGACCATCAGTTTTTCCGTGATGTGTACGCTGAGAAACTTAAAAGTTTCCACCTTCTCCACTACTGTCCCGGATAGGGGGAGTACTCCCATGCTGTTTTCTTAAGTCCACGATCATCTCATTTGTTTTGTTGACGTTGAGTGCGAGGTTATTTTCCTGACACCACACTCCGAGGGCCATCTCGTCCTCCCTGTAGGCCGTCTCGTTGTTGTTGGTCATCAAGTCTACCACTGTAGGGTCGTCTGCAAACATGATAATTGAGTTGGAGGCGTGCATGGCCACGCAGTCATGGGTGAACAGGGAGTACAGGAGAGGGCTGAGAACGCACCCTTGTGGGGCACCAGTGTTGAGGATCAGCGTGGTGGAGATGTTGTTTCCTCCCCTCACCACCTGGGGGCGTCCCGTCAGAAAGTCCAGGACCGTGTTGCACAGCGCGGGATTGAGACCCAGTGTCTCGAGCTTAATGATGAGTTTGGAGGGTACTATGGTGTTAAATGCTGAGCTGTAGTCGATGAACAGCATTCTTACATAGGTGTTCCTCTTGTCCAGATGGGTCAGGGCAGTGTGCTGTGTGATTGCGATTGCGTCGTCTGTGGACCTATTGGGGCGGTAAGCAAATTGGAGTGGGTCTAGGGTATCAGGTAGGGTGGAGGTGATATGATCCTTGACTAGTCTCTCAAAGCACTTCATGATGACGGAAGTGATAGCCATTTAGCTCAGTTACCTTAGCTTTCTTGGGAACAGGAACAATGGTGGCCCTCTTGAAGCATGTGGGAACAGCAGACTGGGATAGGGATTGATTGAATATGTCCGTAAACACACCAGCCAGCTGGTCTGCGCATGCTCTGAGGACGCGGCTAGGGATGCCGTCTGGGCCGGCAGCCTTGCGAGGGTTAACACGTTTAAATGTTTTACTCACGTTGGCTGCGGTGAAGGAGAGCTTGCAGGATTTGGTAACAGGCCGTGTCGGTGGCACTGTATTGTTCTCAAAACGAGCAAAGAAGTTTTTCAGTCTGTCTGGGAGCAAGACATCGGGGTCAGCAACGGGGCTAGTTTTCTTTTTGTAATCCGTGATTGGCTGTAGACCCTGCCACATACCTTTCATGTCTGTGCCGTTGAATTGCGACTCAACTTGTCTCTATACGGACACTTAGCTTGTTTGATTGCCTTGCAGAGGGAATAGCTACACTGTTTGTATTCGGTCATGTTTCCGTTCGCCTTACCCTGATTAAAAGCAGTGGTTCGTGCTTTCAGTTTTGCATGAATGCTGCCGTCAATCCACGGTTTCTGGTTGGGGAAGGTTTTAATAGCCGCCGTGGGTACAATGTCACCGATGCACTTGCTAATAAACTCGCTCACCGAATCAGCGTATACATCAATGTTGTTGTTCGACGCTATCCGGAACATATCCCAGTCCACGTGATCGAAGCAATCTTGAAGCGTGGAATAAGATTGGTCGGACCAGCATTGAACAGACCTGAGCACGGACGTTTCCTGTTTTACTTTCTGTCTATAGGCTGGGAGCAACAAAATGGAGTCGTGGTCAGGTTTGCCGAAAGGAAGGCAAGGGAGGGCTTTGTATGCGTCGCTGAAGTGAGAGTAACAATGATCCAGAATTTTGCAGGTCCGGGTCGCGCATTCGATATGTGTGACGCACTTAGGCGTAGTGGGTGCGGAGTCAGGCGCAGGAGGCAGAAGGTACAGAACAATGCTTTAATTTCAGGCACAGAGAAAATAGTACACGCCAATACAGAGCACACATAAACTACCGGCCCAAAACCAGGACCTAACCAGTCCGGAGGAAAAACAAAACTGAAACGCACTACCACACACAAAACCAGAGGAAAAATAAGTCTGTACCAAGAGCAGGCGGGCCTTACCGGCTTAAATAGCCCAACTAAAAATCTAAACAAGAAACAGGTGTAACCAATAAGACAAAACCAACAGAAAAGGGAAAAGGGATCGGTGGCAGCTAGTAGACCGGTGCCGACGTCCGCCGAGCGCCGCCCGAACAGGAAGAGTCGTGACAATATGCTGATAAAATTTAGGGAGCCTTGTTTTCAGATTAGCCTTGTTAAAATCCCCAGCTACAATAAATGCAGCCTCAGGATATATGGTTTCCAGTTTACATAGAGAGCTAGAGACAGAGAGCTAGAGACAGAGACAGATCGCAAGTGACAGAGACACAGAGCTAGAGACAGAGAATTGGAGACAGAGACAGAGAGCTAGAAACAGAGCGCTAGAGAAAGAGAGCTAGAGACAGAGAGCTGGACACAGAGAGCGAGAGACAGAGAGCTAGAGACAGAGAGCTAGAGACAAAACAAATCAAATCAAATGTGATTCAATTTAAACAGAGAGATAGAGACAGAGCGATGGAGACAAAGAGCTTGAGATGGAGCACTAGAGACAGAGAGCAAGAGACAGAGAGCTGGAGACAGAGACAGAGAGCTGGAGACAAAACAAATCAAATCAAATGTGATTTAATTTTGACAGAAAGCTATAGACAGAGAGCTAGAGACAGAGATCTATAGACAGAGATCTAGAGACAGAGACAGAGAGCTGGAGACAGAGAGCTAGAGACAAAACAAATCAAATCAAATGTGATTTATTTTAGACAGAGAGCTAGAGACAGAGAGCTAGAGACAGAGAGCTAGAAACAGAGAGCTAGAGACAGAGAGCTAGAAACAGAGAGCTAGAGACAGAGAGCTAGAGACAGAGCTCTTGATACAGAGTTCTGGAAACAGAGAGCTGGAGACAGAGAGCTAGAGACAGAGTGCTTGAGACAGAGAGCTAGAGAGACAGATCTAGAGACATAGAACTAGAGACAGAGAGTTAGAGACAGACAGCTAGAGACAGAGATCTAGAGACAGAGAGCTAGAGACAGAGATCTAGAGACATAGAGCTAGAGACAGAATCATACTACACCGGCTCCGACGTTCATCGGATGTGGCAGGGCTTGCAAACTACTACAAAGGGAAGCACAGCCGCAAGCTGCCCAGTGACACGAGCCTACCAGACGAGCTAAATCATGTCTATGCTCGCTTCGAGGCGAGTAACACTGAAAAATACGAGAGCATCAGCTATTCCGTATGACTGTGTGATCACCCTCTCCATAGCCGATGTGACTAAGACCTTTAAACAGGTCAACATTCACAAGGTCGCTGGGCCAGACAGAATACCAGGACGTGTACTCCGAGCATGCGCTGACCAACTGGCAAGTGTCTTCACTGACATTTTCAACCTCTCCCTGTCTGAGTCTGTAATACCAACTTGTTTAAAGCAAACAATCATAGTCTCTATACCCAAGAACATTAAGGTAGCCTGCCTAAATGACTACCGACACGTAGCACTCACATCTGTAGCCATAAAATGCTTTGAAAGGCACATGGCTCACATCAATGTCATCATCCCAGAAACCCTTGACCCACTCCAATGTGCATACCTCCCCAACAGATCCGCAGATGATGCAATCTCTATTGCACTCAACACTGCCCTTTCCCACCTCGACAAATGGAACACCTATGTGAGAATTCTATTCATTGACTACAGCTCAGCGTTCAATACCACAGTGCCCTCCAAGCTCCTCACTAAACTAAGGACTCTGGGACAGAAGACCTCCTTCTGCAACTGGATCCTGGAATTTCTGAAGGGAGGGTAGGTAACAACACATCTGCAACGCTGATCCTTAACATGGGGGCCCCTCAGGGGTGCGTGCTCAGTCTCCTTTTCTACTCCCTGTTCACTCATGACTGCACGGCCAAACACGATTCCAACACCATCATTACATTTGCTGCTGACACAACAGTGGTAGGCCTGATCACCGACAACGATGAGACAGCCTATAGGGAGGAGGTCAGAGACCTGACGGTGTGCTGTAAGGGCAACAACCTCTCCCTCAACGTGATCAAGACAATGGAGATAATTGTGGACTAAAGGAAAGGTTCCTTGGCGTCCACATCACCAACAAACTAACATGGTCCAAGCACACCAAGACAGTCGTGAGGAGGGCACGACTAAGCCTATTCCCCCTCAGGAAACTGAAAAGATTTGGCATGGGTCCTCAGATTGTCAAAAGTTTTTACAGCTGCACCATCAAGAGCATCCTGACGGGTTGCACCACTGCCTGGTATGGCAACTGCTCGGCCTCCAACCGCAAGACACTACAGAGGTTAGTTAATACAGCCCAGTACATCAACGGGTCCAAGCTTCCTGCCATCCAGGAACTCTTTACCAGGCGGTGTCAGAAGAAGGCCCTAAATATTGTCAAGGACTCCAGCCACCCTAGTCATAGACTGTTCTCTCTGCTACCGCACGGCAAGCGGTACCGGAGCGCCAAGTCTAGGTCCAAGAGGCTTCTATACAACTTCTACCCCAAGCCGTAAGACTCCTGAACAGCTAATCAAATGGCTTCCCAGACTATTTGCACTGTAATTTCGACATCGATGACAGGACTGTATAAATTCTCTACACTAATTCGGTGAGTTATATGCGACTGTAGTCATTTTACCTTATGTATCTCATGTTCATTTCTGTGCCACATTTTCTGCAGTTTTAATTTAGTGTCTTATTGCAAGCAGGATCCATGTTTTGGAATATTTTTTATTATGTACAGAATTCCTTTATTTCACTCTATAATTTAGGTTAGTATTGTGGAGTAAATAAAATGTTGTTGATCCATCCTCCATTTTCTTTTATCTCAGCTATTAAACTCTAACTGTTTTAAAGTCACCATTGGCCTCTGAGAAATCCCTGAGAGGTTTCCTACCTACATTTACATTTACATTTAAGTCATTTAGCAGACGCTCTTATCCAGAGCGACTTACAAATTGGTGCATTCACCTTATGACATCCAGTGGAGCAGTCACTTTACAATAGTGCATCTAAAACTTAAGGGGGGGGTGAGAGGGATTACTTATCCTATCCTAGGTATTCCTTAAAGAGGTGGGGTTTCAGGTGTCTCCGGAAGGTGATGATTGACTCCGCTGTCCTGGCGTTGTGACCTCTCTGGAAACTGAGTAAGGAAGGACACTTGTATCTTTTTTTAGTGAATGGGTATATTGATACACCATATTTTTTTTACCTTTACTTAACTAGGGAAGTCAGTTAAGTGCAAATTCTTATCTTCAATGACGGCCTAGGAACAGTGGGTTAACTGCCTGTTCAGGGGCAGAATGACAGATTTGTACCTTGTTAGCTCGGGGATTTGAACTTGCAACCTTCCGGTTACTAGTCCAACGCTATAACCACTAGGCTATGCTGCCACCCCTACACATCTGCAAAGCTGATCCTTAACAGTGTAATTAATAACTTCACCATACTCAAAGGGATATTTAATGTCTGCTTTTTTTTACCCATTTACCAATAGGTGCCCTTCTTTGCGAGGCATTGGAAAACCTCCCAGTTCAAACCTTTCCCGTGATTGAAATTCACTGCTCTACTGAGGGATCTTACAGATAATGGTATGTGTTGGGTACAGAGAAGAGGTAGTCATTCAAAAATCATGTTAAATACTACTAATAAGCCTCATTGTCCACCTCACCATTCTCCCAACAGTCTGATTTCACACGGCTAGATTTCTCTTGGTGCAGGGAGGTGACACACAGAGATACTGTATGATCGGTTGGTAAAAGAGCCAGGAAGCGATATAATTGGTTGGTTTAATGAAGTCCTGGAAGCTGTGATATTGACATTTACCTGAAATGCTTCAGGTCGAGAAAAAAAAACAAGTTGAGCAGAGATCGATGTTATGACTGGAAATTGATTTTATGCCTTGTAATGGTGCCTTTGGAATTATTTTCCATTCTAAGTCATGGACATTTTCAACCCATGAAACGCCACATTGCCACAAGTCACCTCCCTGGTCTTTGTGGTTGAATCTGTGTTTGAAATACACTGCTATACTGAGGGACCTTCCAGATAATTGTATGTGTGGGGTACAGAGAAGACGTAGTCATTCAAAAAACATGTTAATCACTATTATTACACACAGAGTGAGTCCATGCAACTTAGTATGAGACTAATGTACATGTATTATTTAGGCTTGCTGTAACAAAGGGGTTGAATATTTATTGACCTAAGATATTTCAGTTTTAAATTTTTAATTGATTTGTAAACAAATTCTGAAAACATAATTCCATTTTGACATTGTGGGGTATTGGCCAGCAACACAACATCTCAATTTAATCCATTTTAAATTCAGGCTGTAAAAGTCAACGGGTGTGAATACTTTCTGAAGTCAGGGTATCTAATCCATGCTTGTTATTCTGATGATTCTTAGGACATTTCAGATGAGGAAGGAGGGATTTCATTATGCGGAATGGGAACAGAGACAAAGAGGGAGGGGAGATTTAGGTAGATTTTAGGTTCATTTCCGGTTATTTAGAGAAACTGAAAAGATGATGGAAGAACAAATAAACAGAGGCAGAAGACTGTTGTAGCTAGCTAGGTCTCCATCCAATTCGCCACAAATTTTCATGCAAAAATATTTCAAAAACAATTTTCCATCAAATTGACTTGCACACAAAATATACCTTTTCGCTTAAGTTTTCATGTAACCTAATAAACTGCATGGTTGCCTAAGTCGTAGTGGGAGGACCACACACCATAACATTGTGTGACTCCAAGTTTATTTCGATATAATGATTTTTATATAAATATTTGCACATAAAGGTGTTTCCACTGCCATTTCTCGCATAATTAATTTTACAGACACAAAAAGATCCAACCATGTGGAACAAACAACTTATCTGCCCGCATTTATACAATTGTTCCAAAACTTCCTGTTTCCATCACAGCTGTCGTGATTTTGTTTTATATGGTATGACTTCAATCACATATAAACTGTGGATGGAAACGTGGTTAGTGAAACACACATGCACACACACACATGCACATACACCCAGGAATGATAAACTGTGGTAGTTTGAAGGCATTTGAACCAGAGAGACTACAACAGACAGGCACACACACACACACACACACACATAAGGCAAATGTCAACAAGAACACGAACAAGTTCTCATCTTGACAAACAGAAGCAAACAACTAAATAATTTCAAAGTTCAAATAAAAAAATCAAATCAAATGTTATTTGTCACATTCTCTGAATACAACGGGTGTAGACTATCATGTGAGAGTATCAGTGCATGTGTGTGAGTGTGTGTATATACACTTAGGGTACAAAACATTTCCATGACGTAGACTGAACAGGTGGATCTAGGTGAAAGCTATGATCCCTTATTGATGTCACCTGTTAAATCCACAACAATCAGCGTTGATTTTTTTATTTTTTTTATTTAACCAGGTAGGCTAGATGAGAACAAGTTCTCATTTACAACTGCGACCTGGCCAAGATAAAGCAAAGCAGTGTGACCAACAACAACACAGAGATACACATGGAATAAACAAACGTACAGACAATAACATAATAGAAAAATCTGTATACAGTGTGTGCAAATGAAGTAAGGAGGTAAGGCAATGAATAGGCCATAGTGGCGAAGTAATTGCAATTTTGCAATTTACACTGGAGTGATAGATGTGCAGATGAGGATGCGCAAGTAGAAATACTGGTGTGCAAAAGAGCAGAAAAACAAAACAAATATCGGGATGAGGAAGGTAGTTGGATGGGCTATTTACAGATGGGCTGTGTACAGTTGCAGCGATCGGTAAGCTGCTCTGACAGGTATTGCTATGGTGACCAGTGAGCTGAGATAAGGCGGGGCTTTACCTAGCAAAGACTTATAGATGACCTGGAGCCAGTGGGTTTGGCGACGGATATGAAGCGAGGGCCAACCAACGAGAGCATACAGGTCGCAGTGGTGGGTAGTATATGGGGTTTTGGTGACAAAATGGATGGAATTGTGATAGACTGATTCCAATTTGCTGAATAGAGTCTTGGAAGCTATTTTGTAAATGACATTGCTGAAGTCAAGGATCGGTAGGATAGTCAGTTTTACGAGGGTATGTTTGGCAGCATGAGTGAAGGAGGCTTTGTTGCGAAATAAGAAGCCAAATCAAAATGTAACTTTGGATTGGAGATGCTTAATGTGAGTCTGTGAGTTTACAGTCTAGCTAGACACCTAGGTATTTATAGTTGTCCACATATTCTAAGTCAGAACCGTCCAGAGTAGTGATGCTAGTCGGACGGGCGGGTGCAGGCAACGATCGGTTGAAAAGCATGCATTTAATTTTACTAGCATTTAAGAGCAGTTAGAGGCCACGGAAGGAGTGTTGTATGGCGTTGAAGCTCATCTGGAGGTTTGTTAACACAGTGTCCAAAGAAGGGCCAGATGTATACAGAATGGTGTCGTCTGCGTAGAGGTGGATCAAAGAATCACCCGCAGCAAGAGCGACATCACTGATATGTACAGAGAAAAGAGTCAGCCTGAGAATTGAACCCTGTGGCACCCCCATAGAGACTGCCAGAGGTCTGGACAACAGGCCCTCTGATTTGACACACTGAACTCTGTCTGAGAAGTAGTTGGTGAACCAGGCGAGGCAGTCATTTGAGAAACCAAGGCCGTTGAGTCTGCCAATGAGAATACGGTGATTGACAGAGGTGAAAGCCTTGGCCAATTCAATGAAGACTGTTGCACAGTTCTGTCTTTTATTGATGTCGTTTATGTTATGGTTTAGGACCTTGAGCGTGGCTGAGGTGCACCCGTGACCAGCTTTGAAACCAGATTGCATAGCGGAGAAGGTACTGTGGGATTCGAAATGGTCGGTGATCTGTTTGTTCACTTGGCTTTCAAAGGCAGGGCAGGATGGATATAGGTCTATAACAGTTTGGGTCTAGAGTGTCTCCCCTTTTAAAGAGGGGGGTGACCGCGGCCGCTTTCCAATCTTTAGGAATCTCAGACGATACGAAAGAGAGGTTGAACAGTCTAATAATAAGGGTTGCAACAGTGGCGGCGGATAGTTTTAGAAAGAGAGGGTCCAGATTGTCTAGCCCAGCTGATTTGTAGAGGTCCAGATTTTGCTCTTTCAGAACGTCAGCTGTCTGGATTTGGGTGAAGGAGAAGTGTGGTGGGGGGGGGGGGGCTTGGGCCAGTTGCTGTGGCGGTTGCAGAGCTGTTAGCCGGGGTAGGAGTAGCCTGGTGGAAAGCATGGCCAGCCTTTGAGAAATGCTTATTGAAATTCTCATTTATCGTGGATTTATCGGCTGTGACAGTGTTTCCTAGCCTCAGTGCAGTGGGCAGTTGGGAGGAGGTTCTCTTATTATCCATGGACTTGACAGTGTCCCAAAACGTTTTGGAATTAGTGCTGCAGGATGCAAATTTCAGTTTGAAAAAGCTTGCCTTTGCTTTCCTAACTGACTGCATGTATTGGTTCCTAACTTCCCTGAGAAGTTGCATATCGCGGGGAGTATTTGAAGCTAGTGCATTACTCCACAGGTTGATTTTGTGCTGATTCAAGATGGCGTAGCAGTCGGACGTCTTGTGGTGTCGTGTCCCTTGTATATATTGTTTAAAAAGTTTAACAAACATATTTTTCTTCGCATATCTTTTAAAACATTTTGCTAAACCTCAACTTCTAAATACTCTCCTGCAACCCGCCTCACCCAATGTAGCTATTTTTTCTAAAGTATTTATATCTACTTTGGATCCGGAACCCCTCAAATGAAGCTAGCCAGCTAGCTACCAGCTATCAGTCAGCAAACCATTGCTAGCGGTCTTCAGCTAACCGGTAATCAGCTAACCTTTAGCTCGGAAAGCTCTCGCCAGTTCGAACAAAGCGACTCTAACCAGAGCATAACGGACCTATTATTTTTTATCCCCGGATTCCCACCGGATTCCCACCGCAAACGGAACATTTTCAGCTGGATTCTTCACAACTAGCTATCTAGCTAACCGCAACCCCGGATGATAACTCCTGGCTAGCGTTTCCACCTACTTAGCTTGAAGCTAGCCCGGCCAGAGCTCCTGTGCTACCACCGAAGCATACTCCTGGGCTACAATATCCGGACCCACGACCGGTCTATCGATGTTACCGCATGAAGAGGAATAAACAGACTCGCCCCATCGCGACGTCCCCCAAAGGCTAACTTTCTAGCCCTTGCTATCTCCTTGCTTGCTAATTCGGCCTGCTAACTGCTAGCTTGTTTAGCCCCGGTCCGCTAACTGCTACCTTGTTTAGCCCTGGCCTACTAACTTTTAGCTTGTTAGCACAGGCCTGCTAACCGTCTGAATCGCCGCGTCCCAAACACTCACTGGACCTATATTTACTTTCTATCTCTTTTCAATTTTTAATTTGTTTATACCTTCCGGTAACCTGCCTCACCCAATGTGATACGGACTCGCTATTATTTTTAATTTTCAGAACACACTCAAGAACCTCCAGAAGATAACCAGCTAACTAGCTACAAGCTATTTAGTCATTGTTAGCCACTGCTAGCGGCTTTTACCTTTTGCACAGCCAGACAGTTTTTTAAAACCTGGATAACACTCACCAGTCCAGCTTCCCCTGCCCCATCCACCGCTGCCCCCCCTGGACACTGATTACTTGGCTACATAGCTGATGCATGCAGGACTGTCCATTAGATCACGGTACTCCATTCTGCTTGTTTATGTTTTATCTGTCGGCCCCAGCCGCACTCAGGCTCTGTGTGTAGTTAATCCGACCCTCCCTGCCTAGTCAACGCCATTTTACCTGCTGTTGTTGTGCTAGCTGATTAGCTGTTGTTGTTTTAGCTACTGTTTTAGCTAGCTCTCCCAATTCAACACCTGTGATTACTGTATGCCTCGCTGTATGTCTCTCTCAAATGTCAATATGCCTTGTATACTGTTGTTCAGGTTAGTTATCATTGTTTTAGTTTACAATGGAGCCCCTAGTTCCACTCTTCATACCCCTGATACCTCCTTTCTCCCACCTCCCACACATGCGGTGACCTCACCCATTACAACCAGAATGTCCAGAGATACAACCTCTCTCATCATCACCCAGTGCCTGGGCTTACCTCCGCTGTACCCGCACCCCACCATACCCCTGTCTGCGCATTATGCCCTGAATATATTCTACCATGCCCAGAAATCTGCTCCTTTTATTCTCTGTCCCCAACGCTCTAGGCGACCAGTTTTGATAGCCTTTAGCCGCACCCTCATACTACTCCTCCTCTGTTCCGCAGGTGATGTGGAGGTAAACCCAGGCCCTGCATGTCCCCAGGCACCCTCATTTGTTGACTTCTGTGATCGAAAAAGCCTTGGTTTCATGCATGTCAACATCAGAAGCCTCCTCCCTAAGTTGGTTTTACTCACTGCTTTAGCACACTCTGCTAACCCTGATGTCCTTGCCGTGTCTGAATCCTGGCTCAGGAAGGCCACCAAAAATTTTGAGATTTCCATACCCAACTATAACATCTTCCGTCAAGATAGAACTGCCAAAGGGGAGGAGTTGCAGTCTACTGCAGAGTTAGCCTGCAAAGTAATGTCATACTTTCCAGGTCCAAAACCAAAACAGTTCGAACTACTAATTTTGAAAATGACTCTCTCCAGAAATAAGTCTCTCACTGTTGCCGCCTGCTACCAACCCCCCTCAGCACCCAGCTGTGCCCTGGACACCATTTGTGAATTGATCGCCCCCCATCTAGCTTCAGAGTTTGTTCTGTTAGGTGACCTAAACTGGGATATGCTTAACACCCCGGCAGTCCTACAATCTAAGCTAGATGCCCTCAATCTCACACAAATCATCAAGGAACCCACCAGGTACAACCCTAAATCTGTAAACAAGGGCACCCTCATAGACGTCATCCTGACCAACTGGCCCTCCAAATACACCTCCGCTGTCTTCAACCAGGATCTCAGCGATCACTGCCTCATTGCCTGTATCCGCTACGGAGCCGCAGTCAAACGACCACCCCTCATCACTGTCAAACGCTCCCTAAAACACTTCTGTGAGCAGGCCTTTTTAATCGACCTGGCCCGGGTATCCAGGAAGGACATCGACCTCATCCCGTCAGTTGAGGATGCCTGGTCATTCTTTAAAAGTAACTTCCTCACCATTTTAGATAAGCATGCTCCGTTCAAAAAATGCAGAACTAAGAACAGATATAGCCCTTGGTTCACTCCAGACCTGACTGCCCTCGACCAGCACAAAAACATCTTGTGGCAGACTGCAATAGCATCAAATAGTCCCCGCGATATGCAACTGTTCAGGGAAGTCAGGAACCAATACACACAGTCAGTCAGGAAAGCTAAGGCCAGCTTCTTCAGGCAGAAATTTGCATCCTGTAGCTCCAACTCCAAAAAGTTCTGGGACACTGTGAAGTCCATGGAGAACAAGACCACCTCCTCCCAGCTGCCCACTGCACTGAGGCTAGGTAACACGGTCACCACCGATAAATCCATGATTATCGAAAACTTCAACAAGCATTTCTCAACGGCTGGCCATGCCTTCCGCCTGGTTACTACAACCTCGACCAACAGCTCCACCCCCCCCCCCGCAGCTACTCGCCCAAGCCTCTCCAGGTTCTCCTTTACGCAAATCCAGATAGCAGATGTTCTGAAAGAGCTGCAAAACCTGGACCCGTACAAATCAGCTGGGCTTGACAATCTGGACCCTCTATTTCTGAAACTATCCGCCGCCATTGTCGCAACCCCTATTACCAGCCTGTTCAACCTCTCTTTCATATCGTCTGAGATCCCCAAGGATTGGAAAGCTGCCGCAGTCATCCCCCTCTTCAAAGGGGGAGACACCCTGGACCCAAACTGTTT
This sequence comes from Oncorhynchus gorbuscha, assembly GCF_021184085.1. Lineage (NCBI taxonomy): Eukaryota > Metazoa > Chordata > Actinopteri > Salmoniformes > Salmonidae > Oncorhynchus > Oncorhynchus gorbuscha. The sequence continues at coordinate 91,186,751 of NC_060178.1, forward strand.
CAGACCTATATCCATCCTGCCCTGCCTATCTAAGGTCTTCGAAAGCCAAGTCAACAAACAGGTTACTGACCATCTCGAATCCCACCGTACCTTCTCCACTGTGCAATCTGGTTTCTGAGCCGGTCACGGGTGCACATCAGCCACGCTCAAGGTACTAAACGATATCATAACCGCCATCGATAGAAGACAGTACTGTGCAGCCGTCTTCATCGACCTTGCCAAGGCTTTCGACTCGGTCAATCACTATATTCTTATCGGCAGACTCAGTAGCCTCCGTGTTTCGGATGACTGCCTTGCCTGGTTCACCAATTACTTTGCAGACAGAGTTCAGTGTGTCAAATCGGAGGGCATGCTGTCCGGTCCTCTGGCAGTCTCTATGGGGGTGCCACAGGGTTCAATCCTCGGGCCGACTCTTTTTTCTGTATATATCAATGATGTTGCTCTTGCTGCGGGCGATTCCCTGATCCACCTCTATGCAGACGACACCATTCTATATACTTCCGGCCCGTCCTTGGACACTGTGCTATCTAACCTCCAAACGAGCTTCAATGCCATACAACACTCCTTCCGTGGCCTCCAACTACTCTTAAACGCTAGTAAAACCAAATGCATGCTTTTCAACCGTTTGCTGCCTGCACCCGCACGCCTGACCAGCATCACCACCCTGGATGGTTCCATCCTTGAATATGTGGACATCTATAAGTACCTAGGCGTCTGGCTAGACTGTAAACTCTTCTTCCAGACTCATATCAAACATCTCCAATCGAAAATCAAATCAAGAGTCGGCTTTCTATTCCGCAACAAAGCCTTCTTCACTCATGCCGCCAAACTTACCCTAGTAAAACTGACTATCCTACCGATCCTCGACTTCGGCGATGTCATCTACAAAATTGCTTCCAACACTCTTCTCAGCAAACTGGATGCAGTTTATCACAGTGCCATCCGTTTTGTTACTAAAGCACCTTATACCACCCACCACGGCGACTTGTATGCTCTAGTCGGCTGGCCCTCTCTACATATTCTTCGCCAGACCCACTGGCTCCAGGTCATCTACAAGTCCATGCTAGGTAAAGCTCCGCCTTATCTCAGTTCACTGGTCACGATGGCAACACTCATCCGTAGCACTTGGGTCAGTGCAGATAGTCCAGGTAACCATCACAATCTGTTGTTGTGCTCTTGAGCCCGGCACTTTTGCTCCTGTAAGTCACTCTTGATAAGAGCATCCACTAAATAACAAAATCTAAACATTTAAAATATATTTAGCACTCTTATGGCTTGGGGGTAAAAGCTGTCTCAGCTGTCTCAGCTGTTGGTCCAAGAGCCGATGCTCCGGTACTGTTTGACCGACGGTAGCAGAGTAAACAGTCTATGGTTTGGGAGGCTGAAGTCTTTGTCAATTTTTCGGACCTTCCTCAGACACCGCCTGATATAGAGGACCAGGATGGCAGGGAGCTCGGTCCCTGTGATGGACTGGGCCGTCTGCACCACCCTATGTAGCGCTTTGTGGTCGAGGGTGGTTCATTTTCCATACCAAGTGGCGATGCAGCCAGTCAAGATGCTCTAGATGGTGCAGTTGTAGAACTTTTTGAGAATCCGAGGGGCCATGCCAAAACCTTTCAGCCTACTGAGGGGGAAGAGGTGCTGTCGTGCCCTCTTCACCCTGTGCAGTGTGTGTTGACTATGTAAGGTCCTTAGTGTTGTGGTAGCCAAGGAATTTGAAGTTCTTGACCAGCTCCACTCGAGCCCCATCAATGTGGATGGGGGTGTACTCTCCCCTCTTTCTCCTGTACTTCCTCCCAAACACTGGTCTGAAAGAGAAAAGGAGGCGGAGGGAGTAGGAAAGAAGGAAAGACATGGGGAGTTAGATAGAGAGCAGTAAAGACAAAATAGAAGAAACAGGAACTCGAACCATACAATGCCATCGGGAAGTACTTTCCAGCCTTAATCCAAAATTGATTAAATTGTTTTTTCCCTTCAACAATCTACACACAACACCCCATAATGACAAAGCAAAACACATTTTTCTCATTTTTGGGCAAATTCATGAAAATAAAACCCCCCATAAATATCACATTTACATAAGTATTCAGACCCTTTACTCAGTACTTTGTTGAAGCACCTTTTGCAGTGATTACAGCCTTGAGTCTTCTTGGGTATGACTCCACAAGCTTGGCACACCTGTATTTAGGGAATTTCTCCCATTCTTCTCTGCAGATCCTCTCAAGCTCTGTCAGGTTGAATGGGAAGAGTCACTGCACAGCTATTTTCAGGGCTCTCCAGAGATGTTCGATCAGGTTCAAGTCCGGGCTCTGGCTGGGCCACTCAAAGACATTCAGAGACTTGTCCCGAAGCAACTCCTGCATTTTAAATTTTTTTTATTTCACCTTTATTTAAGAAGAACATGTTCTCATTTACAATTGCGACCTGGCCAAGATAAAGCAAAGCAGTTCGACAGATACAACGACACAGAGTTACACATGGAGTAAAACAAACATACAGTCAATAATACAGTATAAACAAGTCTAAATACTATGTGAGTAAATGAGGTGAGAAGGGAGGTAAAGGCAAAAAAGGCCATGGTGGCAAAGTAAATACAATCTAGCAAGTAAAACACTGGAAAGTTAGTTTTGCAATGGAGGAATGTGCAAAGTAGAAATAAAAATAATGGGGTGCAAAGGAGCAAAATAAATAAATAAATTAAATACAGTTGGGAAAGAGGTAGTTGATTAGGCTAAATTATAGGTGGGCTATGTACAGGTGCAGTAATCTGTGAGCTGCTCTGACAGTTGGTGCATAAAGCTAGTAAGGGAGATAAGTGTTTCCAGTTTCAGAGATTTTTGTAGTTCGTTCCAGTCATTGGCAGCAGAGAACTGGAAGGAGAGGAGGCCAAAGCAAGAATTGGTTTTGGGGGTGACTAGAGAGATATACAGTGCCTTGCGAAAGTATTCGGCCCCCTTCAACTTTGCGACCTTTTGCCACATTTCAGGCTTCAAACATAAAGATATAAAACTGTATTTTTTTGTGAAGAATCAACAACAAGTGGGACACAATCATGAAGTGGAACGACATTTATTGGATATTTCAAACTTTTAACAAATCAAAAACTGAAAAATTGGGCGTGCAAAATTATTCAGCCCCTTTACTTTCAGTGCAGCAAACTCTCTCCAGAAGTTCAGTGAGGATCTCTGAATGATCCAATGTTGACCTAAATGACTAATGATGATAAATACAATCCACCTGTGTGTAATCAAGTCTCCGTATAAATGCACCTGCACTGTGACAGTCTCAGAGGTCCGTTAAAAGCGCAGAGAGCATCATGAAGAACAAGGAACACACCAGGCAGGTCCGAGATACTGTTGTGAAGAAGTTTAAAGCCGGATTTGGATACAAAAAGATTTCCCAAGCTTTAAACATCCCAAGGAGCACTGTGCAATCGATAATATTGAAATGGAAGGAGTATCAGACCACTGCAAATCTACCAAGACCTGGCCGTCCCTCAAAACTTTCAGCTCATACAAGGAGAAGACTGATCAGAGATGCAGCCAAGAGGCCCATGATCACTCTGGATGAACTGCAGAGATCTACAGCTGAGGTGGGAGACTCTGTCCATAGGACAACAATCAGTCGTATATTGCACAAATCTGGCCTTTATGGAAGAGTGGCAAGAAGAAAGCCATTTCTTAAAGATATCAATAAAAAGTGTTGTTTAAAGTTTGCCACAAGCCACCTGGGAGACACACCAAACATGTGGAAGAAGGTGCTCTGGTCAGATGAAACCAAAATTGAACTTTTTGGCAACAATGCAAAACGTTATGTTTGGTGTAAAAGCAACACCCTGAACACACCATCCCCACTGTCAAACATGGTGGTGGCAGCATCATGGTTTGGGCCTGCTTTTCTTCAGCAGGGACAGGGAAGATGGTTAAAATTGATGGGAAGATGGATGGAGCCAAATACAGGACCATTCTGGAAGAAAACCTGATGGAGTCTGCAAAAGACCTGAGACTGGGACGGAGATTTATCTTCCAACAAGACAATGATCCAAAACATAAAGCAAAATCTACAATGGAATGGTTCAAAAATAAACATATCCAGGTGTTAGAATGGCCAAGTCGAAGTCCAGACCTGAATCCAATCGAGAATCTGTGGAAAGAACTGAAAACTGCTGTTCACAAATGCTCTCCATCCAACCTCACTGAGCTCGAGCTGTTTTGCAAAGAGGAATGGGAAAAAATTATCTTGATGTGCAAAACTGATAGAGACATACCCCAAGCGACTTACAGCTGTAATCGCAGCAAAAGGTGGCGCTACAAAGTATTAACTTAAGGGGGCTGAATAATTTTGCACGCCCAATTTTTCAGTTTTTGATTTGTTAAAAAAGTTTGAAATATCCAATAAATGTCGTTCCACTTCATGATTGTGTCCCACTTGTTGTTGATTCTTCACAAAAAAATACCGTTTTATATCTTTATGTTTGAAGCCTGAAATGTGGCAAAAGGTCGCAAAGTTCAAGGGGGCCGAATACTTTCGCAAGGCACTGTACCTGCTGGAGCGTGTGCTACAGGTGGGAGATGCTATGGTGACCAGCGAGCTGAGATAAGGGGGGACTTTACTTAGCAGGGTCTTGTAGATGACATGGAGCCAGTGGGTTTGGCGACGAGTATGAAGCGAGGGCCAGCCAACGAGAGCGTACAGGTCACAATGGTGGGTAGTATATGGGGCTTTGGTGACAAAACGGTGACAAAAAAGTACACTGTGATAGACTGCATCCAATTTGTTGAGTAGGGTATTGGAGGCTATTTTGTAAATGACATCGCCATAGTCGAGGATTGGTAGGATGGTCAGTTTTACAAGGGTATGTTTGGCAGCATGAGTGAAGGATGCTTTGTTGCGAAATAGGAAGCCAATTCTAGATTTAACTTTGGATTGGAGATGTTTGATATGGGTCTGGAAGGAGAGTTTACAGTCTAACCAGACACCTAAGTATTTGTAGTTGTCCACGTATTCTAAGTCAGAGCCGTCCAGAGTAGTGATGTTGGACAGGCGGGCAGGTGCAGGTAGCGATCGGTTGAAGAGCATGCATTTAGTTTTACTTGTATTTAAGAGCAATTGGAGGCCACGGAAGGAGAGTTGTATGGCATTGAAGCTTCCCTGGAGGGTTGTTAACACAGTGTCCAAAGAAGGGCCGGAAGTATACAGAATGGTGTCGTCTGCGTAGAGGTGGATCAGAGACTCACCAGCAGCAAGAGCTACCTCATTGATGTATACAGAGAAGAGAGTCGGTCCAAGAATTGAACCCTGTGGCACCCCCATAGAGACTGCCAGAGGTCCGGATAGCAGGCCCTCCGATTTGACACACTGAACTCTATCAGAGAAGTAGTTGGTGAACCAGGCGAGGCAATCATTTGAGAAACCAAGGCTGTCGAGTCTGCCGATGAGGATGTGGTGATTGAATGCCTTGGCCAGATCAATGAATACGGCTGCACAGTAATGTTTCTTATCGATGGCGGTTAAGATATTGTTTAGGACCTTCAGCATGGCTGAGGTGCACCCATGACCAGCTCTGAAACCAGATTGCATAGCAGAGAAGGTATGGTGAGATTCGAAATGGTCGGTAATCTGTTTGTTGACTTGGCTTTCGAAGACCTTAGAAAGGCATGGTAGGATAGATATAGGTCTGTAGCAGTTTGGGTCAAGAGTGCCTCCCCCTTTGAAGAGGGGGATGACCGCAGCTGCTTTCCAATCTTTGGGAATCTCAGACAACACGAAAGAGAGGTTGAACAGGCTAGTAATAGGGGTGGCAACAATTTCGGCAGATAATTTTAGAAAGAAAGGGTCCAGATTGTCTAGCCCGGCTGATTTGTAGGGGTCCAGATTTTGCAGCTCTTTCAGAACATCAGCTGAATGGATTTGGGAGAGGGAGAAATGGGGAAGACTTGGGCGAGTTGCTGTTGGGGTTGCAGTGCTGTTGACCGGGGTAGGAGTAGCCAGGTGGAAAGCATGGCCAGCCGTAGAAAAATGCTTATTGAAATTCTCAATTATGGTGGATTTATCAGTGGTGACAGTGTTTCCTATCTTCAGTGCAGTGGGTAGCTGGGAGGAGGTGTTCTTATTCTCCATGGACTTTACAGTGTCCCAGAACTTTTTTGAGTTAGTGTTGCAGGAACCAAATTTCTGCTTGAAAAAGCTAGCCTTGGCTTTTCTAACTGCCTGTGTATAATGGTATCTAGCTTCCCTGAACAGCTGCATATTACGGGGGCTGTTCGATGCTAATGCAGAACGCCATAGGATGTTTTTGTGTTGGTTAAGGGCAGTCAGGTCTGGGGAGAACCAAGGGCTATATCTGTTCCTGGTTCTAAATTTCTTGAATGGGGCATGTTTATTCATTGTCTTTGCTGAGTACTGAGGGTCGTTGTCCTGTTAGAAGGTGAACCTTCACCCCAGTCTAATGTTCTGAGCTCTCTGAGCAGGTTTTCATTCCAGGATCTCTCAGTACTTTGCACCGTTCATCGTTCACCCTCGTTCACCCTCGATCCTGACTAGTCTCCCAGTCCCTCACGCTGAAAAAACATCCCCAAAGCATGATGCTGCCACCACCATGCTCCAACATAGGGATGGTGGTAGGTTTCCTCCAGATGTGACGCTTGACATTTAGGCCAAATAGTTCAATCTTGGTTTCATCAGACCAGAAAATCTTGTTTCTCATGGTCTGATAGTCCTTTAAGTGCCTTTTGGCAAACTCCAAGCGTGCTGCCATGTGCCTCTATTACTGAGGAGTGGCTTCTGTCTGGCCATTCTACCATAAAGGCCTGCATATATGTTTGTCCTTCTAGAAGGTTCCCCCACCTCCATTGAGGAACTCTGGAGCTCTGTCACCTCCCTGACCAAGGTCCTTCTCCTCCGAATGCTCAGTTTGGCCGTGTGGCCAGCTGTAGGAATAGTCTTGGTGGTTCAAAACTCCTTCCGTGCAAGAATGATGCAGGCCACTGTGTTTTGGGGGATATTCAATGCTGCAGACATTTTTTGGTACCCTTCCCCAGATCTGTGCCTCGACACAATCCTGTCTCGGAGCTCTACGGACAATTCCTTTGACCTCATAGCTTGACTTTTGCTCTGACATGCACTGTCAACTGTGGGACCTTATATAGACAGGTGTGTGTCTTTCAAAATCATGTCTAATCAATTGAAATGACTATTGGTGGACTCCAATCAAGTTGTAGAAACATCTCAAGGATGATCAATGGAAAGCTCTTGAGCTCAATTTCGAGTCCCATAGCAAGCGATCTGAATACTTATGTAAATAAGGTGTTTCAGTTTTTTATTTGAAATACATTTGTAAAAATGTCTAAAAACCTGTTTTCGCTTTGTGATTATGGGGTATTGTGTGTAGATTGATGAGGATTTGTATTTATTTAATACATTTTAGAATGAGGTTGTAACATACGAAAAAATTAAGGTGTCTGAATACTTTCCGAATGCGCTGTATATGAGGTAACATAAACCCTACATTTAGAAACAGACAAATCTATGTTCTGGGAAAATAAGCCGCATTGTCCACCTCACCATTCTCCCAACAGTCTGGGTTGACACGGCTAGATTTATCTTGGTGCAGGGAGGTGACACAGAGAAAATGTATGAATGGTTGGTAGAAGAGCCAGGAAGATATATAATTGGTTGGTTTAATGATGTCCTGGAAGCTGACATATTGCCATTTACCTCAAAGGCTTCAGGTCAAACAAAAAAACAAGTTGAGCAGAGATCTATGTTAAGACTGTGGAAATTGATTTTATGCCTTGTAATGGTGTCTTCAGAATTCTTTTCCATTCTAAGTCATGCTCAATTTGAACCCATGAAACTCCACGTCTTTGCAGCTATTAACATACGATTTTGTCTGTCTGTCTGTGACTCTGATACCGTAGCATCATAATCACCACATAAAGGTCAGCATTAACAGCTCCAACATTGATCTGATGTTTGTTGATGTTGGGTCCCATCCACACTAGCTCAAGCCAGGCATCATTTCCCTCTCCCGTTGGTCTGAACCATTGCATAATGACTGCTGTAGGTCCTACAGTGTGGGTCACAGACCCTTTATACCACCATGTTTACCCATCAGGCTACAGATCAATCACTGAAACAACACCACCCAGCTGGAGGCCAGCCAACTGCTTTCACACCTGGAGGGAGGGCAGAAAGAGAGAGAGAAAGAGAACGAGAGAGTGAACGAGAGTGAGAGAGGTGGAAGATAGATAGATATGATGATTCTCCCTCCCCTATCATCAGGATCCCTTTCAATAAAAATAAATAAAAAAGAACCGGGTCATGGTTGATTTGTATCTGTTCTGTTGATTCAGGGAGGGCGGCTGTATAAATTACTTATCAAACACGGCTAAGGAGAGTGACAGTTACTCTCAGTGGACCTTGGAGAAATTAATTCACTTCTATAAATCATTCTGTCCGGTTAAATGGAGGAATATGAGCTGGTTATTTGCATCTCCTTTCATTTAAAAAAGGTCAGGTCTGACAGGAGGTCTGCAGAGTAACCAGACACGCAGTATAACGTGTGCGTGTGTGTGTTTGACACACTAGAGGCCTATATTTGGTCTTTATTCTAATCATAGGAGGCTTTTGGTAATCAGCTCTTTATTTTCATTATCTTCTTTCTCTTTGTACCTTTTATTCCTGTATTTACATTCTTCTTTCTCTCACTCTTTTATTCCCACGAGTCTGTCAGTCACACACAAACTTTTAGTGAGTCCGCCTTTCCTCTGTCTAATACCTCTTGATCCTCTCCACCTCTCGCATGGCATCTCCTCTTGCTTCCTCTCCTCCTCTCTCATGGCATCTCCTCTTGCTTCCTCTCCTCCTCTCTCATGGCATCTTCTCTTGTTTCCTCTCCTCCTCTCCCATCTGCATCTCCTCTTGTTCCTCTACTCTCTCATGGCATCTCCTCGTTTCTCTCCTCTCTCATGGCATCTCCTCTTGTTTCCTCTCCTCCTCTCTCATTTACATCTCCTCTTGTTTCCTCTCCTCCTCTCTCATGGCATCTCCTCGTTTCCTCTCCTCCTCTCTCATTTACATCTCCTCTTGTTTCCTCTCCTCCTCTTTCATGGCATCTCCTCTTGTTTCCTCTCCTCTCTCATGGCATCTCCTCTTGTTTCCTCTCCTCCTCTCTCATTTACATCTCCTCTTGTTTCCTCTCCTCCTCTCTCATTTACATCTCCTCTTGTTTCCTCTCCTCCTCTCTCATGGCATCTCCTCGTCTCCTCCCCTCCTCTCTCATGGCACCTCTTTGTTGCCTTTCCTACTCTCTCATGGTATCTCATCTTGTTCCTTTCTTCCATTCTCCTTATAATTCTCTTCCTCCAAATTGTGTTTTTCTCTCCCATTATCTTTCTCTTCCTCCATAATCGGACTCTGAGGGTCCGCCAAACCAGGTTCTGTGTTTGTGTGTGTGATATCGGCTTTCTCTCTCGCTCTCTCTGCAGTCCGTTTGCAGGTTCGCTTCAGGGATTGAGTAAGCCCATTTTGTGAGAGTGAAGAGAAATCAAGCTAAACAAAAGGGACTGCAACACACTGCAAAGAATCAAACCAAGGTCTGAAACTTAGGATAGGAGAGGAATGTCCTAAGTATCCTGGGATGATATTTATCCCTGTTCCTTACATATGGGCCAGAAGTAGTGTACCACAGGGAATAGAGTGTCATTTGGAACAAGTGAATCTCTGTTTCAACAGAACCAGTGAATCTCTGTTTCATCAGAACCAGTGTGAATCTGTCTCAACAGAACCAGTGTGAATCTCTGTCTCAACAGAACCCGTGTGAATCTCTGTCTCAACAGAGTGTTTATTCTACGGTATCCTTTTATCTTCTGATATTCCAGAGGCTCTGGAATTAAAGGCTTTAATTGTTTCTCCAACAAATCAAATCAAAATAACATGTCAGAAATGTCAGAATAATAGTAGAGAGAATTATTTATTTCAGCTTTTATTTCTTTCATCACATTCCCAGTGGGTCAGAAGTTTACATACACTCAATTAGTATTTGGTAGCATTGCCTTTAAATTGTTTAACTTGGGTCAAATTTTTCCACAAGCTTCTCACAATAAGTTGGGTGAATTTTGGCCCATACCTCCTGACAGAGCTGGTGTAACTGAGTCAGGATTAAAGGCCTCCATGCTCGCACACTCTTTTTCAGTTCTGACCACAAATGTTCTATGGGATTGAGGTTAAGGCTTTGTGATGGCCACTCCAATAACTTGATTTTGATGTCCTTAAGCCATTTTGCCACAACTTTGGAAGCATGCTTGGGGTCATTGTCCAATTTGAAGACTCATTTGCGACCAAGCTTTAACTCCCTGACCAATGTCTTGAAATGTTGCTTCAATATATCCACATAATTTCCCTTCCTCATGATGCCATCTATTTTGTGAAGTGCACCAGACCCTCCTGCAGCAAAGCACCCCCACAACATGATGCTGCTTTGGCTTGCAAGTGTCCTCCTTTTTCCTCTAAACATAACGATGGTCATTATGGCCAAACAGTTCTATTTTTGTTTCATAAGACCAGAGGACGTTTCTCCAAAAATATTTTATATATATTTTATATATATCTCTCTTTCGTAGTATCCAGAGGACAGAGGACTATTAATTGTGTGATAGAATAATCCTACAGCAGCCATGTTTGGTATCTCAAACTTTTCCTCTGAATAGAACTCTGATGCCATCTATATGTATGGTCTCTGTGGTAGCTTGTATCTGGACAGGGTGAACTTTATATTATTCTATGCAAAAGGGTTTTATTGTCCTCTCAGGAATTCTGTCTTATTTACATCGGTCTCATCCATCACACAAGCCTTTAGCTGGTGTGACACCCTATGGAGAATGGGCCTGGGTGATCAGATTACTGTAAACTTGGTATCGTTTGGTGGTTGGTTTTAAACCTTCAGATGTTATAAATGAAATGAAGGTCTGTTGTTCTCTCTCTTATCCTGTATCCTGTATCCTGTTTATTGGAGGAAGGTTGTGTGAGATTTTGCCTCTGGTCTTGTAGGCATCTCTTTGTTAACCTTAGCATCTATATTTCTAGAATAAATGAATTACTAACCTTTGATGATCTTCATCAGATGGCACTCACAGGACTTCATGTTACACAATAAATGTGTGTTTTGTTCAATAAAGTTCATCTTTATGTCCAAAAACCTAATTTGAAATTGTTGTGTTATGATCAGAAGTGCATTGTCTCAAACAAACATCCGGTGAAAGTGCAGCGAGCCACATAAAATTACAGAAATACTCATAATAAACATTGATAAAAGATATAAGTGTTATGCATGGAAATAAATATAAACTTCTCCTTAATGCAACCGCTGTGTCAAATTTCAAAAACGCTTTACAGCGCTAGTCACGCTTTACAGCGCTAGTTTACAGCGCTAGTGACAGAAAAACATCCAGCCATTTTCCAAAGAAGGAGAAAAGAAAAGTCATAAATTGAGTTATAACTATTTACTTACCTTTGATGATCTTGATCGGAATGCACTCCCAGGAATCCCAGTTCCACAATAAATGTTTGTTTTGTTCGATAAAGTCCATCATATATGTCCAAATACCTCCTTTTTGTTTGCGCGTTTAGCCCAGTAATCCAAATGCATAATGCGCGATCACTTGTTCATGCGAAATGTGAAAAACGTTATATTACAGTTCGTAGAATCATGTCAAATGATGTATAGAATCAATCTTTAGGATGTTTTTATCATAAATCTTCAATAATGTTCCAACCGGAGAATTTCTTTGTCTTTAGAAATGCAATAGAACACAGCTAACTCTCACGGGGGCGCACGTGTTCAGCTCATGGCACTCTGCCAGACCTCTGGTTGAAACAGCTCTCCTTCTCTCCTCCTTCACAGTAGAAGCCTCAAACAAGGTTCCAAAGACTGTAGACATCTAGTGGAAGCCTTAGGAAGTGCAATATGACCCCATAGACACTGTATATTTGATAGGAAATTACTTGAAAAACTACAAATCTCAGATTTCCCACTTCCTGGTTGTATTTTGTCTCAGATTTTTGCCTGCCTTAAGAGTTATCTTATACTCACAGACATCATTCAAACAGTTTTAGAAACTTCAGAGTGTTTTCTATCCAAATATACAAATGTTATGCATATTCTAGCTTTTGGGCCTGAGTAGCAGGCAGTTTACTCTAGGGACCTTTTTATCCAAGCTACTCAATACTGCTCCCCAGTCCCAAATAAGTTAATGTCAGCATTGCCTTGTAACTAAAGTTGTATGCCTTGCATGTGAATCCATTCTTTTTTACAAGGTTACGTTTTTACAAGGTTATTAAATAATACTTGTTTTGACTGTCACTTCTCATGACAATTCCTTGATCTTAGCCAGCTAAATGCATAATACTTGATTGCCCATGGTTTTATTATAATGTTAAATGGAGTCAGAAATTCATTTTAATATACTGATCATATACATTTTATAGTCTTATCAAGGGTCTCATGTGATGTGTAAATAATATGCATATATATTAAATATTACTTCTACTCTGTGAAAACCATAGAGATTCACTGAATAATTAAATCAAATCAAATGTTATTTGTCACATGCAAAGAATACAACAGGTAGACCTTACAGTGTAATGCTTACTTACAAACCTTAACATTTACATTTAAGTCATTTAGCAGACGCTCTTATCCAGAGCGACTTACAAATTGGTGCATTCACCTTATGACATCCAGTGGGACAGTCACTTAACAATAGTGCATCTAAAACTTAGGGGGGGGGGTGAGAGGGATTACTTATCCTATCCTAGGTATTCCTTAAAGAGGTGGGGTTTCAGGTGTCTCCGGAAGGTGGTGATTGACTCCGCTGTCCTGGCGTCGTGAGGGAGTTTGTTCCACCATTGGGGGGCCAGGGCAGCGAACAGTTTTGACTGGGCTGAGCGGGAGCTGTACTTCCTCAGTGGTAGGGAGGCGAGCAGGCCAGAGGTGGATGAACGCAGTGCCCTTGTTTGGGTGTAGAGCCTGGAGGTACTGAGGTGCCGTTCCCCTCACAGCTCCGTAGGCAAGCACCATGGTCTTGTAGCGGATGCGAGCTTCAACTGGAAGCCAGTGGAGAGAACGGAGGAGCGGGGTGATGTGAGAGAACTTGGGAATGTTGAACACCAGACGGGCTGCGGCGTTCTGGATGAGTTGAAGGGGTTTAATGGCACAGGCAGGGAGCCCAGCCAACAGCGAGTTGCAGTAATCCAGACGGGAGATGACAAGTGCCTGGATTAGGACCTGCGCCGCTTCCTGTGTGAGGCAGGGTCGTACTCTGCGGATGTTGTAGAGCATGAACCTACAGGAACGGGCCACCGCCTTGATGTTGGTTGAGAACGACAGGGTGTTGTCCAGGATCACGCCAAGGTTCTTGGCGCTCTGGGAGGAGGACACAATGGAGTTGTCAACCGTGATGGCGAGATCATGGAACGGGCAGTCCTTCCCCGGGAGGAAGAGCAGCTCCGTCTTGCCGAGGTTCAGCTTGAGGTGGTGATCCGTCATCCACACTGATATGTCTGCCAGACATGCAGAGATGCGATTCGCCACCTGGTCATCAGAAGGGGGAAAGGAGAAGATTAATTGTGTGTCGTCTGCATAGCAATGATAAGAGAGACCATGTGAGGTTATGACAGAGCCAAGTGACTTGGTGTATAGCGAGAATAGGAGAGGGCCAAGAACAGAGCCCTGGGGACACCAGTGGTGAGAGCGCGTGGTGAGGAGACAGATTCTCGCCACGCCACCTGGTAGGAGCGACCTGTCAGGTAGGACGCAATCCAAGCGTGGGCCGCGCCGGAGATGCCCAACTCGGAGAGGGTGGAGAGGAGGATCTGATGGTTCACAGTATCGAAGGCAGCCGACAGATCTAGAAGGATGAGAGCAGAGGAGAGAGAGTTAGCTTTAGCAGTGCGGAGCGCCTCCGTGATACAGAGGAGAGCAGTCTCAGTTGAATGACTAGTCTTGAAACCTGACTGATTTGGATCAAGAAGGTCATTCAGAGAGAGATAGCGGGAGAGCTGGCCAAGGACGGCACGTTCAAGAGTTTTGGAGAGAAAAGAAAGAAGGGATACTGGTCTGTAATTGTTGACATCGGAGGGATCGAGTGTAGGTTTTTTCAGAAGGGGTGCAACTCTCGCTCTCTTGAAGATGGAAGGGACGTAGCCAGCGGTCAGGGATGAGTTGATGAGCGAGGTGAGGTAAGGGAGAAGGTCTCCGGAAATGGTCTGGAGAAGAGAGGAGGGGATAGGGTCAAGCGGGCAGGTTGTTGGGCGGCCGGCCGTCACAAGACGCGAGATTTCATCTGGAGAGAGAGGGGAGAAAGAGGTCAGAGCACAGGGTAGGGCAGTGTGAGCAGAACCAGCGGTGTCGTTTGACTTAGCAAACGAGGATCGGATGTCGTCGACCTTCTTTTCAAAATGGTTGACGAAGTCATCTGCAGAGAGGGAGGAGGGGGGGGCGGAGGATTCAGGAGGGAGGAGAAGGTGGCAAAGAGCTTCCTAGGGTTAGAGGCAGATGCTTGGAATTTAGCGTGGTAGAAAGTGGCTTTAGCAGCAGAGACAGAGGAGGAAAATGTAGAGAGGAGGGAGTGAAAGGATGCCAGGTCCGCAGGGAGGCGAGTTTTCCTCCATTTCCGCTCGGCTGCCCGGAGCCCTGTTCTGTGAGCTCGCAATGAGTCATCGAGCCACGGAGCGGGAGGGGAGGACCGAGCCGGCCTGGAGGATAGGGGACATAGAGAGTCAAGGGATGCAGAGAGGGAGGAGAGGAGGGTTGAGGAGGCAGAATCAGGAGATAGGTGGGAGAAGGTTTGAGCGGAGGGAAGAGATGATAGGATGGAAGAGGAGAGAGTAGCGGGGGAGAGAGAGCGAAGGTTGGGACGGCGCGATACCATCCGAGTAGGGGCAGTGTGGGAGGTGTTGGATGAGAGCGAGAGGGAAAAGGATACAAGGCAGTGGTCGGAGACTTGGAGGGGAGTTGCAATGAGGTTAGTGGAAGAACAGCATCTAGTAAAGATGAGGTCGAGCGTATTGCCTGCCTTGTGAGTAGGGGGGGAAGGTGAGAGGGTGAGGTCAAAAGAGGAGAGGAGTGGAAAGAAGGAGGCAGAGAGGAAAGAGTCAAAGGTAGACGTGGGGAGGTTAAAGTCGCCCAGAACTGTGAGAGGTGAGCCGTCCTCAGGAAAGGAGCTTATCAAGGCATCAAGCTCATTGATGAACTCTCCGAGGGAACCTGGAGGGCGATAAATGATAAGGATGTTAAGCTTGAAAGGGCTAGTAACTGTGACAGCATGGAATTCAAAGGAGGCGATAGACAGATGGGTAAGGGGAGAGAGAGAGAATGACCACTTGGGAGAGATGAGGATCCCGGTGCCACCAACAATGCAGTTTTAAGAAATATAAGTGTTAAGTAGAAAAGTAGAAAATAGATGTAAAGTAAAATAACAAATATCGTCATTTCTGGACTATTAAGCGCACCTGAATATAAGCCACACCCACTGAATTTTTTAAAATATGTATTTTGTACATAAATAAGCCGCACATGTCTATAAGCCACAGGTGCCTACCGCTACATTGAAACAAATGAACTTTACACAGCCTTTAAATGAAACACGGCTTGTAACAAAAATAAATAGGCCTTTTAAACGAAACACTGCTTGTTACAGAAATGAATAGCCTTTTAAACGAAACACGGCTTGTAACAAAAATAAATAAGCTTTAACAAAACACGACTTGTAACAAAAACAAAAACAATGCAGTAAACAGTAGCCTACCAAGAAAGTAATTGGTCACTATCTTCCCCCTCCTGTGCACTGAAACCACTGAAGTCATCTCTTTCGGTGTCGGAGTTGAATAGCCTCAGAACCCATATTTATGATGTTGTGCAGTGAATTTGAAACTTTTTCCTCATAGTCGGGAGGGAGCTGCTGACACAGACTCGTCCGTACCCTGATGGACAGGCCTTTAAGTATCATAAATCTTAGACACCACGATGATCCACCTCTAAAATCCTCAAACTTCATTGCGGTGGCGATTGTTTTGGCTTTCAGTCAGATCTGCACAGTTGAAACACCTCGGCCGTCTGCTCTCTGTGTGTTGACCCAGTCTTCAAGCTCATTTTCTAGTTCGGGCCATCTACTTTTCTTCCCTCTGAAAGCTTTTGTTGTCTTTTAGCACTGAGTCAGTTCCTCACGCTGCTGTTTCCAACGTCTTATCATCGACTCATTAAGGCCAAGCTCCCGTGCAGCAGCTCTATTTCTTTGCCATGATGAGGGTGACAAAATGACTACCATAATCAGAATGATGTTGAAAGTTTGAGCTCGCTCGATTTACGTCACATTATGTAGCGGGAAAAATCCATAAATTAGCGCGTCATTATATAAGCCGCGAGGTTCAAAGCGTGGGAAAAAAGTAGCGGCTTATAATCCGGAAATTACGGTAATTAAAGAGCAGCAGTAAAATAACAGTAGAGAGGCTATATACAGGGGGTACCGGTACAGAGTCAATGTGTGGGGCCGGTTAGTCGAGGTAATTGAGGTAATATGTACTTGTAGGTAGAGTTAAAGCGACTATGCATAGACAATAAACAGAGAGTAGCAGCAGTGTAAAAGGGGGGGGGGAGACTACGCAAATAGTCTGGGTAGTCATTTGATTAGGTGTTCAGCAGTCTTATGGCTTGGGGGTAGAAGCTGTTAAGAAGTCTTTTGGACCTAGACTTGGCGCTCCTGTACCGCTTGCCGTGCGGTAACAAAGAGAACAGTCTATGACTAGAGTCTTTGAGTCTTTGACAATTTTTAAGGCCTCCTATGACACTGCCTGGTATAGAAGTCCTGGATGGCAGGAAGCTTGGCCCCAGTGATGTACTGGGCCGTACGCACTACCCTATGTAGTGCCTTGCGGTCAGAGGCCAAGGAGTTGCCATACCAGGCAGTGATGCAAAAGGTCAGGATGCACTCGATGGTGCAGCTGTAGAACACTTTGAGGATCTGTGGACCCATGCCAAATCCTTTCAGTCTCCTGAGGGGGAATAGGCTTTGTCGTGCCCTCTTCACGACTGTCTTGGTGTGTTTGGACCATGATAGTTTGTTGGTGTCACGTTCTTTCAAAATCGAACCCAGAAGCAGACCAGGACAAGGAGAGTAGGAAGAAGGTGAGTATTTATTTACAAGTGAATGTGAATGGGTAGATATATCCAGGTGGCGTAGCGGGCAGCGGTGGTGAGTTGATGGGAGTAAATAGGTGGATCCAATGGGGTAGCGGAATCCCCCGACGACCAGGCGGGAATGGGGTAAATGATCCAGGTGAGTAACTGAAGACAGAACAAACGGAGGTAAGTTTAAGGCAAGCAATACGTAAAAAACAACAAAACAAATTCTATCCAACTTGAGGCTGATACTATGGCACAACATACTGTTCATGGCTAACGATCGGCAGGGAATGGATGTCAGGTCAGAGCTTTTGAAGGGGAGAGGAGATGATCAGGACAGGTGTGCAGATTACTGATGGGATACAGGTGCGGGTGAACATCGATCTCCCAACAAGCTAATTCGCCCGGCAACCAGACAGGGTGCGTTCCAGGACACCGGAAACACACTCCAGGACAGAAACACAGGCAAACACAGACTCAGGAAGCGGGATTCGTGACAGTACCCCCCCTCCGACGAACGCCCCCGGGCGGACTACTTGGAGTTCTCCTCTGGACCATATCCTTCACAATCCACGAGATATTGGAAACCTCGACCCTGCCGTCTGGATACATTATGCGGCGCACCATGTAGGCAGGACCACCTCCGATCATCCGAGGAAGAGGAGGACGAGGAGGAGGGGGCAACAGAGGACTGAGGAGAACCGGCTTGAGGCAGGAGACATGAAAGGTGGGGTGTACTCGAAGCGTTGCCGGCAATTTGAGTCGGACCACAACAGGGTTAATGATTCTCTCGACCATAAACGGACCAATGAACTTTGGTGACAGTTTCCTCGACTCAGTCCGTAGAGGAAGATCCCGTGTAGCCAACCAAACCTTATCTCCGATGGTATAAGCGGGAGCAGGAATACGGAGACGATTCGCCTGGATCTGATACCGGTCAGAAACTCTAAGGAGGACCTCCCTGGCCTGATGCCAGGTCCGGTGGCAACGATGAATGTGGGCCTGGACAGAAGGAACCGAAAGATCCCTCTCCTGAGAAGGAAACAAGGGAGGTTGGTATCCGTACAGGCATTGGAAGGGGGACATCCCAGTGGCAGATGAAGGAAGGGTATTATGGGCATACTCGACCCAGGGTAATTGAGATGACCAAGAGGTGGGATCAGAGGAGACAAGACAACGCAGCGTGGACTCCATCTTCTGGTTGGCTCTCTCCGCCTGACCATTAGATTGTGGGTGAAATCCAGAAGTGAGACTGACTGTAGCTCCAATGGCCAAACAGAAGGATCTCCAGACAGCAGAGGTAAACTGAGGACCACGGTCAGAAACAATGTCACTGGGCAATCCGTGGACCCTGAAAAACCTCCCTAACCAGGATCTCGGACGCCTCGTGGCAGATGGAAGCTTGGAGAGAGGGACAAAATGAGCAAACTTGCTGAATCTGTCCACAATGGTCAGAATGACCGTGTTCCCAACAGAAGGGGGCAATCCCGTGACAAAATCCAGGGCCAGATGCGACCAAGGTCGCCGAGGAATAGGTAGGGGGTGAAGAAGCCCAGAGCTGGGCCGATTGGTACTTTTGTTCTGAGCACAAATAGGACATGCGGCAACAAACCTCCGGGTATCTTCTCCCATGGCAGGCCACCAAAATCGTCTGCGCAGTAGCGCCATAGTCCGAGCAACGCCAGGGTGACAAGCTATCTTGCTGGCGTGGGACCACTGAAGAACAGCAGAACGGACCGTTACCGGGGCCGGGCTGCGTCCGAAGGGCCACCATCACATCCTCCTCAATCCTCCATGTAACGGCTCCCACGACAAGGTTCTGGGGAAGAATCGTCTCAGTCTTGGCCCCACTCTCATCCGTCTTGGAGAACATCCGGGACAAGGCGTCCGCTTTGCCGTTCTTCGACCCAGGTCGGAACGTCAGGGAAGCGTCCAAAAAACAAAGCCCACCTGGCCTGACGGGAGTTGAGACGTTTAGCCGATTGCACGTAAGCCAGATTCTTGTGGTCAGTCCAAACCACAAACGGTTGCTCCGCTCCCTCCAACCAGTGACGCCACTCCTCCAAGGCAAGCTTCACAGCGAGAAGCTCCCGGTTACCCACATCGTAGTTTCTCTCAGCTGGTGAAAGACGACAAGAGTAGAAGGCGCAGGGATGGAGTTTACCGTCAGTGGAGCTACGCTGGGACAGGATGGCGCCCACCCCCACATCAGACGCGTCCACCTCAACAACAAACTGACGGGAAGTGTCAGGTTGAGAGAGAATCGGCGCGTTGGTGAATCAGCTCTTCAAGTTCAGAAATGTTCGGTCTGCCTCAGGAGTCCAACAGAAAATTCTGGTGCAAGACGTCAGAGCAGTTAAAGGGGCGGCCACCCGGCTGTAATCACGGATAAACCTCCGATAGAAGTTCGCAAATCCCAGGAATCTCTGGAGCGGCAATCTCGTACCGGGCCAGGCCCAATCCCGAACCGCCCGCACCTTCTCTTGGTCCATCTTGATCTCACCCCTGGAGATGATGTACCTGAGGAAGGATGTAGTGTGGGCGTGAAAATCACACTTCTCTGCCTTCACAAACAGACGGTTCTCCAATAACCGCAGCAGGACCTGCTTAACATGCTGGATGTGGCTGGAAAGCTCCTTGGAGAAAATCAGGATGTCATCCAGGTAAACGAACACAAACAGACCGATCATATCCCTCAGCACGTCATTCACCAAACTTTGGAACACTGCTGGAGCGTTGGAGAGTCCAAACGGCCTCACCTGGTACTCGAAATGTCCCATAGGTGTATTGAATCCAGTCAACCACTCGTCCCCCTCTTTGATCCGAACCAGATGATACGCATTGCGTAGATCAAGCTTCGTAAACACAGTAGCACCCTGTAAAGAATCGAAAGCGGAGCTCATCAAGGGCAAGGGGTACTTGTTCTTGACCGTAATATCATTCAACCCCCGATAATCAATACACGGTCGAAGAGAGCCATCCTTCTTACTCACAAAAAAAATCCAGCTCCCAGGGGTGATGACGAGGGACGAATGAGACCTGCAGCAAGAGACTCCTTTATGTAGGTCTCCAGGGCTTCCCGCTCAGGTCGAGAAATACTGTATAACCGTCCTTTGGGAAAGGCAGCTCCAGGGAACAGCTTAATTGTACAATCATAAGGTCTGCGGGGAGAAAGTGACTGAGCTTTCTGCTTACTGAACACCTCACCCAACTCGTGATGTTTCAGGAACCAGGGACAAATCAGGAGGAGCAGACTCACTGACCCGACTTGGGACAGCATGAGAACAGGCAGTCCTGAGGCAGTTAGCATGGCACTCAATGCTCCAACTAGTTACCTTACCAGTCACCCAATCGAACGAAGTATTGTGTTCTCTTAGCCAGGGTTATCCAAGAACCAGAGGAACATGGGGGGGGAAGGAAAAAATGAAAAAAAGAAATAACCTCTGAATGATTCCCCGACAACAACATCTTAACCGGTTCAGTCCTCATAGTGATCCGTGCCAGACTACTGCCGTTCAGAGTGGTTGCTTCAATGGCTTCCGGTAATTGCTCCTTGGAATGCCCCAGCTGTTCCACTAAGTTGGCATCAATGAAGCTGTCATCGGCACCTGAATCGATGAAAGCGTTAATCGCTAAATTCTGATTCTTATTTATGAGGGTAGCAGGAAAACGAGGTCTGACAGGGCTCTTGAGATGTTGAAACTGGCTCGCTAACAAACCTCCCAAACTTAACGAGCCGAGCAGTTAAAGGGCGCTGAGGACAAACGGAGATGTAATGTCCCGAGCTACCACAGTAGAGGCAGCTGTTGGTCTCACGTCTACGTTGGCGCTCGTCCTTAGTTAACCCATGCCGCCCCACTTGCATAGGTTCAGGATCTGGCTGCAGGACTCCTCCACTAATCCCGTGTGAGGGAAAATGATCAACCCGTTCTGGTCCACTTCCTGACCCGAATGGTAACCGAGTCTCAGATTGATTAGATGGACCCCACTGCTTCTCCCTCCTTCTCTCTCAGACTCTATTATCTACCCGAATAGCTAAGGTGACCAAACTATCTAGGTCACTAGGCTCTGGATAGGAGATCAGCTCGTCCTTGAGTTGCTCCGACAACCCCTGGTAAAAAGCCACTTGTAGTGACTCCTCATTCCAACCACTCTCCACAGACAATGTCCTGAACTCGATCATAAAGTCTGCCACACTGCGAGCTCCTTGGCGAAGAGTGAACAAACGTTTAGCTGCGTCCTTACCTCGGACTGGATGGTCAAAAAGCTTTCTCATCTCTCCCGTGAACTCCTGGTATGAAGCCATGCAGATCTCCTGTCGTTCCCAAACGGCTGAAGCCCATTCCAGAGCTCTTCCACGCAGCAGTTCAATAACAAAGGCTATCCTAGCCTTGTCAGTGGCGTAAGAATGGGGCTGCAGATCAAACACTAACCCACACTGCATAAGAAACGAACGGCATCTTCCCACATCCCCTTCATATTTATCAGGCGTCGGTACCTTGGGTTCACGGAAGGAAAACGCACCAAACACGGCAGGTGAGATGGGTGAAACAGGTGGTGAATGAATCGCCGGCAAACTGAGCTGATCCTGGATTTGTGTCAAGCTAGCAGATAAGTTCTGGATTGAACCCGCTATCTCCTGTAGCGCCATCTTGTGTTGTCCCAATGTCTTCCCCTGCTGGGTAATGGCATGGCAAACGGAGTCCAGGTCCGCTGGGTTCATCCTTGGCCGGATCGTTCTGTCACGTTCTTTCAAAATCGAACCCAGAAGCAGACCAGGACAAGGAGAGTAGGAAGAAGGTGAGTATTTATTTACAAGTGAAAGTGAATGGCTAGATATATCCAGGTGGCGTAGCGGGCAGCGGTGGTGAGTTGATGGGAGTAAATAGGTGGATCCAATGGGGTAGCGGAATCCTCCGACGACCAGGCGGGAATGGGGTAAATGATCCGGGTGAGTAACTGAAGACAGAACAAACGGAGGTAAGTTTAAGGCAAGCAATACGTAAAAAACAACAAAACAAATTCTATCCAACTTGAGGCTGATACTATGGCACAACATACTGTTCATGGCTAACGATCGGCAGGGAATGGATGTCAGGTCAGAGCTTTTGAAGGGGAGAGGAGATGATCAGGACAGGTGTGCAGATTACTGATGGGATACAGGTGCGGGTGAACATCGATCTCCCAACAAGCTAATTCGCCCGGCAACCAAACAGGGTGCGTTCCAGGACACCGGAAACACACTCCAGGACAGAAACACAGACAAACACAGACTCAGGAAGCGGGTTTCGTGACAGTTGGTGATGTGGACACCAAGGAACTTGAAGCTCTCAACCTGCTCCACTACAGCTCTGTCGATGAGAATGGGAACGTGCTCGGTCCTCCTTTTCCTGTAGTCCACAATCATTTCCTTTGTCTTGATCACGTTGAGGGAGAGTTTGTTATCCTTGCACCACATGGCCAGGTCTCTGACCACCCCCCTATAGGCTGTCTCATCGTTGTCGGTGATCGGGTCTACAACTGTTGTGTCGTCGGCAAACTTAATGATGGTCTTGGAGTCGTGCCTGGCCATGCAGTCATGGTTGAACAAGGAGTACAGGAGGGGACTGAGCACGCACCCCTGGGGGGCCCCTGTGTTGAGGATCAGTGTGGCAGATTTGTTGTTACCTACCCATACCATCTGGGGGGCAGCCCGTCAGAAAGTCCAGGATCCAGTTGCAGAGGGAGGTGTTTAGTCCCAGGGTCCTTAGCTTAGTGAGGAGCTTGGAGGGCACTATGGTGTTGAACACTGAGTTGTAGTCAATTAATAGAATTATTACATAGGTGTTCCATTTTTCCAGGTGGGAAAGGGCAGTGTTGAGTGCAATAGTGATTGCATCATCTGCGGATCTGTTGGGGAGGTATGCACATTAGAGTGGGTCAAGGGTTTCTGGGATAATGGTGTTGATGTGAGCCATGACAAGCCTTTCATTGCACTTCATGGCTGCAGACGTGAGTGCGGCTGTGTCGGTAGTCATTTAGGCAGGTTACCTTAGTGTTCTTGGGTACAGCGACTCTGATGGTCTGCTTGAAACATGTTGGTATTACAGACTCAGACAGGGAGAGGTTGAAAATGTCAAGTGAAGACACTTGCCAGTTGGTCACCGCATGACCGAAAAGAGCTAGTGAGACATCAACAGAGTGTCACGACTTCCGCCAAAGTCGGCTCCTCTCCTTGTTCAGGCGGTCTGGCGCGTCAACAACACACATGTAACACAAACAATCTTACACAAAGACATGATGGGGAACAGAGGAATAAATACATGTTGATTGATTGGGGAATGAAGAACAGGTGTGCAGGGAACAAGACAAAACAAATGGATACATGAAAAATGGAGGGGCAATGGCTAGAAAGCCGGTGACGTCGACCGCCGAACGCCGCCCGAACAAGGAGAGGAGCCGACTTCGGCGGAAGTCGTGACACTCTGTTGATGTCTCAGTCAAAACCAATGAAACTCCTAGCTGTGAAACCTCTGTTGATGTCTCAGTCAAAACCAATTAAACTCCTAGCTGTGAAACCTCTGTTGATGTCGCAGTCAAAACCAATGAAACTCCTAGCTGTGAAACCTCTGTTGATGTCTCAGTCAAAACCAATGAAACTGCTAGCTGTGAAACCTCTGTTGATGTCTCAGTCAAAACCAATGAAACTGCTAGCTGTGAAACCTCTGTTGATGTCTCAGCCAAAACCAATGGAACTCCTAGCTGTGAAACCTCTGTTGATGTCTCAGTCAAAACCAATGGAAATCCTAGCTGTGAAACCTCTGTTGATGTCTCAGTCAAAACCAATGAAACTCCTAGCTGTGAAACCTCTGTTGATGTCTCAGCCAAAACCAATGAAACTCCTAGCTGTGAAACCTCTGTTGATGTCTCAGCCAAAACCAATGAAACTGCTAGCTGTACTATTTACTCCAGCCGGCAAACAGCCGTGTTGGTTGTGTTTGTCTGTCACCTTCACCCTCTGCGTTTCTAACAATGTGAGGATAAACTCTAACTACTCAAATTTAGCTACACACTGTTTATGTACTGTCTGGGAGCTTGAGTTTACTCACGCACACATGAAAATATGAATGTGCAGACGAACACACACACACATTTTGTCCTAGTAATAGTGGAGAAATTGGGGGGGTGCACGTCACCTCCACACTCTCCTGTATGTCTCCCCAAACCATGGCGTCAGCCACAGAGCAGAACAGTAGACCATTCCTATAGAAAGCCTCATTTCTATAAATAAGTCACTGGCCTGCATGCATAAACGTGTGTGATTTGGTGTTCCATACATCCAGTGCTGTGTATGTGGTAAGGTTATCCGGTGGAGAGTATAGGAATGCTAATGTAAGGCAACTGCATTAGCAGCGTATGCTATGCAGATTGGAGGTTTCCTTATTCGATCCGTAAGCACTCAGACCCACAGTAGTTTTACTCTGACGTCTACTGGATGATTGACAGGCGGATTGTGAAATGATGGATGTAAGGTTTGAAACAGAAATGTCATTGTGAACAAACATGTATGACAATAGAAATGTGTAGATATAATTGTAAGTCATTTTGATCTATGAGAAATTAAGTGAATACATTTCTCATTCTTGGACTCCAGTTGAAGGCATTCATATTTTAAGTATCTGTGAATGATCTCTCCTCTTCTGTCAATTACCCCTGTGATACCTCATCATTTGTGTGACTTCACACCCTCTCAGATGAGATCGATTAGATTCTGTTTGATCTTCTGGTTCTCCTGGGTTAGAGTAGATCCCAAAGAGCTGACCTCAAAGTCCTGCGACCTGAGGCTTCAAACGGTGGTGTGTGATCACTACGAGACAGCCAGGCACCTTATTGACGGACACCTAGGATAACCTTTAAGCTTTGTACATTCTGAGAACCATACCTACATTATTACTCATACATTACCATCACTTCTGATTTCTAGGAAAATAAATACATTTCCAGGATGCCCAGTAGCTAAGGACTTTGTTGTGTTAATTCACAGCGTTAAGGACATGTCTATGGTCATCTAGTAACTCTCATCTGAGAATGGCCTATGGCTGCTTGTTCAAATCAGAATAGTGATGCAGCCTCTCAACATGGTCTGTGTGGTTATTTTAGAACTGAATGAAAAAATGACTAATATAGTTGAGATCTCTGCTTCTTACAGTTACATTTGCTAGTTTGCTTGTCTGTCCTCCACATGAAATTCCAGTGAACATCTGGAGTCTGGAGACAGGTGGTGGAAAAAGTACCCAATTTTCATACTTGAGTAAAAGTAAAGATACCTTAACAGAAAATGTGAAAGTCACCCAGTAAAATACTACTTGAGTAAAAGTATAAATCATTTCAAATTCCTTATAGTAAGCAAACCAAATGGCACAATTTTCTTGTTTTTTTTATATATGGACAGCCATGGGCACACTATAACACTCAGACATAATTTACAAACTAAGCATTTGTGTTTAGTGAGCCCACCAGATCAGAGGCAGTATGGATGACTAGGTATGTTACGGTCGGTGCCTTCCCGAGGCAACCTGCAGTCAATGGTCGAGTCTCCAGTCTGTCCTCGTCACTACGAGTGGAATTAAGTTTTTTCATGTTTTGTTTTCGTCTTGAGTTTTGCTGGAATAAAGACTCTGTTTTCGCTAAGTCGCTTTTGGGTCCTCATTCACCTGCATAACAATGTTCTCTTGATAAGTGCATGAATTGGACCACTGTCCTGTCCTGCTGAGCATTCAAAATGTAACCTGTACTTTTGGGTGTCAAGGAAAATGTACAGTATGGAGTAAAAAGTACATTATTTTCATGAGGAATGTAGTGAAGTAAAAGTCAACTAAAAATATGAATAATAAAGTAAAGTACAGACACACCAGTATTTTTCCTTAAGTACTTTACACCGCTTCCTGGGACCAACAATAACTCTGGAGAACTGGGCTTTACCTGCCTATCAGAGGGGTCAAAGGTCAGATCTTGTCTCCCAGAACCCCTTGCAGCATCAGAGCATCAAAGCAGAGCCTGAATCTCCTCATTAAGAGTGATCCTGTGATCACAGCCCACCACCCTGAACCACCCTGCTCCAGCTTTCCCAGGGTATTACCGTACAAGAGAGGAACGAGAGAAGAACAGTTAAGCTCTTTGCAAAAGTTGTTAACTGTTGCAGTGTGATTCGAACAATAATACAATCTAGTGGTTGTAGTAGTTTAGAATATCTGAAAAGTACTGTTATAATATTATGATGTAATACATGTCAAAACAAATACTGTATCATGTACATCCTATTCACACTAATATTGCTGTATCACCTCAACTCTCATCAGAATGTCCCTTATCCCACCCTACTTTATCTATTATAATAAAGAGAATGACTGTGTTATCCTCCTCCTCCTCTTCCAACTCATTCCAATAGCCCTGTCTTCTTTAATCAAACTGTGACCTCTCTCCCTTTCTCATATTAAACCTAATCTGGGTTTGTGGAGTATATTATGTCTCTCTATCCATACTGAACGCACAATATTTCACGCTACGCCAACTTCATATAAGACCTTGCAACAGAGGACACATTTTCCTTCCATTGTATCTAGGTTCTCCTTTTAGCATGATAGAGAAAAGGAAAATTACAGAAAGAAACAAGGAATATTAGAGGAATTAAACAAATAAATAAAAGGTTAGTGTAACGATCTTCTGAAGAAGTGAAGAAGTGGACCAAGATGTAGGTTAATCATATTCTTTAATGATAACCAGAAAAACAAGAAAGAGAAAACCAATTAAACGTACAGCCCTGTAGGGCTCAACAGCAACAATACAAGGACAAGATCCCACAACATAGGTGGGGAAAAAGGCTACCTAAGTATGATTCAGAATCAGAGACCACGATAGACAGCTGCCTCTGATTGGGAACCACACTCGGCCAAACCCAAAGAAATACAAAACATAGAATGCCCACCCAAATCACACCCTGACCAAACCAAATAGAGACATAAAAAGGCTCTCTAAGGTCAGGGCGTGACAGTTAGACAGAAGACAAACACGTAGGGAGACACAAAGGAACCAAATTAATGCAATCTTTGTTTCTAAGAAGAAGAGAAGAAAACACACAGCAAAACATTTATATTCAAAGAGAGCCTAATGTCAATGAATAAGAAACATGATCAAATATTCAGGAGCATCACTTCACAGCCTTGCCATGTATTCTGATGAGAAGGCACATTCAGTTTGTAAGAGGAGACCTGTCGGCACTTCTGTTACTGAATTTAGTTCAAGCAGAACATTCATTCTAAGGGATAATTCAGAATTCATAACAACTACAAGAGACCCCTCCCCTCTTTTCTCTTTAACACACACACACACACACACACACACACACACACACACACACACACACACACACACACACACACACACACACACACACACACACACACACACACACACACACACACACACACACACACACACACACACACACACACACACACACACACACACACACACACACACACACACACACACACACACGCACACACACGCACACACACGCACACACACGCACACACACGCGCACACACGCACACACGCACACATGCACATATACACACACACACACGCACACACACACGCACACATGCACATATACACACACTTACCCCTTATTGTTTGTTTCCATCCCCTTCATCTTTGCCCTGTAGTCTACCTCTCTCTCTCCCTTTCCAAACCTGATGGTTACTCCATCCCTTACTTGTCACCTATATGTCTTTCCCACAGCTTAATTCCTCCGTTCTGCCTTGCTCATAATCCCTTGCTTATGTACCCCTGTCATTCCGCTGCCTCTCTCTCTCTCTCTCTCTCTCTTTCCTCCTTGGCCAGGTATCTCTCTCTTGTGTTCCTCCATGGCCCAGTATCTCTCTCTTGTGTTCCTCCATGGCCCAGTATCACTCTCTTGTGTTCCTCTTTGGCCCGGTATCTCTCTCTTGTGTTCCTCCATGGCCATGTATCTCTCTCTTGTGTTCCTCCATGGCCCAGTATCGCTCTCTTGTGTTCCTCCTTGGTCAGGTATCGCTCTCTTGTGTTCCTCCTTGGTCCAGTATCTCTCTCTTGTGTTCCTCTTTGGCCCGTTATCTCTCTCTTGTGTTCCTCCATGGCCCGGTATCTCTCTTGTGTGTTCCTCCTTGGCCAGGTATCGCTCTCTTGTGTTCCTCCTTGGCCAGGTATCTCTTTCTTGTGTTCCTCCTTGGCCAGATATCTCTCTCTTGTGTTCCTCCTTGGCCAGGTATCTCTCTCTTGTGTTCCTCCTTGGCCAGATATCTCTCTCTTGTGTTCCTCCTTGGCCAGGTATCTCTCTCTTGTGTTCCTCCTTGTGTTCCTCCTTGACCAGGTATCTCTCTCTTGTGGCCCGGTATCGCTCTCTTGTGTTCCTCCTTGACCAGGTATCTCTCTCTTGTGGCCCGGTATCGCTCTCTTGTGTTCCTCCTTGAAGTCTCCAGTCCTCTTTTATCTCTCTCCTTTCAGTTCAGTCTCCAGTCCCTATTTTCTTCTCCTTTTGTGCCTCTCTCTCTCATGCAGTACTTACTATACACCCCCTGTTGTCCCCTATTCCCTCCTCTCTCTCTTTCTATTTCTCTCTCTCTCTGATCTAGAAAGACCATGTAAAGGAAGAGGTCAACAGACACACAGTCAGTGAATTTTTAAAAAAAGTATTTAACCAGGTATGGCCAGTTGAGAACAAGTTCTAATTTACAACTGCGACCTGGCCAAGACAAAGCAAAGCAGTGCAACAAAAACAACACAGAGTTACACATGGAATAAACAAACGTACAGACAATAACATAATAGAAAAATCTATATACAGTGTGCGCAAATGCAGAAAGACTAGGGAGGTAAAGGCAATAAATAGGCCAATAGTGGCGAAATAATTATCATATAATTTATCAATAACATTGGAGTGATAGATGTGCAGATTATACTGTGCAAGTAGAGATACTGGGGTGCAAAAGAGCAAAAATAAATAACAATATAGGGATGAGGTAGTTGGGTGGGCTATTTACAGATGTGCTGTGTATTGCAGTGTGTGTGCAGTGATCGGTAAGCTGCTCTGACAGCTGATGCTTAAAGTCTGTGAGGGAGATGAGTCTCCAGCTTCAGTGATTTTTGAAATTCGTTCCAGTCATTGGCAGCAGAGACCTGGAAGGTAAGGTGGCCAGAGAAGGAGTTGGCTTTGGGGATGACCAGTGAAATATACATGCTGGAGCACATGCAAAGGGTGGGTGTTGCTATGGTGACCAGTGAGCTGAGATAAGGTAAGGCTTTACCTAGCAAATACTTATAGATGACCTGGAGCCAGTGGGTTTGGCGACGATTATGAAGCGAGTGCCAGCCAACGAGAGCATACAGGTCGCAGTGGTAGGGGGTATATGGGGCTTTGGTGACTAAACAGATGGCACTGTGATAGACTACATCTAATTTGCTGAGTAGAGTGTTGGAGGCTATTTTGTAAATGACATCACCAAAGTCAAGGATTGGCAGGATAGTCAGTTTTACGAGGGTATGTTTAGCAGCATGAGTGAAGGAGGCTGTTTTGCGAAATAGGAAGCTGATTCTAGATTTAATTTTGGATTGGAGATGCTTAATGTGAGTCTGGATGGAGAGTTTATAGTCCAACCAGACACCTTGGTATTTGTAGTTGTCCACATATTCTAAGTCAGAACCGTCCGCAGTAGTGATGCTAGTCGGACGGGCGGATGCGGGTAGCGATCGGTTGAAGAGCAGGCATTTAGTTTTACTTGCATTTAAGAGCAGTTGGAGGCCACGGAAGGAGAGTTATATGGCATTGAAGCTCGTATGGAGGTTTGTTAACACAGTGTCCAAAGAAGTGCCAGAAGTATACAGAATGGTGTTGTCTGCATAGAGGTGAATCAGAGAATCACCAGCAGCAAGAGCAACATCATTGATGTATACAGAGAAAAGAGTCGGCCCGAGAATTGAACCCTGTGGCACCCCCATAGAGACTGCCAGAGGTCCGGACAACAGGCCCTCCGATTTGACACACTGAACTCTGTCTGAGAAGTAGTTGGTGAACCAGGCAAGGCCAAAATACCAGCAACAGTGTGTGAAAACCTTGTGAAGACTTACAGAAAACATTTGACCTCTGTCATTGCCAACAAAGGGTATATAACAAAGTATTGAGATAAACTTTTGTTATTGACCAAATACTTATTTTCCACCATAATTTGCTAATAAATTCACAAAAAATCCTACAATGTGATTTTCTGGATTTTTTTCTCTCATTTTGTCTGTCATAGTTGAAGTGTACCTATGATGAAAATTACAGGCCTCTCTCATCTTTTTAAGTGGGAGAACTTGCACAATTGGTGGCTGACTAAATACTTTTTTGTCCCACTGTATGTACATTGATTGTCCCCCATTTATCTTCAGAGTTCGTAATGTTAGGTGACCTAAACTGGGATATGCTTAACACCCAGGCCATCCTACAAGCTATGCTAGATGCCCTCAATCTCACTCTAACAAGTGGCAACAGTGAGAGACTTGTTTCTGGAAAGGTGGATTTTTAAAAGTAGAAGCTCGAACTGTTTGGGCACAGACCTGAATAGTATGACAGAACTCTAAGGTATATTGCAATTCCGCCCTCTTTAGCAGTTCTGTCTTGACCGAAAATGTTATAGTTGGGGATGGAAAATTTCAGAATTTTTGGTGGCCTTCCTAAGCCAGGATTCAGACACGGTTAGGACATCCGGGTTGGCGGAGCATGCTAAAGCAGTGAATAAAACATATTTAGGGAGGAGGCTTCTGATGTTAACATGCATGAAACCAAGGCTTTCACGGTTACAGAAGTCAACAAATGATAGCGCCTGGGGAATAGGTGTGATGCTGGGGGCTACAGGGCCTGGATTAAACTCTACATCACCAGAGGAACAGAGGAGGAGTAGGATAAGGGTACGGCTAAAGGCCAAAAGAACTGGTCGTCTAGTTTGTTGGGAACAGAGAATTAAAGGAGCAGATTTCTGGGCGTGGTAGAATAGATTCTGGGCATAATGTACAGACAAGGGTATGGTACAGTGGAGGTTAACCTGGGTGTTGAGTGACAATGAGAGATTTCGTCTCTGGCGGCACCATTTAAGCCAGGTGAGATCTCCGCATGTGTCATGTTTTGTCATTAATTATCATGTCTTGTCCTTGTGCTTTCCCTTCTGTTCGTTTCCCTCTGCTGGTCTTATTAGGTTCTTTCCCTCTTTTTATCCCTCTCTCTCCCCCTCCCTCTCTCACTCTCTCGCTCTCTCTTCTCTCTATCGTTCCGTTCCTGCTCCCAGCTGTTCCTATTCCCCTAATCATCATTTAGTCTTCCCACACCTGTTCCCGATCCTTTTCCCTGATTAGAGTCCCTATTTCTCTCCTTGTTTTCCGTACCTGCCCTGTCGGATCCTCATCTATAATTCACCGTGCTGTGTCTATGTTTTGCCCTGTCGTGTCGTGTTTCCCTCAGATGCTGCGTGGTGAGCAGGTGTCTGAGTCTGCTAGGTTCAAGTGCCTTCCCGAGGCAACCTGCAGTTCTCGATCAAGTCTCCTGTCTGTTCTCGTCTTTACGAGTAGTATTATGCTTTTTGTTTTGTAAAGTTTCTTTCTGGATTAAAAACTCTGTTTTCGCCAAGTCACTTTTGGGTCCTCATTCACCAGCATAACAGAAGGATCCGACCAAGGAATGGACCCAGCGACTACAGAGGCTCGTAACACTGCCGTCAAGATCCAAGGAGCCATGCTCGGCAGACACGAGCAGGAATTGTCTCGTGCCACCTGTTACTTCCTGGCCTGCCGAGCCTCCGGAACCTAGGGTTAATAACCCACCTTGCTACTCCGGGCAGCCCACGGAGTGCCGCTCCTTTCTCACCCAGTGTGATATTGTGTTCTCTCTCCAACCCAACACATACTCTAGAGAGAGAGCTCGGGTTGCTTACGTCATTTCACTCCTTACTGGCCGGGCCCGAGAGTGGGGCACAGCTATCTGGGAGGCAAGGGCTGATTGTTCTAACAATTACCAGAACTTTAAAGAGGAGATGATTCGGGTTTTTGACCGTTCAGTTTTTGGTGGGGAGGCTTCTAGGGCCCTGGCTTCCCTATGCCAAGGTGATCGATCCATAACGGATTACTCTATAGAGTTTCGTACTCTTGCTGCCTCTAGTGACTGGAACGAGCCGGCGCTGCTCGCTCGTTTTCTGGAGGGACTCCACACAGTGGTCAAAGATGAGATTCTCTCTCGGGAGGTTCCCTCCAGTGTGGACTCTTTGATTGCTCTCGCCATCCGCATAGAACGACGGGTAGATCTTCGTCACCAGGCTCGTGGAAGAGAGCTCGCATCAACGGTGTTTTCCTGCTCCGCATCGCAACCATCTCCCCCCTCTGGCTCTGAGACTGAGCCCATGCAGCTGGGAGGGATTCGCATCTCGACTAAGGAGAGGGAACGGAGGATCACCAACCGCCTGTGCCTCTATTGCGGATTTGATGGACATTTTGTTAATTCATGTCCAGTAAGAGGCCAGAGCCCATCAGTAAGCGGAGGGCTACTGGTGAGCGCTACTACTCAGGTCTCTTCATCTAGATCCTGTACTACTATGTCGGTCCATCTACGCTGGACCGGTTCGGGTGCTACATGCAGTGCCTTGATTGACTCTGGGGCTGAGGGTTGTTTCATGGACGAAGCATGGGTTCGGAAACATAACATTCCTTTCAGACCGTTAGACAAGCCTACGCCCATGTTTGCCTTAGATGGTAGTCATCTTCCCAGTATCAGATTTGAGACACTACCTTTAACTCTCACAGTATCTGGTAACCACAGTGAGACTATTTCTTTTTTGATTTTTCGTTCACCTTTCACACCTGTTGTTTTGGGTCATCCCTGGCTAGTATGTCATAATCCTTCTATTAATTGGTCTTGTAATTCTATCCTATCCTGGAACGTATCTTGTCATGTGAAGTGCTTAATGTCTGCCATCCCTCCCATTTCTTCTGTCCCCACTTCTCAGGAGGAACCTGGCGATTTGACAGGAGTGCCGGAGGAATATCATGATCTGCGCACGGTCTTCAGTCGGTCCCGAGCCAACTCCCTTCCTCCTCACCGGTCGTATGATTGTAGTATTGATCTCCTTCCGGGGACCACTCCTCCTCGGGGTAGACTATACTCTCTGTCGGCTCCCGAACGTAAGGCTCTCGAGGATTATTTATCTGTGTCTCTTGACGCCGGTACCATAGTGCCTTCTTCCTCTCCGGCCGGGGCGGGGTTCTTTTTGTTAAGAAGAAGGACGGTACTCTGCGCCCCTGCGTGGATTATCGAGGGCTGAATGACATAACGGTTAAGAATCGTTATCCGCTTCCCCTTATGTCATCAGCCTTCGAGATTCTGCAGGGAGCCAGGTGCTTTACTAAGTTGGACCTTCGTAACGCTTACCATCTCGTGCGCATCAGAGAGGGGGACGAGTGGAAAACGGCGTTTAACACTCCGTTAGGGCATTTTGAGTACCGGGTTCTGCCGTTTGGTCTCGCCAATGCGCCAGCTGTTTTTCAGGCATTTGTTAATGATGTTCTGAGAGACATGCTGAACATCTTTGTTTTTGTCTATCTTGACGATATCCTGATTTTTTCACCGTCACTCGAGATTCATGTTCAGCACGTTCGACGTGTTCTACAGCGCCTTTTAGAGAATTGTCTCTATGTAAAGGCTGAGAAGTGCTCTTTTCATGTCTCCTCCGTTACTTTTCTCGGTTCCGTTATTTCCGCAGAAGGCATTCAGATGGATTCCGCTAAGGTCCAAGCTGTCAGTGATTGGCCCGTTCCAAGGTCACGTGTCGAGTTGCAGCGCTTTTTAGGTTTCGCTAATTTCTATCGGCGTTTCATTCGTAATTTCGGTCAAGTTGCTGCCCCTCTCACAGCTCTTACTTCTGTCAAGACGTGTTTTAAGTGGTCCGGTTCCGCCCAGGGAGCTTTTGATCTTCTAAAAGAACGTTTTACGTCCGCTCCTATCCTCGTTACTCCTGACGTCACTAGACAATTCATTGTCGAGGTTGACGCTTCAGAGGTAGGCGTGGGAGCCATTCTATCCCAGCGCTTCCAGTCTGACGATAAGGTTCATCCTTGCGCTTATTTTTCTCATCGCCTGTCGCCATCTGAGCGCAACTATGATGTGGGTAACCGTGAACTGCTCGCCATCCGCTTAGCCCTAGGCGAATGGCGACAGTGGTTGGAGGGGGCGACCGTTCCTTTTGTCGTTTGGACAGACCATAAGAACCTTGAGTACATCCGTTCTGCCAAACGACTTAATGCCCGTCAAGCTCGTTGGGCGTTGTTTTTCGCTCGTTTCGAGTTTGTGATTTCTTACCGTCCGGGTAGCAAGAACACCAAGCCTGATGCCTTATCCCGTCTGTTTAGTTCTTCTGTGGCTTCTACTGATCCCGAGGGGATTCTTCCTTATGGGCGTGTTGTCGGGTTGACAGTCTGGGGAATTGAAAGACAGGTTAAGCAAGCACTCACGCACACTGCGTCGCCGCGCGCTTGTCCTAGTAACCTCCTTTTCGTTCCTGTTTCCACTCGTCTGGCTGTTCTTCAGTGGGCTCACTCTGCCAAGTTAGCTGGTCATCCCGGTGTTCGAGGCACTCTTGCGTCTATTCGCCAGCGCTTTTGGTGGCCGACTCAGGAGCGTGACACGCGCCGTTTCGTGGCTGCTTGTTCGGACTGCGCGCAGACTAAGTCGGGTAACTCTCCTCCTGCCGGTCGTCTCAGACCGCTCCCCATTCCTTCTCGACCATGGTCTCACATCGCCCTAGACTTCATTACCGGTCTGCCTTTGTCTGCGGGGAAGACTGTGATTCTTACGGTTGTCGATAGGTTCTCTAAGGCGGCACATTTCATTCCCCTCGCTAAACTTCCTTCCGCTAAGGAGACGGCACAAATCATCATCGAGAATGTGTTCAGAATTCATGGCCTCCCGTTAGACGCCGTTTCAGACAGAGGCCCGCAATTCACGTCACAGTTTTGGAGGGAGTTCTGTCGTTTGATTGGTGCGTCCGTCAGTCTCTCTTCCGGGTTTCATCCCCAGTCTAACGGTCAAGCAGAGAGGGCCAATCAGACGATTGGTCGCATACTACGCAGCCTTTCTTTCAGAAACCCTGCGTCTTGGGCAGAACAGCTCCCCTGGGCAGAATACGCTCACAACTCGCTTCCTTCGTCTGCTACCGGGTTATCTCCGTTTCAGAGTAGTCTGGGTTACCAGCCTCCTCTGTTCTCATCCCAGCTTGCCGAGTCCAGCGTTCCCTCCGCTCAAGCGTTTGTCCAACGTTGTGAGCGCACCTGGAGGAGGGTGAGGTCTGCACTTTGCCGCTACAGGGCACAGACTGTGAGAGCCGCCAATAAACGCAGGATTAAGAGTCCAAGGTATTGTTGCGGCCAGAGAGTGTGGCTTTCCACTCGCAACCTTCCTCTTACGACAGCTTCTCGTAAGTTGACTCCGCGGTTCATTGGTCCGTTCCGTGTCTCCCAGGTCGTCAATCCTGTCGCTGTGCGACTGCTTCTTCCGCGACATCTTCGTCGCGTCCATCCTGTCTTCCATGTCTCCTGTGTCAAGCCCTTTCTTCGCACCCCCGTTCGTCTTCCCTCCCCCTCCCGTCCTTGTCGAGCGCACCTATTTACAAGGTACATAAGATCATGGACATGCGTTCTCGGGACGGGGTCACCAATACTTAGTGGATTGGGAGGGTTACGGTCCTGAGGAGAGGAGTTGGGTTCCGTCTCGGGACGTGCTGGACCGTTCACTCATTGATGATTTCCTCCGTTGCCGCCAGGATTCCTCCTCGAGTGCGCCAGGAGGCGCTCGGTGAGTGGGGGTACTGTCATGTTTTGTCATTAATTATCATGTCTTGTCCTTGTGCTTTCCCTTCTGTTCGTTTCCCTCTGCTGGTCTTATTAGGTTCTTTCCCTCTTTTATCCCTCTCTCTCCCCCTCCCTCTCTCACTCTCTCGCTCTCTCTTCTCTCTATCGTTCCGTTCCTGCTCCCAGCTGTTCCTATTCCCCTAATCATCATTTAGTCTTCCCACACCTGTTCCCGATCCTTTTCCCTGATTAGAGTCCCTATTTCTCTCCTTGTTTTCCGTACCTGCCCTGTCGGATCCTCATCTATAATTCACCGTGCTGTGTCTATGTTTTGCCCTGTCGTGTCGTGTTTCCCTCAGATGCTGCGTGGTGAGCAGGTGTCTGAGTCTGCTAGGTTCAAGTGCCTTCCCGAGGCAACCTGCAGTTCTCGATCAAGTCTCCTGTCTGTTCTCGTCTTTACGAGTAGTATTATGCTTTTTGTTTTGTAAAGTTTCTTTCTGGATTAAAAACTCTGTTTTCGCCAAGTCGCTTTTGGGTCCTCATTCACCAGCATAACAGCATGTGTGGGGGTTGGGACAAAATAGCTATCTGAGGCAAGGTGAACAGGAATGAAGGCTCTACAGTAAAATAAAACAATAAGAACTAGCTGAGACAGCAGTAGACAAGGATATATTACATTTACATTTGGTGGACTAGGAGGTCAGGGAGCCGTTCAGTAGTCAGTACTACACTAGGCGAGCGGGAGACACAGCGTTTAGAAAGCTAATGCGCCGGGGCAGGGAGATGGGTCTTCGGCGACATCACAACGAAAAAAAGCCTTTTGAGACTACATCAGGCGATTACGTCGGCAGATGAGTCATGATGGATCGGATGGGCTCCGTGTCGACAATAAAGGGTCCAGGCCAATTGGCAAAAGAGGTATTGTATGCCTAGAATTAGCTGGTATATGGGCCTAGCTCAAGGCTAACTGGTGCTTGCTTCGGGACAGAGGCGTTAGCTAACAGTAGCCACTCGGTAGCAGCTAGCTAGCTGCGATGATCCGGTGTAATGAGCGGCAGGAATTTGTGGTAGAGAGAAGCAGTCCAAAATGCTCTGGGTTGATATCACGCTGTGCAGACTGGCATGTATTGTCCGAGCTAAAGCTGGCGGTGTCCGATCTAAAGGGAGAAAAAGGGAGAATGGTGGAAGAGAAAGTGTTGAGAAATGAGAGAAATGGGGAGGATGGTGGAAGGGAAAGTGTTGAGAAATGAGAGAAAAAGGGAGGATGGTGGAAGGCAAAGTAAAGGAGCGGAAATAAGAGTAGAGTCAAGGTAGAAGGAGAGCAAAAGAAACCTAATCAATCTATCTATATATTTTCATACAATTTAGGTTTTCTATAATTCACACTGGGAAAAGCTGTTAGAATTTGAGCTGGCGTTAGTGTGTGTGCAGATATGCCTTGCAGACTCTTGTCATTGGATAACAGCTGCTGTGGTTTAGGCCGACAGAGTGAGTGTATCGCTCAGCACAGGTTGAGATTTGTAACAAACCAGACCCAAGAGTTGGACTTCTGGACTTAATCTGGCAGACACACACACACGTTTATCTGTGTTCACCATGTATAAGGGCCGTCTGAGAGGGAGAGGAGAACTGAAAGAGAATGAGGACGAATGAGAAGCAGACAGATAACCAAAGTATATGCAACTAAACAATTGGAGGGAGTAAACAGATGTCTGTTTGACTTAGAACTACATACATTTAGATAGAGAGCATATCAAACACACACCGTGTTAGTCAGAAAAACTATTTGTGACAGAAAGTCAAGTGCATCTCAGTTTCACGCCCCTCCCTCCTTCTCAGGGGATGATGTGAGCAGCAGCTGGATAAGATTGGACCCCCCTCTCTCCCCCTCCCTCCCTTTCTATCTCTCTTTCTATCTCTCTCTACTCTCCCTCTCTATTTCCCTCTGTGTGGTACTCGCTGAGTGCAGGAGAGGAGGGGATTTCATTTGGCTCCTGAACGGTTGCGTTTTCACAGAGCGAGTCGCATTCAACAGCACACACTCGCACATCACACTTTCTCACTTACAGGGGCAGGATTGTCAGCGAGCGCAGCGCGGTACCCTGTGGGATTTCTACCAGTAGTGGACTGGTCTGGTCTGGACCTCCAAGCTATTCGCAAACACTGTGCTGGGAGGATGAACAGGGAAACACTGCTTTAACGGGAGCAGAGAGGAGAGGTCACCAGTGGTGAACAAAGCTACTAAAAAACTATTTGGAGAATGGAAAACACATAAGGAAAAGTATAAACTCTTGTAGACTATGAAGGAAAATGCTGTGTAAAGTTTGTGGACAATTTGTTCATGGAATATGCCCTGGAATATTGAAACTGCTGATTTCTCTAAAAGCAATTTCAAAGGACAAAGGTAAGACAAATCAATTGTGATGTTTCAGAGGATTTTAGTCCAGAGCATCAGATATTTGAGCTATTTTGGACTGTTTTTAGCGGTTGGCGTGCACTACATTCACCAAAACAAACATTTATAACCTGCAAACCAAACCAACTCTGTCTGTTTCCATTATTCATCAATCACATTTGTGATTGATTGAACAACTCCATACAAATCAATTCTGTTGAAAAACTATGTAACGTCAATTAGGATTAGTTTGTGTGTGCTTGAGAGACATTAGATCGTTTCTTCCCAACCTTGTTGGTCTGTCTCAGACTCCAAGCCTTTGACCTCTGGTCTGGCCAGCTATAGAGGACGGTTCTAAAGCCTCAGCACGGCCCGGAGGAT
Source organism: Oncorhynchus gorbuscha (assembly GCF_021184085.1). Taxonomy (NCBI): domain Eukaryota; kingdom Metazoa; phylum Chordata; class Actinopteri; order Salmoniformes; family Salmonidae; genus Oncorhynchus; species Oncorhynchus gorbuscha. The sequence goes on from NC_060178.1 coordinate 91,225,591, forward strand.
GAGGATGCGTTGTACCATGGCGGCCTGCCCCCTATCCTGCCTCCTCCTCTCCTTCCTCCTGACGAGGTCCAGCCTGGCCCAGGACCTCACTGGCTCCACCACCATTGACACGGACACCATCCAAACCCAGACAGCCAATCAGACAGCTCCGATGACCCCCACCACAGCGGAGCCCGTCACCATGCTAGTAACCACAGAGTTCGGTGGCGTGTCGACGCCTAGTGGTGACATTGCGGACGATGAGGACGTCATCCCGACCAAAGGCACCCTTTGCCAAGGTTACTACGACGTGATGGGCCAGTGGGACCCACCTTTCAACTGCAACATGGGCGTTTTCCTGTACTGCTGCGGCACCTGCTTCTACCGCTTCTGCTGCCAGTTCAGAGGGCAGCGCCTCGACCAGAGCATCTGTTCAAACTATGACACGCCCATCTGGGCCAACACGGGCAAGCCCATCACCACGGTGACCGAGGACCACAGTGACCAGGAGAGGGATCGAACCCACATGATCGTCTATATCATCTGTGGGGGGGTGGCCATCATGGTGCTGATGGGCATCTTCACCAAGCTGGGCCTGGAGAAGATCAGGGGATCAGCAGGGGCACAGAACGACATCAGCAACGCCAGGTGAGGGAGGGAGGGAGGTTATTTTGCTGCAACCATGAAATGAATCAGGCAAATTCTTTTGGCAACTTTTATTAATGTGTGTGTGTGTTGTTAGGGGGAAACATATTGCAAGGATATTCATTGTTTTAATACCCACTGATTAGATTTGTGTATTTCATCAAAATTTCACAAACTTGTTCAGGGACCTACCGGATCACTCTAGCCAGTGGTCTATTTACATTGATAAACTGTCATGTTGAATATTGAAGGTAACTGCAGGGTGATGTTGTGTTTAACAACAATCTATAGGGAATATGACCTGTTCCAGAAGTTGAGATGGAGAGAGAGAGCGCGAGGAGAAGAAAGGCACAAAGGAAGAGAAACAAAGCGAGGGAGGAGATCACAATATGACCAGAGGTAATGCTATAGATATCATCAAATACTTATCAAAACTACTGTAAGTTTATTTTATACTGCCAATGGATACATTTACTCAAAATAATGTATCATATTCCCTAATAGCTACAGTATGTACACCACATGACATCCCAGTCAGCCCTCATCTCCCTGTAAAGTGTTTCAGCCAGCGTTGGTCAGGTTAAATATCTGGTTGGAGCGGAGACCCAAGGACATCATTACTGAAACACTGCTACGCTACACAGGCTTACCTCTCCCTCCTTTTACCAGTTCTCCTGTTCTCTTTTATCCCCCTCATCTCTCTTTCTATTCTATTACACTCCTCCTCCACCTCTTCTCCTCCACCTCTTCTCCTCCTCTCTTCTGGGGGCCCTTGGTTTTGTTTTTGGTCATCAACGGAAGCAGGGCGGCACGGGATAAGAGGTTTCACCCAATCAGAATCTCTCTCTCTTTCTCACACTTCTCTCCCTTTCCAACTCTCTTTCTTTGTCTTCTCTCCCCCCTTTCTTCCTCTCTCTCTCCTCTGTCATTTTCTATCTCACTCTCTCCTCCACTCCCCCTCTCTCTCCCTTCTCCATTCTGCCTCTTTAATGTCCCTATTAGCCGGCAGTTAATAACTCCACACTGGTTTCATATAACTCCACCTGGCCAATATTGAGATATGGAAAAGCCCAAGAGAAGTATAAATTGTATATTTTTCTCTATATTTTTTATTGCATAGGGAGAGAACAGCGGCTCTCACAGTACAAGGCCATCAATGTCTCCAGCTTTGAGAAATATTTGCAGGATTACATTTTTTTGTTTTTAGATGTTCACACCTCTCCGAAATAGAACACTCCCCCAAAAACATACACTCCTTGCCTGATTAAGACTTCATACCAGATGAACTGTCCTGGCCAGATTAGACTCACACAGATTAAATAAATGGCTCTCAGATTACTGGAATACTGTCGCTACTCCTCTGCTGCCCAGCTGGTCTTGCCATGTTCATGCTACACTCTTAGAAAAAAGGGTTCCAAAAGACTTCTTCAGCGGTCCCCATAGGATATCTCTTTTTGGTTCTAGGTAGAACCCTTTTGAGTTAAATGTAGAACCCTCTGTGGAAAGGGTTTAACATGCAACCAAAAGGGCTCTACCTGGAACGGGTTCTTCAAAGGGTTATCCTAATAGGGTTGGTCAAATAACCCTTTTAGGTTCTAGATAGCACCTTTTTTTGAGTGAATAGAGACCAACTAATTTCTACACAGAGTGAATAGAGACCAACTCATTTCTACACAGAGTGAATAGAGACCAACTCATTTCTACACAGAGTGAATAGAGACCAACTCATTTCTACACAGTGAATAGAGACCAACTCATTTCTACCCAGAGTGAATAGAGACCAACTCATTTCTACACAGAGTGAATAGAGACTGACTAATTTCTACACAGAGTGTATGGAGACCAACTCATTTCTACACAGAGTGAATAGAGACCGACTAATTTCTACACAGTGTGTATAGAGACCAACTCATTTCTACACAGAGTGAATAGAGACCGACTCATTTCTACACAGAGTGTATAGAGACCAACTAATTTCTACACAGAGTGTATGGAGACCAACTAATTTCTACACAGAGTGTATTGAGACCAACTAATTTCTACACAGAGTGTATAGAGACCAACTCTTTTCTACACAGAGTGAATAGAGACCGACTCATTTCTACACAGTGTATCGAGACCAACTCATTTGTATACAGAGTGTATAGAGACCAACTCATTTCTACACTGAGTGTACAGAGACCAACTCATTTGTACACAGAGTGTATAGAGACCAACTAATTTCTACACAGAGTGTATAAAGACCAACTAATTTCTACACAGAGTGTATAGAGACCAACTAATTTCTACACAGAGTGTATAGAGACCAACTCATTTCTACACAGAGTGTATAGAGACCAACTAATTTCTACACAGAGTGTATAGAGACCAACTCATTTCTACACAGAGTGTATAAAGACCAACTAATTTCTACACAGAGTGTATAGAGACCAACTAATTTCTACACAGAGTGTATAGAGACCAACTAATTTCTACACAGAGTGTATAGAGACCAACTCATTTCTACATGTGTATAGAAACCAACTCATTTCTACACAGTGTATAGAGACCAACTCATTTCTACACAGTGTACAGAGACCAACTCATTTCTACATGTGTATAGAGACCAACTCATTTCTACATGTGTATAGAGACCAACTCATTTCTACATGTGTATAGAGACCAACTCATTTCTACATGTGTATAGAGACCAACTCATTTCTACATGTGTATAGAGACCAACTCATTTCTACATGTGTATAGAGACCAACTCATTTCTACACAGTGTATAGAGACCAACTCATTTCTACACAGTGTATAGAGACCAACTCATTTCTACATGTGTATAGAGACCAACTCATTTCTACACAGTGTACAGAGACCAACTCATTTCTACATGTGTATAGAGACCAACTCATTTCTACATGTGTATAGAGACCAACTCATGTCTACATGTGTATAGAGACCAACTCATTTCTACATGTGTATAGAGACCAACTCATTTCTACATGTGTATAGAGACCAACTCATTTCTACATGTGTATAGAGACCAACTCATTTCTACATGTGTATAGAGACCAACTCATTTCTACACAGTGTATAGAAACCAACTCATTTCTACATGTGTATAGAGACCAACTCATTTCTACATGTGTATAGAGACCAACTCATTTCTACACAGTGTATAGAAACCAACTCATTTCTACATGTGTATAGAGACCAACTCATTTCTACATGTGTATAGAGACCAACTCATTTCTACATGTGTATAGAGACCAACTCATTTCTACATGTGTATAGAGACCAACTCATTTCTACATGTGTATAGAGACCAACTCATTTCTACATGTGTATAGAGACCAACTCATTTCTACACAGTGTATAGAAACCAACTCATTTCTACATGTGTATAGAGACCAACTCATTTCTACATGTGTATAGAGACCAACTCATTTCTACACAGTGTATAGAGACCATAGAAACCAACTCATTTCTACATGTGTATAGAGACCAACTCATTTCTACATGTGTATAGAGACCAACTCATTTCTACACAGTGTATAGAAACCAACTCATTTCTACATGTGTATAGAGACCAACTCATTTATACATGTGTATAGAGACCAACTCATTTATACATGTGTATAGAGACCAACTCATTTATACATGTGTATAGAGACCAACTCATTTATACATGTGTATAGAGACCAACTCATTTATACATGTGTATAGAGACCAACTCATTTCTACACAGCTCATTTTGTCCATCGCTCATCTTTTCTTTCACCCTCTTTGACAACACACCCTGCAGTGCTGCTCTATAGGGCGCTTATTAGAACAGCATGCAGTATCTGCTCTCAAATCTGACAGTTAGTTTCTACCAGGACAGGTGTTACTTCCATACTGCCCTCAATCCCCCCCTAAAATTTCACAGCAGTTAGTACATTACAATTATCAGTGTACATAGGACAGAATGTACCACTCTCCATGTCACTCTACCCATTGATGCATGTCTAATCTAATGGAGGACATCGACCGGAAGGGACATTGCATAGAACTTAAACAAACAACAATAACCGTTATCCCAAAAGGCATCATTCCACATTCTGAATAGTGATTTATAGTTAAATTAACAACAAGAATGAGGATGTTGACTTTTAGGTTGGTAGTGCATGGTTCAGACCACAACAGTCAGAGGACATGGGCCCAGGCATGATAGCATGGGATACAGTATCCACAAAAGGTGAGGATTAACATGGGGAAGAGAAGACTGGGTGGTCTAAAGATCTGATCTGATCGAGCGTGTGTGCGTGCGTGCGCGTGTGTGAGAGCGATACGGCCATCCTTGGGACCTTAAGATATCATGTTCTATAACATGGGACTAAGATGGCTCCTATAAAGGGCTTGACCTTACTTAAAAACCGCTATGCCCTTCAATAAGGCAAATGAACAAAACAAAAACTTGATTGCTTTACCAATTCTCCCTCTACCACTACTTTCTTCTTTGATGAGCTATGCCTTTTACTTTGCCTGTCCTTCGCTGCTGGGGTTCAATGTCTTTCAGTATTAGGAAAAAACATTAAAAGCTGTGTCATCTTCAACCTGAGAAGCAACCCAAAGAAAGACACAGACAGACAGAGAGTTGGGCACACCCCTTCTTCCATCCCTCCATCGCTCAGATTTCCTCCATGGCTGGTTTACATTACATGCTCCCTGATTTCGTACACTCCCTTCCTCCTAGTCCACCTGCGATGGCAATTTCGTGACATTTACCTTCTCCTGACCTCTTCCTCCCGCTGCCTCCCCCACAGCTGTGCTGTGCCTGGAAGAGACACACAAGGGTCACTGCTCATTGACTCAACTCCAAGGGTTTAATTCTCACATCATCCTTTTTTTCTAAATACCACAAAATGGCACTGAAATGGATGTAATGCCAAGCCAGAACGTATATGTCAAGTTCTGAGGGAAACCAACATCAGGGGCCTCAAGAAAGAGAGGAAGTGTTGAGGTAGTAATGAATCCTCTTTGCCCAGACCTACAGCTCGCTATAGTCTATACTGTAGGGTGACCAATAATCCTGTGTTTGACTGTCCATAGAGGACAGGTTAGGGGCCTGCATGCCACTGCGTGTGTTGTGCCAAATTCCAAGTCAATCTCTAACCTCTAACCCCTGAGCACTTGTTTAGATCTGAAAGGATTGGATGGATAATGCATGTCTCCTTGAATCCTGTGAGGTTCTGAATGTCACTGGATGTGTTAGGATCAATTCCATATAGAACCCTAGCCTGCCTTCTGAGCGCTTAGATCTGCATACCATTAGGCAATACCATTGGGCAGCATTTCCAATACCATGTTATCAATGGTAAAACCAATCCATTATATTTTAATGAATAGTGTAGAGAATTGGTTATTGGTGTTCCCAATGTATCTCTGAACTGGTCTGCATGTTCCCATAGGGCCCTGGAGTGACACTGGGTGTATGTGAGCAGATTTGGGGAGCTGTTGGGGATGTCCCTGCTCTGTAACACTAATCTGAATTGACAGGGGATTCTGAGTGAGTTTTAACTGCACTGTTGACAGAAAGATGGAGATTGAGAAATGAGAAGAGAGCTGGTGGAAAAGAGATGGCGGAAAAGGGAGAAATGGATGAAGGGAGGGTAAGAGATAGGGAGAGAGAGAGAAATGGATGAAGGGAGGGTAAGAGAAGAGAGAGAGAGGATGAATGGAGGGTAAGAGAAAGATAGAGAAAATGGATGAAAGGAGAGAAAGGGAGAGAGAGAAAATGGATGAAGGGAGGGTAAGAGAAAGGGAGAGAGAGAAATGGATGAAGGGAGGGTAAGAGAAAGGGAGAGAGAGAAAATGGATGAAGGGAGGGTAAGAGAAAGGGAGAGAGAGAGAAATGGATGAAGGGAGGGTAAGAGAAAGGGAGAGAGAGAGAAATGGATGAAGGGAGGGTAAGAGAAAGGAGAGAGAGAGAAATGGATGAAGGGAGGGTAAGAGAAAGGGAGAGAGAGAGAAATGGATGAAGGGAGGGTAAGAGAAAGGGAGAGAGAGAGAAATGGATGAAGGGAGGGTAAGAGAAAGGGAGAGAGAGAGAAATGGATGAAGGGAGGGTAAGAGAAAGGGGAGAGAAATGGATGAAATAATCTGAATGAAGGGAGAGGAGTAAGAGAAAGGGAGAGAGAGAGAAATGGATGAAGGGAGGGTAAGAGAAAGGGAGAGAGAGAGAAATGGATGAAGGGAGGGTAAGAGAAAGGGAGAGAGAGAGAAATGGATGAAGGGAGGGTAAGAGAAAGGGAGAGAGAGAGAAATGGATGAAGGGAGGGTAAGAGAAAGGGAGAGAGAGAGAAATGGATGAAGGGAGGGTAAGAGAAAGGGAGAGAGAGAGAAATGGATGAAGGGAGGGTAAGAGAAAGGGAGAGAGAGAGAAATGGATGAAGGGAGGGTAAGAGAAAGGGAGAGAGAGGGAGAAATGGATGAAGGGAGGGTAAGAGAAAGGGAGAGAGAGAGAAATGGATCACAAAGCAAATGGGGTCTGACACGGACAGAGAGGTGAAGCACTGTTTTGGGAAAAGGCCAGATGTGAGGTGACACACACACATACAAAACATCAATCCATCACAACTCATCCAGGCTTCATCTGTTTGTTGTAATCTCCTCCCTGTCGATGGTTCTCTCGTCACTCAGTGCTCATCACAATAACAACAAAGCCAATTTTAACAATCCAATTCACATTATTCACACCGATTCCAAATCCAGTCTGGGGTAGAAACCGAAAGGGCTCCATTAAAGTTTATGGTAATAGTGACTAAATGTTTCTCAAGTAAGACCTTTGAATTGAGATGTAGTGTTAAGATTTCCCCTTACTGGAACTAAGGTGCCTGTCCCAAGCCATAAAAAACATCCCCAGACCACTATGCACTATGCATTCAGGCAGGTAGCGTTCTCCATTCGCCTAACCCAGATTCATCCGTCGGACTGCCAGATGGTGAAGCGTGATTCATCACTCCAGAGAAAGCGTTTCCACTGCTCCAGGGTTCAATGGTGGCGAGCTTTACACCACTCCAGCCGACGCTTGGCATTGCACATGCTGATCTTAGGCTTGTGTGCAGCTGCTCGGCCATGAAAACCTTTGAATTACCAGATATGTTCATTCTGAAAATGGTTCATAAAGTCAAGGAGAAAACATGATAGCGGATAATACAAGGACATCTCTGCTTTAGAAACTGCCCTCAGAGTTAATAAAGAATAAGTACATTAGTTTTAGAGGGCTAGATTTCCCAATCATCAGAGTGGGGACTGTACGGTACATCGATTCTGAGCTGGGCTGGATCAGAGGGCAACATTTTCCAATCATCCGAGTGGGGACTGTACAGTACATCGATTCTGAGCTGGGCTGGAAACAGTGGTGGTGAGTGATGAACACTAGGACTGAGTGTTGCTAATTAGCTATCTGCCTCCCTGGTATGGGAGGAGGGATAATTGATTGCTACACAGCATTAGAAGATGCGTGTCTCACTCTCCTTGTTATTCGATACGATGTGCTTTCACCAAAAAGGATTAGCGATCATATAACGAACGCTCCGACGCAGGAAGTCTTATATAAGTGGCTATAGATACAGAGACTGTGTCCCAAATGACACCCTATTCCCTATACGGTGCACTAATTCTGACCACAGGCTCTGGTCAAAAGTAATGTACTATATAGGAAATAGGGTGCCATTTGGCATGCACACAGAGACTGTACTGTATGTAGGCAAGGCTAAATGTCATCAGTGATGCTCAATGCTTTTACCTTCCCTGCTGTCCAGGAGAAAGACGAGATGTAAGCCTATTGTTGCTCATTGACAGCAAGATGGTTGTGTCTTCCAAAACTGACTGACTCTTGAGATGTTATCATGAAGTTACTGGAATTATTGATTTGATTATAGACAAACATAGTGTTGTTTACATGTTGCAGTCATAAATGAATGGGCAGCAATGATGAACATCCCTTGTTTAAATGTAGTCCCAATTTCTTTACAGTATATCCCGTACTGATGGCCTATATCTACTTTATTGTAGTCATTTAATCCTAATTTACATCAAACACACGTTAGGCTAGTCATGTAAATTTAGGGTAAAACTTCCTCACTTAAGCTAACATCTCTCAATTAAATATTTTATTTTTACCACATAGATGGAGCCTGTGATGGAAGTTAAACTTAGCCTCTATAAATTCACTAAATGCTCAGAGATAAAAGCAGTTTTGCTGTAGATTAAAAATCCAAATCAGCAAGTGGTTCAGTAGCGAGCCAAACGAAAAGAGAACCAAGCCCTAGGCAGTCTCAGCGAGTGAGTCACAGACAACATGAGGTAGAGAGAGAGAGCGAGAGAGAGAGACAGTAATGTAGGTTTAGAAAGAGAAAGAAAGTAAAAGAGAGAAAGAGACAGATTCTGACATGACAAAAGACTGAGAATGAGAGAGATTGAGAGAGAAATAGAGAGAAAGGAATATTTAGAGATTTAGGTGGCTTGAAAGAGGATACCTTTATTAGCTCAGTAGTTAAATGATTTGAGCACAATCTTTACTTAATTTTATTGATACTAAGCCCCATGTCTTCCTCCACTGCACACATAGAACCCCCGACGCCCCATATGTCTGCAAAGTCCCCCCGATGCCACACACATTTGAGAAGTCCCCCTGACGCCCCACACATCTGCAAAGTCCTCCTGACACTCCACATGTCTGCAAAGTCCAGCTGACGCATGCAAAGTCCCCCTGATAACCCACACGTCTGCAAAGTCCCCCTGACGCCCCAGACGTCTGCAAAGTCACCCTGACGCCCCACACGTCTGCAAAGTCCCCCTGACGCCCCACACGTCTGCAAAGTCCCCCTGACGCCCCACGCGTCTGCAAAGTCCCCCTGACGCCCCACACGTCTGCAAAGTCCCCCTGACGCCCCACACGTCTGCAAAGTCCCCCTGACGCCCCAGACGTCTGCAAAGTCCTCCTGACGCCCCCACACATCTGCAAAGTCACCATTTAAAAGTAACTATTTTCTGCATTGTAGAATAATAGTGAAGACATCAAAACTATGAAATAACACATGGAATCATGTAGTAATCAAAAGAATGTTCAACATATCAAACCATATTTTACATTTGAGATTCGTCAAGTAGCCACCCTTTGCCTTGATGACAGCTTTGCACACTCTTTGCCACAGCACTGAAGGAAGTCATTGAAAAAGCTTCTTCTACTTTCCCCAATGCACAAGTGGTTATCTCCACCCTGCTACCACGAAAAGTGTTCCACCCTGCTACCATACAGCGGGTAAACGCAATTATTTCCTGTGACTGTGCGTCAAAACCAAATATTTTCCCGGCCCACCAGTCCACCCTGGTCTTGAACAGCCTTTATGACCAGGTCCACCTATACAAGGCAGCAGTGCCCACCTTCGCCCGGAACTAGAAGCACAAGCATTTCGCTACACTCGCATTAACATCTGCTAACCATGTGTATGTGACAAATAAAGTTTGATTTGATTTGATTTGATTTGATAAAGGACATCGCTCTCAAACGCAGCCCCAACACTTTACACAGGAGCAACAGATCAATAGTCACCCCGCCCAGACCAGCGAGACACTCTCCCAGACCTGTGAGACCCCCCAACTGGACCTACACATAGAGGACCCACGCCGAGAGGACCTACATCCAGACCACAAAACCACCAGGCAAAAACACACCCCCACCCCACCCAATCAACACCCCCCCAAGTCAATCATGCCCACACCCCATTTAGGCCCTCTCAGATCGGACCTATGCCCCTCCGGCCCACCACATGCACCCCACCCCCGCAAAGAGGGCCTCAACATGGAAATCACACATACGCCCAGGCCGTGGGTGGGCAAACACGCCCAACCCCCACTCTTACACTACCCCAAGCCAACGGCATGTACCAGATGCTCAGCAGGCTCTGCTCACACTTACTGGCCTAAGGCCAAACCCCATGACCAACAGCATTGGACACTTTATGGAACACAAAGCCTTCAATATCTCATCCTGGAATATCCAAGGCCTGAGGTCATCTGCCTTTAGAAACCTGGTATAGAGGAGATGGGCCCACTGGTTGCCCTCTAGGTTACAGAGAGCTGGTAGTCCCATCCACCAAAATACCAGGTGTAAAACAGGGAAGGGACTCAGGGGGTATGCTAATTTGGTATAGATCAGACCCAAATCACTCCATTAAATTAATCAAAACAGGAACATTTTACATTTGGCTAGAAATTCAAAAGGAAATGATCGTAACAGAGAAAAATGTCCTCCTGTGTGCTACCTATATCCTGCCACTAGAATCCCCATACTTTAAAGGAGAACCCTTTTTGGTTGCAGGGAGAAGAATCATTTTGGGTTCCATGTCGAACCCTTTCTAGAGAGGCTGAAGAACCCTTTTTTAAAGATTGTACATATCTCTCTCCATACGATACATCTCCCTCAGCTGATCCCCATTCTGCTCTGCTCAGCTAGGGAGGGCAGTTTACACCCTAGCACCCTCCCAACATTTAGACACATTCCTGGCACACAATGTACCGTACAGTGAACCACACTATTTGTTCAGGAAAGCCCTCCCAGGAGAGGACAGCCCTGGCCCCCCACACCTCCTGAGGCCTGGGTCCCTAACACACACACACGAACACACACACACACACACACACGCGCACGCACACGCGCACGCACACGCACACACACACACACACACACACACACACACACACACACACACACACACACACACACACACACACACACACACACACACACACACACACACACACACACACACACACACACACACACACACACACAGATGATGTCTGTCACTACAGCAGTGTGTTCCCTTACACACAGCTCAATGACGTGACAGTGTCTGATAAGATTACACGCAATTAAAATGTCCCATTTTCAGTGTTACTCTCACTCTTTCTCTCTGCAGATTATGTTGTCACACACTCAGCCCAATTCTCTGGCTCCCATCACTTTCTACCATGTTCCCCTGCAGTGTTGCTGCCCTTATTTTTTGCTTTGACTAAGCCTACAGCCACGCACAGTGGCTAACGATGGGGCGCTATGGGAAGTTATTGGCCCAGGAGTTTAGGTGTAGTGCTTGGGTCGATTGCCTGTAACCGCAGAATTGCTGTTTTAATCCCTGCCTCTCCTTAAATCCCCATACATGTAGAGAGTCATTCTAAATGGCTGAAGTCTAACTGTAATGTTTGTTTGTCCATCTACAGGACCATAACAGAGCTTATGAAGCAACCCGGAGTAGAGGTGGGCTCAGTGGAAAGTACAATCACCAACCCCCCTATCGGAACCAACGGCATCTCAGCTAGGATGCTACGCAGCCGCAGCGGTAAGCACAGCTACTCAGCACACAGACACATGCTAACACACTCCCTATGAATCAATGAAGTTGAGGGTTTCTCTTTGTTCCTCTGTGAAGAAAAACAAACCCAGTCAGAGCCGATTTGGCATTGCTTTTTTAACCAGAGGCCCCTCTCTGTCATTGGAGGACGGGAGCTGGTTTCTCAAACTGTACTTTGGCCTGACAGGAACACCCAACAGCCCCTTCTCTTCTCTAGCATAACTAAAGTAGCCAGACCAAACACTGCAGTTTCAGTGCAGTTACACCATTAGTGTGTGGTTACAGGATGAGGCTTTATGGTGTACTTACAACCCTACACTCAAACGATGTATGACCATTTGAGGAATTCAGAACAACTCAGTCCATCGCATTACAGGATGATGAAATTATTCTCTAAGTGTATGACACGAGGTACAGCAACAGACACAACATGATTTCTGGAGCCCTCGTCTTTCAAAGACCAGAGAAGTTGCATGCGTTTGTACTCATGCTTCACTAGCATCCAGCTGGGTATACATCACAATATGTATGTAAACTCAGCAAAAAAAGAAATGTCCCTTTTTCAGGACCCTGTCTTTCAAAGATAATTCGTAAAAATCCAAAAAACTTCACAGATCTTCATTGTAAAGGGTTTAAACACTGTTTCCCATGCTTGTTCAATGAACCATAAACAATTAATGAACATGCACCTGTGGAACGGTTGTTAAGACACTAACGGCTTACAGACGGTAGGCAATTAAGGCCCCAGTTATGAAAACGAAGGACACTAAAGAGGCCTTTCTACTGACTCTGAAAAAACACCAAAAGAAAGATGCCCAGGGTCCCTGCTCATCTGTGTGAACATGCCTTAGGCATGCTGCAAGGAGGCATGAGGACTGCAGATGTGGCCAGGGCAATAAATTGAAATGTCCGTACAATGAGACGCCTAAGACAGCGCTACAGGGAGACATGACGGACAGCTGATCGTCCTCGCAGTGGCAGACCACGTGTAACAACATCTGCACAGGATTGGTACATCACACTTGCGGGACAGGTACAGGATGGAAACAACAACTGCCCGAGTTACACCAGGAACGCACAATCCCTCCATCAGTGCTCAGACTATCCGCAATAGGCTGAAAGAGGCTGGACTGAGGGCTTGTTGGACTGTTGTAAGGCAGGTCCTCACCAGACATCATGGGCAATAACGTCAGCTATGGGCACAAACTCACCATCGCTGGACCAGGCAGGACTGGCAAAAAGTGCTCTTCACTGACGAGTGGCAGTTTTGTCTCACCAGGGGTGATGGTCGGATTCGCATTTATCGTCGAAGGAATGAGAGTTACACCGAGGCCTGTACTCTGGAGCGGGATCGATTTGGAGGTGGAGGGTCCGTCATGGTCTGGGGCGGTGTGTCACAGCATCATCGGACTAAGCTTGTTGTCATTGCAGGCAATCTCAACGCTGTGCGTTACAGGAAAGACATCCTCCTCCCTCATGTGGTACCCTTCCTGCAGGCTCATCCTGACATGACCCTCCAGCATGACAATGCCACCAGCCATACTGCTCATTGTGTGCGTGGTTTCCTGCAAGACAGGAATGTCAGTGTTCTGCCATGGCCAGCGAAGAACCCGGATCTCAATCCCATTGAGAGCGTCTGGGACCGGTTGGATCGAAGGGTGAGGGCTAGGGCCATTTCCCTCCAGAAATGTCCGGGAACTTGCAGGTGCCTTGGTGGAAGAGAGGGGTAACCTCTCACAGCAAGAATGGGCAAATCTGATGCAGTCCATGAGGAGGAGATGCACTGCAGTACTTAATGCAGCTGATGGCCACACCAGATATTGACTGTTACTTTTGACCCTCCCTTTGTTCAGGGACAAATTATTCAATTTCTGTTTGTCACGTCTGTGGAACTTGTTCAATTTATGTCTCAGTTGTTGAATCTTGTTATGTTCTGACAAATATTTACACATGTTAAGTTTGTTGAAAATTAACACAGTTGACAGTGAGGGGACATTTATTTTTTGCTGAGTTTATGTGTGTGTGTAGCTACCATAGCATAACAATTACTCATTCTAATTCTATGGTGGGTACACTCTGCTGATAGTGGCGTCAAGTTAACACAAAGCATGCCTTAGTGGTTGATAACATTAGTGAGACATTGATTTGTAGAATTCCTTGTCTGGTAGTGGGAACAACAGATACTACACACATCAAGAAGATAAGGAGCTAGGGAAAGAGAAGGAAACCAAGGGCTTCTATAAGTAGACCACGTGCACGGTACACATGGTGAACATCAATAGCAAAACTAGCAGCAATCACCAGCCTGGTCTCATAGAATAGACGTAACATAGTAAATGTAAATCTGTGACACTCACATTTGTATGATACGTTATGTTTGGTATGGTTACATAAGACAGAAGGTTACTTAAGCCAAAAATGAAAGGAGGGAGGTTGGTCGAGGAGGTTGGGTGGGCATATAAAGTGAATGTCTTGCAACCCAAATGTTGTGTGTTTCGAATCACATCACACACAACTTCTGCATTTTAGCTAATTAGCAACTACTTACTACTTTTTTTGGTACTTTGCAACTACTTAGCATGTTTGCTAACCCTTCCCCTAACCCAAACCTTAACCCTAACCCCTAACCTTAACCCGTATCTTAACCCCTAACCCTAACCTTAACCCATACCTTAACCCTAACCTTAACTGTAATCCCTGACCCCAAGCCTAGCTAAAGTTAGCCACTTAGCTAACATATCATACGTGTTATAATTTGTAACATATTGTATGAAAATGTATGATGGACATCCACAAATTAATACATACCATATGAAATGTAATATATCATCCTCAATAGAGCTAAAAAATATTTACATGTACTATGTTACATCTAACCCTGAGTCAATGTTGGCCAGCCCACCTGCACATCCATCCACAAGTGGCATGTGCCAATTCTATACATCCAGATCCAGCTGTGTGTTTGTGTGTGTGTGAGGGGTGGAGGGGAGTGTTTGCTCTAAGAGGGCCCCTACCTCTTCCCTTACCCCTCCAGCTGACTGTGCATCCATAGAGTCAGATTAGATTAGAGAGAACACACACATCACACATCACCCAAAACCCCTTGTGGATATCAGACTATCTATAGAGTTCTCTGTAAACCCACTCTAAACACAACACACACCAAACAAAACACACACATCACACACAATAAAAGACACACAAACAAACACACATCAAGGATCTTCATTACTGTGTGTTGTGTGTTGAGGCATTGGCTGTAGCAGTAGAGATTGGATTTGGATCATTTGTGCAAATGCAGCTCAGAGGATTACACACACACACACAGCGCTCCACCAGTCTTGAGGATTTGGGCCGTCAGTGAT
This sequence comes from Oncorhynchus gorbuscha, assembly GCF_021184085.1. Classification (NCBI taxonomy): domain Eukaryota; kingdom Metazoa; phylum Chordata; class Actinopteri; order Salmoniformes; family Salmonidae; genus Oncorhynchus; species Oncorhynchus gorbuscha. Next base: position 91,240,961 of record NC_060178.1, read on the forward strand.
GTAGGATTTGCGGTAAAAACCGTAGACCCCGCCATGCTCACCAATCCCTCTTTCTAAAGGATTTCAGTTTGACACAGTGGCGCATCTGGTTTACAGTTCTGTCACTGCTCTAATCTCAAACTGTCTCAGAGATATGGGATTGAAACAGTTGTCAGGCAACTTTAAAAGGTCTGGCTCTGAAGGCGTTGTTAAAACACTGTGCTTTCAATAACCTCTGTCCCCTCAATTGACTGTTGAGGATCATCCATCTCTGTTTCTCACTTAGATGAGTGGGACATTACAGCACATTATGTTTCCAAACAGTATTGGCTTTACCAGTGGGGAGGGAAAGAGATGATTTGGAAAAATACATATATGGTTTGGAAAAAGAAAGAGATGCTAAGGTCTAATGCAGCCATTTTTATCACAATATCAAATAATTTCTTAATAACAATGATGTACCTTACTGTGATTGTGCGCATGTTGCGCGTGTGGATTTTGTCTAGACAAGTTCCACCAGACAAGTTCATAAAATACCAAAACCAACTATGAACCAACTATATTAATTTGGGGACAGGTCAAAATACGTACAGTATGAAACATTCATGGACATTTAGCTAGCTAGCGTGCTGTTGCTAGCTAGTTTGTCCTGGGATATAAACATTGGGTTATTTTACCTGAAATGCATATGGTCCTATTTTTAGGTGGATCTTTTGGACCCATTTTGAGACACACAAAATAGTGTGTTCTCTACTCAGACAATTAATCCACAAAAAAAGGGGAATCCTAGATGTTTTTTAGTTGGTTTTCTTTGATAAATCTCTCCTCGTTCATTCTTTTTCTTCCGTGGATTTTTTTGGCAGTTGGCAACCAACTTTAAGGTGCATTACCGCAACCAACTGGACTGCAGTGTGGACCTCGTTCATCTTTCAATCACCCACATGGGTATATGCTTGTAAAAAAACAATGAGTAGATGGGAGAAGGGGGATTTGTGGCGTGTAAAGCTTTAAAATAGAACAAAGTCCTATTTTAACACCTGGCTACACAGATGCTGTTCACTCGCGTGAGCGGTTTGGATGAAATGATTGAATGACATGGAAGTGTACATTTATTTTACCAGGCTCGCACACGCAACGTGGGTGGTCTGGTCAGCATGTGAGTGGGGAGGGGAAAACTGAAAAATAGATGTTATTGTCAGAGAGGTTTGGAACTCTCTTTCTTATTGGTCTATTAACAAAATGATGTCACCAGGCAGGCCAAAACTCCATCTGACCAAAACAGGCAGAAATTTCAGATAGTCTTTTCAAACAGCTCTTACACTAAAAGGGCATTATCATAATTTTCTCAGTTTTACAGTATTATTCCAACTTCATAGCATGTAAATATATAAAACACAGGACAATCCCGTTTTGGACTGCACTGGGCCTTTAATGTAAGAAAGAGATTGCCAAGAGAAAGAAAAGTACACAACTCCCAATGACCTAGTTATCAAACAATAGGGAACCACCAAGGAATCAGCATCACAACACTCACCTCACTCAATAACTCTTTCTTTCTCTCTTCCATCCATCTTTCTCTGTCTTCTTCTATTCTGTCCATCTTTTTAAATTCAATTCAATTCATGGGGCTTTATTGGCATGGGAAACATGTGTTAACATTGCCAAAGCAAGCGAGGTAGATAATATACAAAAGTGAAATAAACAACCAAAATTAACAGTAAACATTACACATACAGAAGTTTCAAAACAATAAAAACATTACAAATGTCATATTATATATATATAGTGTTGTAACAATGTACAAATGGTTAAAGTACACAAGGGAAATAAATAATCATAAATATGGGTTGTATTTACAATGCTGTTTGTTCTTCACTGGTTGCCCTTTTCTTGTGGCAACAGGTCACAAATCTTGCTGCTGTGATGGCACACTGTGGAGTTTCACCCAATATATATGGGAGTTTATCAAAAATGGATTTGTTTTCAAATTATTGGTGGATCTGTGTAATCTGAGGGAAATATGTCTCTCTAATATGGTCACACATTGGGCAGGAGGATAGGAAGTGCAGCTCAGTTTCCATCTCATTTTGTGAGCAGTGAGCACATAGCCTGTCTTCTCTTGAGAGCCATGTCTGCCTACGGCAGGCCTTTCTCAATTGCAAGGCTATGCTCACTGAGTCTGTACATAGTCAAAGCTTTTCTTAAGTTTGGGTCAGTCACAGTGGTCAGGTTTTCTACCACTGTGTACTCTCTGTTTAGGGCCAAATAGCATTCTAGTTTGCTCTGTTTTTTTTGTTAATTCTTTCCAATGTGTCAAGTAATTATCTTTTTGTTTTCTCATGATTTGGTTGGGTCTAATTGTGCTGCGGTTCTGGGGCTCTGTGGGGTGTGTTTGTGTTTGTGAACAGAGCCCCAGGACCAGCTTGCTTAGGGGACTCTTCTCCAGGTTCATCTCTCTGTAGGTGAAGGCTTTGTTATGGAAGGTTTGGGAATCGCTTCCTTTCAGGTGGTTGTAGAATTTAACGGCTCTTTTCTGGATTTTGATAATTCGTGGGTATCGGCCTAATTCTGCTCTGCATGCATTATTTGGTGTTCTACGTTGTACACAGAGGATATTTTTGCAGAATTCTGAATGCAGAGTCTCAATTTGGTGTTTGTCCCATTTTGTGAAGTCTTGGTTGGTGAGCGGACCCCAGACCTCACAACCATAAAGGGCAATGGGCTCTATGACTGATTCAAGTATTTTTAGCCAGATCCTAATTGGTATGTTGAATTCTATGTTCCTTTTGATGGCATAGAAGGCCCTTCTTGCCTTGTCTCTCAGATCGTTCACAGCTTTGTAGAAGTTACCTGTGGTGCTAATGTTTAGGCCAAGGTATGTAGAGTTTTTTGTGTGCTCTAGGGCAACAGTGTCTAGATGTAATTTGTATTTGTGGTCCTGGAGACTGGACCTTTTTTGGAACACCATTATTTTGGTCTTACTGAGATTTACTGTCAGGGCCCAGGTCTGACATAATCTGTGCAGAATATCTAGGTGCTGCTGTAGGCCCTCCTTGGATGGTGACAGAAGCACCAGATCATCAGCAAATGGTAGACATTTGACTTTGGATTCTAGTAGGGTGAGGCCGGGTGCTGCAGACTTTTCTAGTGCCCGCGCCAATTCGTTGATATATATGTTGAAGAGGGTGGGGCTTAAGCTGCATCTCTGTCTCAACCCACGACCCTGTGTGAAGAAATGGGTGTGTTTTTTGCCAATTTTAACCGCACACTTGTTGTTTGTGTACATGGATTTTATAATGTCGTATGTTTTACCCCCAACACAACTCCATCAATTTGTATAGCAGACCCTCATGCCAAATTGAGACTTTGCCTTTGTTTTGGTTTGTTTGGTTGTCAATTAGGGTGTGCAGGGTGAATACATGGTCTGTTCTACAGTAATTTGGTAAAAAGCTAATTTTACATTTTCTCTCTGTCTCTTTCTATTCCATCCATCTTTCTCTCTGTCTCTTTCTATTCCATCCATCTTTCTCTGTGCCTCTTTCTATTCCATCCATCTTTCTTACTCGCTTTCTCACTCTCTCTGCAAAAACTTTTTTTCGCCCACATTTATCTTCCCTCTCCTTCTTAGTTTTCTAATATTTGCTGATAGTCTCCCATCCCCAGGCCCTAAAAAAGATACACACAGTTTGTTAATCTTATAAATTACTAATCTTACCAGGGAAGGATTGGTAGCCCCCCTCTTTCCAGCCCTGAGTGAAGCACTCCAGTTAAATATATAGAAACCAGTCTCTCACCGGAACTGACCAAGTCTGACTCTTTAAGCACAGGTTGGTAATAGGGAGAAACAGGGATCTTTATACAGGGTGGTAATAGGGAGAAACAGGGATCTTTATACAGTGTGGTAATAGGGAGAAACAGGGATCTTTATACAGGGTGGTAATAGGGAGAAACAGGGATCTTTATACAGAGTGGTAATAGGAGAAACAGGAATCTTTATACAGGGTGGTAATAGGGAGAAACAGGGATCTTTATACAGGGTGGTAATAGGGAGAAACAGGGATCTTTATACAGTGTGGTAATAGGGAGAAACAGGAATCTTTATACAGGGTGGTAATAGGGAGAAACAGGGATCTTTATACAGGGTGGTAATAGGGAGAAACAGGCATCTTTATACAGGTTGGTAATAGGAGAAACAGGAATCTTTATACAGTGTGGTAATAGGGAGAAACAGGAATCTTTATACAGTGTGGTAATAGGGAGAAACAGGAATCTTTATACAGTGTGGTAATAGGGAGAAACAGGGATCTTTATACAGGGTGGTAATAGGGAGAAACAGGGATCTTTATACAGAGTGGTAATAGGATGTAACAGGGTCTTAATACAGGGTGGTAATAGGGGGTAACAGGGTCTTAATACAGGGTGGTAATAGGGAGAAACAGGGATCTTTATACAGGGTGGTAATAGGGGGTAACAGGGTCTTAATACAGGGTGGTAATAGGGGGTAACAGGGTCTTAATACAGGGTGGTAATAGGGGGTAACAGGGTCTTAATACAGGGTGGTAATAGGGAGAAACAGGGATCTTTATACAGAGTGGTAATAGGAGAAACAGGAATCTTTATACAGGGTGGTAATAGGGAGAAACAGGGATCTTTATACAGGGTGGTAATAGGGAGAAACAGGGATCTTTATACAGTGTGGTAATAGGGAGAAACAGGAATCTTTATACAGGGTGGTAATAGGGAGAAACAGGGATCTTTATACAGGGTGGTAATAGGGAGAAACAGCTCTGGATAAGAGCGTCTGCTAAATGACTTAAATGTTAAATGTTATACAGGGTGGTAATAGGGAGAAACAGGCATCTTTATACAGGTTGGTAATAGGAGAAACAGGAATCTTTATACAGTGTGGTAATAGGGAGAAACAGGAATCTTTATACAGTGTGGTAATAGGGAGAAACAGGAATCTTTATACAGTGTGGTAATAGGGAGAAACAGGAATCTTTATACAGTGTGGTAATAGGGAGAAACAGGGATCTTTATACAGGGTGGTAATAGGGAGAAACAGGGATCTTTATACAGGGTGGTAATAGGGAGAAACAGGAATCTTTATACAGGGTGGTAATAGGGGGTAACAGGGTCTTAATACAGGGTGGTAATAGGGGGTAACAGGGATCTTTATACAGAGTGGTAATAGGATGTAACAGGGTCTTAATACAGGGTGGTAATAGGGGGTAACAGGGTCTTAATACAGGGTGGTAATAGGGGGTAACAGGGTCTTAATACAGGGTGGTAATAGGGGGTAACATGGTCTTAATATAGGATGGTAATAGGGGGTAACAGGGTCTTAATACAGGGTGGTAATAGGGTGTAACAGGGTCTTAATATAGGATGGTAATAGGGGGTAACAGGGTCTTAATACAGGGTGGTAATAGGGGGTAACGGGGTCTTAATACAGGGTGGTAATAGGGGGTAACAGGGTCTTAATACAGGGTGGTAATAGGGGGTAACAGGGTCTTAATACAGGGTGGTAATAGGGGGTAACAGGGTCTTAATACAGGGTGGTAATAGGGGGTAACAGGGTCTTAATACAGGGTGGTAATAGGGGGTGGTATTAGGGGAGAACAAGGTTTATGTGTGTGTCTGCATGTCTGCCACACTAGCAAAGCTCAAATGGCAAATGTGAGACTACAATGATCTCACAGCACTCTTTATCACTCTCCCTAAGGCGCAAAATAATCCTTAATGTACCATTACAAACATCCACACAAACACACACACACGCTTGCTTGTCTCAGCGGTCTCTTAGTGTTTCACGGCTATGAACACACACAATAGCTGTGTCTTGGGAGCAGGTTGTACTAAGGCACTGTGGGTAAGTGTGTTCAGAATGACGCACAAACACATCTTCTGGCCTCACGTGTAATATCCACGGCATTACTTGTACTGCTGCTTGACTCCCTTCCCTTTGTCCCTCAGATGACTGCAGGACAAAAAAGGGGCAAAAAAGTATTTAGTCAGCCACCAATTGTGCAAGTTCTCCCCCTTAAAAAGATGAGAGAGGCCTGTAATTTTCATCATAGATACACTTCAACTATGACAGACAAAATGAGAGAGAAAAAAATCCAGAAAATCACATTGTAGGATTTTTTATGAATTTATTTGCAAATTATGGTGGAAAACAAGTATTTGGTCACCTACAAAAAAGCAAGATTTCTGGCTCTCACAGACCTGTAACTTCTTCTTTAAGAGGTGCCTCTGTCCTCCACTCATTACCTGTATTAATGGCACCTGTTTGAACTTGTTATCAGTATAAAAGACACCTGTCCACAACCTCAAACTCCACTATGGCCAAGACCAAAGAGCTGTCAAAGGACACCAGAAACAAAATTGTAGACCTGCACCAGGCTGGGAAGACTGAATCTGCAATAGGTAAGCAGCTTGGTTTGAAGAAATCAACTTTGGGAGCAATTATTAGGAAGACATACAAGATCACTGATAATCTCCCTTGATCTGGGGCTCCACGCAAGATCTCACCCCGTGTGGTCAAAATTATCACAAGAACGGTGAGCAAAAATCCCAGAACCACATGGGGGGACCTAGTGAATGACCTGCAGAGAGCTGGGACCAAAGTAACAAAGCCTACCATCAGTAACACACTACGTCGCCAGGGACTCAAATCCTGCAGTGCCAGACGTGTCCCCATGCTTAAGCCAGTACATGTCCAGGCCCGTCTGAAGTTTGCTAGAGAGCATTTGGATGATCCAGAAGAAGATTGGGAGAATGTCATATGGTCAGATCAAACCAAAATAGAACTTTGGTAAAAACTCAACTCGTCGTGTTTGGAGGACAAAGAATGCTGAGTTGCATTTTCTCATTTTTTCTGTCATAGTTGAAGTGTACCTATGATGAAAATTACAGGCCTCTCTCATCTTGGTGGGAGAACTTGCACAATTGGTGGCTGACTAAATACTTTTTTGCCCCACATATGATCACTACACATGTTATCCCATTGCTATCATACACAGCCTGGCCTGCGATGTACAGTACACCACCCAGCCAGCCCAGCCTGGGTAGACATTACATGATATAACCATAATGGGCCTCGCCTGCCCTCTTGTTCTCCTACTTGGTTAAAATTTAATGGAGATGTGCCAAACAACTCCAACTCCCAGCTTCACCGTTGTTAGATCACACACCTTTCATTTGATGTTGGCTTACACACATATAGTTCAATCACACACACACACAAGCAAGGAGACAAACACACACACACCAGCAATGACGCAAACACACACACACACATGCACACACACACACACACACAACCATGGTCGCAAACACACACACACCAGCAAGGTCGCAAACACACACAAGCAAGGACGCAAACACACACACACCAGCAAGGACACGTTGAGAGGTGTGTGTGTGTGTGGAAGAAAATGAGCCCTGATAATCAGAGTAGTTAAACATAAAGCTTGAGGTCATCAAAGGCAGAGAGAGGAGCTCCGATGAGGCTCCTGAACTGGTAGAAAGTCAATAACTCAGGCCCTGACATCAGAAAGTCGGTCGATTCCGCCTGCACTGAAGGATGAGTGTCAGGACCTCACTGGGCTCTCCATTACCATAACTAAATAGCCCCCCACCAAACAGCCCATGAAGCCCCTGCGACTGAGCCCTCTGCCCCCCTCAGTGCCAGCCAGCATGGTTTCCACCAAGTCTCTATCTGGGAGGCCTGGGGATTATTCCACAAACCCACAAACATTATTATGACAATGACAGAGCAGTTCCAGTAATACGCTGGTTACAGAAGGATACTGAACAGATAAAAAAATGATGAAAACTGATACAAACACTATGATGATAATCACATTTGTACTATAAATCACAGTGTGTTCAGTCTTCCTGTTTGTCTAGTTCCAGTTAGTTTGAAGCTGGTTGTATGTTCTTCTATCTGCTCAAAGTCATCAGATACCATATGAGTACTACAGTATGTTATATCCCTTTTTATACCCTTCTCACATTCTCATGTGTAATGAACATCCAGTATGCCCTCCTGAGAGGTCAGAGATGCTGTGACAGCAGATTGCCCCTGTATGTTCCCGATGTAGAGCATTGTCTGACATCAGAAAGTCGGTCGATTCCGCCTGCACTGAAGGATGAGCGTCATGTAGGAGTGACGCCATCTAATGTAAGAAAATGGGCGTAGAGTAGAAATCTACCGTAGAAGAACATGAGAGCCATCTCCGCAGCTAATCAGCTTACTGTATAAAACTGCACAGGAATGATGGGTTTTAGACAACCTGTGTGTGTGTGTGTGTGTGTGTGTGTGTGTGTGTGTGTGTGTGTGTGTGTGTGTGTGTGTGTGTGTGTGTGTGTGTGTGTGTGTGTGTGTGTGTGTGTGTGTGTGTGTGTGTGTGTGTGTGTGTGTGTGTGTGTGTGTGTGTGTGTGTGTGTGTGTGTGTGTGTGTGTGTGTGTGTGTGTGTTAGGGCTCAGACTAACGTCCTCCCTTCATACTTCAGCTAAATCTCCTAATTTATTCCATAAACACATCACATCTCCCCTCCCTCCCTCCCTCCCTCCCTCCCTCACTGCATCATCTCTCTCACATCCTTATCTAGTTTCTGTATTCTCTCTTCAAATCCTGCTCTCTCTCCCTTCCCTTGTCCCACTCTACTTCTCTCTCCCTCTAATTCTCACCCTTCCTGGCGGGTAGGAGCATTGGGCCGGTAACCGAAAGGTTGCTGGATTGAATCCCCGAGCCGACAAGGTAAAACATCTGTTGTTCTGTCCCTGAGTAAGGCAGTTAACCTCAAACAACAACTGTTCCCCGGGCACCGATGATGTAGATGTCGATTAAAGCAGCCCCCCACACCTCACTGATTCAGAGCGGTTGGGTTAAATGCAGTATCCCTCTTTCTATCTCTCCACCCCTCTCTATTTCTGTAGTAGTGAGTGTGTTTGAAGGACTGGTTCTGATGAAAACCTGCCAGGCTGTTTGAAACTACACACCTGTCCATGACACCAGTCAAACACACCTGTCCATAACACCAGTCAAACACACCTGTCCATGACACCAGTCAAACACACCTGTCCATAACACCAGTCAAACACACCTATCCATGACACCAGTCAAACCACCTGTCCATGACACCAGTCAAACACACCTGTCCATAACACCAGTCAAACACACCTGTCCATGACACCAATCAAACCACCTGTCCATGACACCAGTCAAACACACCTGTCCATGACACCAATCAAACACACCTGTCCATAACACCAGTCAAAGACACCTGTCCATGACACCAGTCAAACACACCTGTCCATGACACCAATCAAACACACCTGTCCATGACACCAATCAAACACACCTGTCCATGACACCAGTCAAACACCCCTGTCCATGACACCAGTTAAACACACCTGTCCATGACACCAGTCAAACACACCTGTTATCATTCTGTATACACGCACACAACTGAGCATGCATTACATTTACATTTACATTTAAGTCATTTAGCAGACGCTCTTATCCAGAGCGACTTACAAATTGGTGCATTCACCTTATGACATCCAGTGGAACAGTCACTTTACAATAGTGCATCTAAATCTTAAAGGGGGGGGTGAGAGGGATTACTTATCCTATCCTAGGTACACACACATGAATTAATTCTCACACACAGAGACACTCATACTCTCACTCACACACACACACAGTATTGTACAGCTAACCTTGTGGGGACACACAATTCAGTCCTATTCAAAATCCTATTTTCCCTAACCCTAACCCTGAACCTAACTCTAACACTAACCTTAACCCCATAACCTAACCTTAACCCTAGCTCCTAACTCAAAACCTAAATCTAATTCTAACCCTAACACTAATTCTAACCTTAAACCTAAACCCCCTAGAAACTAACAAAATGTCCCCAGTTGGTCAAATTTTTGTTTGTTTGCTATTCGTGTGGGGATTTTTGGTCCCCACAAGTATAGTTCAACATTTCCACACACACACAGAGACAACCATACTCTCTCACACACACACACACACACACACACACACACACACACACACACACACACACACACACACACACACACACACACACACACACACACACACACACACACACACACACACACACACACACACACACACACACACTCTTCCGGCGTCGAGAGAGATGGCCGCCTCGCTTTGCGTTCTTATTCCTATACACTTGTGTGTAAAAGTTAGTTGTGAAATTGTTAGATTACTTAGATTTTACTGTTAGATATTGCTGCTAGAAGCACAAGCATTTTGCTACACTCGCATTAACATCTGCTAACCATGTGTATGTGACCAATAAAATAAAATTTGATTTGATTTGACATTCAAACACACACACACACACACACACACACACACACACACACACACACACACACACACACACACACACACACACACACACACACACACACACACACACACACACACTCTTCCGGCGTCGAGAGAGATGGCCGCCTCGCTTTGCGTTCTTATTCCTATACACTTGTGTGTAAAAGTTAGTTGTGAAATTGTTAGATTACTTAGATTTTACTGTTAGATATTGCTGCTAGAAGCACAAGCATTTTGCTACACTCGCATTAACATCTGCTAACCATGTGTATGTGACCAATAAAATAAAATTTGATTTGATTTGACATTCAAACACACACACACACACATTCTCTCTCACACACACACACACACACACACACACACACACACACACACACACACACACACACACACACACACACACACACACACACACACACACACACACACACACACACACACACACACACACACACACACAGCAAATACACAGCAAATGACTTCAGGGAAAAGAGGATGCACACTTAATCTGAATCAATCAACAGATCAATCAACATTTAGAGGTCACAGACATATACCAATATCATACTGCAATGTCATGCCATGGCACTGTTGAAAAACGTGGGGATTTCTATGGGAATATTCATTCTGATTCTGCCTATGTGTTCATATAGGTTACCAATTGACCCCAGTTGTATTGCCACTGACCATGCAGGGTATGAGCAGAATATGCCCCTATGCAACTCCAGTGTCCCAATTTCCTTGTGGCCCCTGACAGCATGATAGAGGCTGGGCCAGCAGCACTCATTGACGCAATTAGTGACAGTTTTTTTTGACCTAGTTTGTTTGTTCCATTGTTAATTAGCCACACCTCATGTAACACTAGAGGCCACCTTCTCCTTCTGTCAAAACAGCCCTTTGCAACAGACATATCTAGACTGGAAAAGACGACTTCTCAATCCCAGTCACAAATGTTAGGAGCATTTAAACAGTTCTCTGCCCGTACAATTGAGAAATAAAGTGATCCTAATCGTATTACTCGCTTTTCTCTCTCTCTTTCTTCCTACAGAGCACTACCACCTGAACAATTCAGCCTTCTATCCAGGAATGCCTCACCCCCACAGCAAACTCAGTGGACTGGGCCTCAACAAGTACACCTCCCTCCGGGCTGTGGGTAAGGCCACACACACAAAGACATGCACAAACATATGGACACACTAACGTGCACACACAAACATCCAATGTACATCCAATGTACATTCCAGGACAAGCTGATCATAATCCAGACTGGTACCGTAACCTTTCAAACGAATTGAGTTCCCCTCATGGCAGAGAGATATCATGAATGAAAGCAGATATACTACACGCAATACAGTCTCAGGCCTTTACTAGAAAGATGAGTTCCAAGCCATATACAGATAATACAGTCTCAGGCCTTTACTAGAAAGATGAGTTCCAAGCCATATACAGGTCATACAGTCGCCTTTACTAGAAAGATTAGGTCCAAGCTATATACAGGTCATACAGTCTCAGGCCTTTACTGAGAAAGATGAGGTCCAAGCCATATACAGGTAATACAGTCTCAGTGTGACTGAAGCAACAATATGGCAGTGTGACTGAAGCAACATTATGGCAGTGTGACTGAAGCAACGTTATGGCAGTGTGACTGAAGCAACATTATGGAAGTGTGATTGAAGCAGCGTTATGGCAGTGTGACTGAAGCAACATTTGACTGAAGCACCGTTATGGCAGTGTGGCTGAAGCAACATGTGACTGAAGCACCGTTTTTGGCAGTGTGACTGAAGCAACGTTATGGCAGTGTGACTGAAGCAACGTTATGGAAGTGTGACTGAAGCAACATGTGACTGAAGCAACGTCATGGCAGTGTGACTGAAGCAACGTTATGGCAGTGTGACTGAAGCAACATTATGGCAGTGTGATTGAAGCAGCGTTATGGCAGTGTGACTGAAGCAACATGTGACTGAAGCACCGTTGTGGCAGTGTGACTGAAGCAACGTTATGGCAGTGTGACTGAAGCAACATGTGACTGAGCACCGTTATGGCAGTGTGACCGAAGCAACGTTATGGCAGTGTGACTGAAGCAACGTTATGGCAGTGTGACTGAAGCAACATGTGACTGAAGCAACGTTATGGCAGTGTGACTGAAGCAACGTTATGGTAGTGTGACTGAAGCAACGTTATGGCAGTGTGACTGAAGCAACATGTGACTGAAGCACCGTTATGGCAGTGTGACTGAAGCAACATGTGACTGAAGAACCGTTATGGCAGTGTGACTGAAGCAACGTTATGGCAGTGTGACTGAAGCAACATGTGACTGAAGCACCGTTATGGCAGTGTGACTAAAGCAACATGTGACTGAAGAACCATTATGGCAGTGTGACTGAAGCAACGTTATGGCAGTGTGACTGAAGCAACGTTGTGTCAGTGTGACTGAAGCACCGTTATGGCAGTGTGACTGAAGCAACTTTATGGCAGTGTGACTGAAGCAACATGTGACTGAAGCACCGTTATGGCAGTATGACTGAAGCAACATTATGGCAGTGTGATTGAAGCAACGTTATGGCAGTTTGATTGAAGCAACGTTATGGCAGTGTGACTGAAGCAACATGTGACTGAAGCACAGTTATGGCAGTGTGACTGAAGCAACATGTGACTGAAGCACATTTATGGCAGTGTGACTGAAGCAACATGTGACTGAAGCACCGTTATGGCAGTGTGACTGAAGCAACATGTGACTGAAGCACAGTTATGGCAGTGTGACTGAGCACCGTTATGGCAGTGTGACTGAAGCAACGTTATGGCAGTGTGACTGAAGCAACATTTGACTGAAGCACCGTTATGGCAGTGTGACTGAAGCAACGTTATGGTAGTGTGACTGAAGCAACGTTATGGCAGTGTGACTTAAGCACCGTTATGGCAGTGTGACTGAAGCACCGTTATGGCAGTGTGACTGAAGCAACGTTATGGCAGTGTGACTGAAGCAACATGTGACTGAAGCAACATGTGACTGAAGCACCGTTATGGCAGTGTGACTGAAGCAACGTTATAGCAGTGTGACTGAAGCAACATGTGACTGAAGCACCGTTATGGCAGTGTGAATGAAGCAACGTTATGGCAGTGTGACTGAAGCAACATGTGACTGAATCACAGTTATGGCAGTGTGACTGAAGCAAAGATATGGCAGTGTGACTGAAGCGACATGTGACTGAAGCACCATTATGGCAGTGTGACTGAAGCAACGTTATGGTAGTGTGACTGAAGCAACGTTATGGCAGTGTGACTTAAGCAACGTTATGGCAGTGTGAATGAAGCAACATGTGACTGAAGCAACGTTATGGCAGTGTGACTGAAGTAACTTTATGGCAGTGTGACTGAAGCAACATGTGACTGAGCACCATTATGGCAGTGTGACCGAAGCAACGTTATGGCAGTGTGACTGAAGCAACATGTGACTGAAGCAACGTCATGGCAGTGTGACTGAAGCAACGTCATGGCAGTGTGACTGAAGCAACATGTGACTGAAGCAACGTTATGGCAGTGTGACTGAAGCACCGTTATGGCAGTGTGACTGAAGCAACGTTATGGCAGTGTGACTGAAGCAACATGTGACTGAAGCAACATGTGACTGAAGCACCATTATGGCAGTGTGACTGAAGCAATGTTATAGCAGTGTGACTGAAGCAACATGTGACTGAATCACAGTTATGGCAGTGTGACTGAAGCAACGTTATGGCAGTGTGACTGAAGCAAAGGTATGGCAGTGTGACTGAAGCAACATGTGACTGAGCACCGTTATGGCAGTGTGACCGAAGCAACGTTATGGCAGTGTAACTGAAGCAACATGTGACTGAAGCAACGTCATGGCAGTGTGACTGAAGCAACGTAATGGCAGTGTGACTGAAGCACCGTTATGGCAGTGTGACTGAAGCAACGTTATGGCAGTGTGACTGAAGCATCGTTATGGCAGTGTGACTGAAGCACCGTTATGGCAGTGTAACTGAAGCACCGTTATGGCAGTGTGACGGAAGCAATGTCATGGCAGTGTGATTGAAGCAACATGCGACTGAAGCAACGTCATGGCAGTGTGACTGAAGGAACGTTATGGCAGTGTGACTGAAGCACCGTTATGGCAGTGTGACTGAAGCACCGTTATGGCAGTGTGACTGAAGCAACGTTATGGCAGTGTGACTGAAGCAACATGTGACTGAAGCAACATGTGAGTGAAACACCGTTATGGCAGTGTGACTGAAGCAACGTTATAGCAGTGTGACTGAAGCAACATGTGACTGAAGCACCGTTATGGCAGTGTGACTGAAGCAACGTTATGGTAGTGTGACTGAAGCAACGTTATGGCAGTGTGACTGAAGCAACATGTGACTGAAGCACCGTTATGGCAGTGTGACTGAAGCAACATGTGACTGAAGCACAGTTATGGCAGTGTGACTGAGCACCGTTATGGCAGTGTGACCGAAGCAACGTTATGGCAGTGTGACTGAAGCAACATGTGACTGAAGCACCGTTATGGCAGTGTGACTGAAGCAACGTTATGGTAGTGTGACTGAAGCAACGTTATGGCAGTGTGACTGAAGCAACATGTGACTGAAGCACCATTATGGCAGTGTGACTGAAGCAACATGTGACAGAAGCACCGTTATGGCAGTGTGACTGAAGCAACGTTATGGCAGTGTGACTGAAGCAACGTTATGGCAGTGTGACTGAAGCAAGATGTGACTGAGCACCGTTATGGCAGTGTGACCGAAGCAACGTTATGGCAGTGTGACTGAAGCAACATGTGACTGAAGCAACGTCATGGCAGAGTGACTGAAGCAACGTTATGGTAGTGTGACTGAAGCACCGTTATGGCAGTGTGACTTAAGCAACGTTATGGCAGTGTGATTGAAGCATCGTTATGGCAGTGTGACTGAAGCAACATGTGACTGAAGCACCGTTATGGCAGTGTGACTGAAGCAACGTTATGGCAGTGTGACGGAAGCAACATGTGACTGAAGCACCGTTATGGCAGTGTGACTGAAGCAACGTTATGGTAGTGTGACTGAAGCAACGTTATGGCAGTGTGACTTAAGCAACGTTATGGCAGTGTGACTGAAGCAACATGTGACTGAAGTACCGTTATGGCAGTGTGACTGAAGCAACATTTGACTGAAGCACCGTTATGGCAGTGTGACTGAAGCAACGTTATGGTAGTGTGACTGAAGCAACGTTATGGCAGTGTGACTTAAGCACCGTTATGGCAGTGTGACTGAAGCACCATTATGGCAGTGTGACTGAAGCAACGTTATGGCAGTGTGACTGAAGCAACATGTGACTGAAGCAACATGTGACTGAAGCACCGTTATGGCAGTGTGACTGAAGCAACGTTATAGCAGTGTGACTGAAGCAACATGTGACTGAAGCACCGTTATGACAGTGTGACTGAAGCAACGTTATGGTAGTGTGACTGAAGCAACGTTATGGCAGTGTGACTGAAGCAACATGTGACTGAAGCACCGTTATGGCAGTGTGACTGAAGCACCGTTATGGCAGTGTGACTGAAGCAGCATTATGGCAGTGTGACTGAAGCAACGTTATGGCAGTGTGACTGAAGCAACATGTGACTGAAGCACCATTATGGCAGTGTGACTGAAGCAACATGTGACTGAAGGACCGTTATGGCAGTGTGACTGAAGCACCGTTATGGCAGTGTGACTGAAGCAGCATTATGGCAGTGTGACTGAAGCAACGTTATGGCAGTGTGACTGAAGCAACATGTGACTGAAGCACCATTATGGCAGTGTGACTGAAGCAACGTTATGGCAGTGTGACTGAAGCAACGTTATGGCAGTGTGACTGAAGCACCGATATGGCAGTGTGACTGAAGCAACGTTATGGCAGTGTGACTGAAGCAACATTTTGGCAGTGTGACTGAAGCAGCATTATGGCAGTGTGACTGAAGCAACATGTGACTGAAGCACCGTTGTGGCAGTGTGACTGAAGCACCGTTATGGCAGTGTGACTGAAGCACCGTTATGGCAGTGTGACTGAAGCAGCATTATGGCAGTGTGACTGAAGCAACGTTATGGCAGTGTGACTGAAGCAACATGTGACTGAAGCACCATTATGGCAGTGTGACTGAAGCAACGTTATGGCAGTGTGACTGAAGCAACGTTATGGCAGTGTGACTGAAGCACCGTTATGGCAGTGTGACTGAAGCAACGTTATGGCAGTGTGACTGAAGCAACATTTTGGCAGTGTTTTGGGACAGAACACACCATCCACACTGACAGACTGAAGAGAAACCTAGCCACAGAAAAGGACAGAAACCTCTGTCACTCCACAGTCTACTTTTCAGGGAGAGAGGGATGATTCACTGAGCAGAGTTGAATTGAAAGTATTCTAAACCCAAAATGCACTCGGAGTTCCTCTCAGAAGCATTCACTCCAATTCACTGTCATGGATGTCTCTCAGCGGCTCTAATGAGCATCCAGGCATCACACACATCGTGTTATGCAGATGAATGAGGACCCAAAAGCGACTTGGCGAAAACAGAGTCTTTAATCCAGTTTAAGGAAATAGCAATACTCCTAGACAAATCGGAGCGGTAAATAAAGCATAAAAAACAATTCCACTCGTAATCACGAGAACTGACTGGAGACTCGATAATAAACTGCAGGTTGCCTCGGGAAGGCACGTGACCGTAGCAGACTCAGACACCTGCTCACCACGCAGCATCTGAGGGAAACACGACACGACAGGGCGATACAAAGACACAGCACGGTGAACAATATACAAGGATCCGACAGGACAGAAACGGAAAACAAGGGGAGAAATAGGGACTCTAATCAGGAGAAAAGATAGGGAACAGGTGTGGGAAGACTAAATGATTGATTAGGGGAATAGGAACAGCTGGGAGCAGGAACGGAACGATAGAGAGAAGAGAGAGAGGAAGGGAGAGAGAAAAAGGGGAACGAACCTAAAAAGACCAGCAGGGGGAAAACGAACAGAAGGAAAAGCAAAATGACAAGACAATATAAGACAAAACATGACAGTACCCCCCCACTCACCGAGCGCCTCCTGGCGCACTCGAGGAGGAATCCTGGCGGCAACGGAGGAAATCATCAATCAGTGAACGGTCCAGCACGTCCCGAGACGGAACCCAACTCCTCTCCTCAGGACCGTAACCCTCCCAATCCACTAAGTATTGGTGACCCCGTCCCCGAGAACGCATGTCCATGATCCTACGTACCTTGTAAATAGGTGCGCTCTCGACAAGGACGGGAGGGGGGAGGGAAGACGAACGGGGGTGCGAAGAAAGGGCTTGACACAGGAGACATGGAAGACAGGATGGACGCGACGAAGATGTCGCGGAAGAAGCAGTCACACAGCGACAGGATTGACGACCTGGGAGACACGGAACGGACCAATGAACCGCGGAGTCAACTTACGAGAAGCTGTCGTAAGAGGAAGGTTGCGAGTGGAAAGCCACACTCTCTGGCCGCAACAATACCTTGGACTCTTAATCCTACGTTTATTGGCGGCTCTCACAGTCTGTGCCCTGTAACGGCAAAGTGCAGACCTCACCCTCCTCCAGGTGCGCTCACAACGTTGGACAAACGCTTGAGCGGAGGGAACGCTGGACTCGGCAAGCTGGGATGAGAACAGAGGAGGCTGGTAACCCAGACTACTCTGAAACGGAGATAACCCGGTAGCAGACGAAGGAAGCGAGTTGTGAGCGTATTCTGCCCAGGGAGCTGTTCTGCCCAAGACGCAGGGTTTCTGAAAGAAAGGCTGCGTAGTATGCGACCAATCGTCTGATTGGCCCTCTCTGCTTGACCGTTAGACTGGGGATGAAACCCGGAAGAGAGACTGACGGACGCACCAATCAAACGACAGAACTCCCTCCAAAACTGTGACGTGAATTGCGGACCTCTGTCTGAAACGGCGTCTAACGGGAGGCCATGAATTCTGAACACATTCTCGATGATGATTTGTGCCGTCTCCTTAGCGGAAGGAAGTTTAGCGAGAGGAATGAAATGTGCCGCCTTAGAGAACCTATCGACAACCGTAAGAATCACAGTCTTCCCCGCAGACAAAGGCAGACCGGTAATGAAGTCTAGGGCGATGTGAGACCATGGTCGAGAAGGAATGGGGAGCGGTCTGAGACGACCGGCAGGAGGAGAGTTACCTGACTTAGTCTGCGCGCAGTCCGAACAAGCAGCCACGAAACGGCGCGTGTCACGCTCCTGAGTCGGCCACCAAAAGCGCTGGCGAATAGAAGCAAGAGTACCTCGAACGCCGGGATGGCCAGCTAACTTGGCAGAGTGAGCCCACTGAAGAACAGCCAGACGAGTAGAAACAGGAACGAAAAGAAGGTTACTAGGACAAGCGCGCGGCGACGCAGTGTGCGTGAGTGCTTGCTTAACCTGTCTCTCAATTCCCCAGACAGTCAACCCGACAACACGCCCAACAGGAAGGATCCCCTCGGGAACAGTAGAAGCCACAGAAGAACTAAAGAGACGGGATAAAGCATGAGGCTTGGTGTTCTTAGTACCCGGGCAATAAGAAATAACGAACTCGAAACGAGCGAAAAACAACGCCCAACGAGCATGACGCACATTCAGTCGTTTGGCAGAACGGATGTACTCAAGGTTCCTTTGGTCAGTCCAAACGACAAAAGGAACGGTCGCCCCCTCCAACCACTGTCGCCATTTGCCTAGGGCTAAATGGATGGCGAGCAGTTCACGGTTAGCCACATCATAGTTACGTTCCGACGGTGACAGGCGATGAGAAAAATACGCGCAAGGGTGGACCCCATCGTCAGTATCGGAGCGCTGGGACAGAATGGCTCCCACGCCCACCCCCGACGCGTCAACCTCGACAATAAACTGTTTAGTGATGTCAGGTGCAACAAGGATAGGAGCGGATGCAAAACGCTTCTTGAGGAGATCAGAACAACAATCATACGACCGGTGAGGAGGAAGGGAGTTGGTTCTGGACCGACTGAAGACCGTGCGCAGACCATGATATTCCTCCGGCACTCCTGTCAAATCACCAGGTTCCTCCTGTGAAGAGGGAGCAGAACAAACAGGAGAAATAGCAGACATTAAACACTTCACATGACAAGAAACGTTCCAGGAAAGGATAGAATTACTAGACCAATCAAAAGAAGGATTATGACACACAAGCCAGGGATGACCCAAAACAACAGGTGTAAAAGGTGAACAAAAAATCAAAAAGAAATGGTCTCACTATGGTTACCAGATACAGTGAGGGTTAAAGGTAGTGTTTCACATAATATACTGGGGAGAGGACTACCATCCAAGGCAAACATGACCGTGGGCTCCCTAACTGTCTGAGAGGAATGTCATGTTCCCGAGCCCAGGCTTCGTCCATAAAACAGCCCTCCGCCCCAGAGTCTATTAATGCACTGCAGGAAGCTGCCGATCCGGTCCAGCGTAGATGGACCGGTAAGGTAGTACAGGTACTTGACGGAGAGGACCGTCTAGTAGCGCTTATCAGTCGCCCTCCGATTACTGATGAGCTCTGGCCTTTAACTGGACATGAAATGACAAAATGACCAGCGGAACCGCAATAGAGACAGAGGCGGTTGGTGATTCTCCGTTCCCTCTCCTTAGTCGAAATGCGAATACCCCCAGCTGCATGGGCTCAACACCTGAGTCAGTGGGGAAAGATGGTAGTGTCGGAGAGAGGGGAGACACAGTTAACGCGAGCTCTCTTCTATGAGCTCGGTGACGAAGATCTACCCGTCGTTCAATGCGAATAGCGAGTTCAATCAAAGAATCCACGCTGGATGGAACCTCCCGAGAGAGAATCTCATCCTTAACCTTAGCGTGGAGTCCCTCCAGAAAACGAGCGAGCAACGCCTGCTCGTTCCAGTTACTGGAGGCAGCAAGAGTGCGAAACTCTATAGAGTAATCCGTTATGGATCGATTACCTTGACATAGGGAAGACAGGGACCAGGAAGCTTCTTTCCCAAAAACTGAATGATCAAAAACCCTTATCATCTCCTCTTTAAAGTTCAGATAATTGTTAGTACACTCAGCGCTTGCCTCCCAGATAGCCGTGCCCCACTGCCGAGCCCGACCAGTAAGGAGTGATATGACGTAGGCAATCCGAGCCCTCTCTCTTGAGTATGTGTTGGGTTGGAGAGAGAACACTATATCACACTGGGTGAGAAAGGAGCGGCACTCAGTGGGCTGCCCAGAATAACATGGTGGGTTATTAACCCTAGGTTCCGGAGGCTCGGAAGACCCGGAAGTAGCTGGTGGCACGAGACGAAGACTCTGATACTGTCCTGAGAGGTCGGAGACCTGAGCAGCCAGGGTCTCAACGGCATGCCGAGCAGCAGACAATTCCTGCTCGTGTCTGCCGAGCATCGCTCCCTGGAACTCGAGAGTAGAGTAGAGAGAATCCATAGTCGCTGGGTCCATTCTTGGTCGGATCCTTCTGTTATGCAGGTGAATGAGGACCCAAAAGCGACTTGGCGAAAACAGAGTCTTTATTCCAGTAAAGGAAATAGGCAATACTCCTAGACAAATCGGAGCAGAAAACTAAACATAAAAAACTAATTCCACTCGTAGTGACGAGGACAGACTGGAGACTCGACCATAAACTGTAGGTTGCCTCGGGAAGGCACCGACCGTAGCAGACTCAGACACCTGCTCACACGCAGCATCTGAGGGAAACAAGACACGACAGGGCGAGACAAAGACACAGCACGGCGAACAATATACAAGGATCCGACAGGACAGAAATGGAAAACAAGGGGAGAAATAGGGACTCTAATCAGAGGACAAGATAGGGAACAGGTGTGGAAAGACTAAATGAGTGAGTAGGAGAATGAGGAACAGCTGGGAGCAGGAACGGAACGATAGAGAGAGGAGAGAGAGGGAGGGAGAGAGAGAGGGATAGAAAAAGGGAACAAACCTAATAAGACCAGCAGGGGGAAACGAACAGAAGGGAAAGCATAATGACAAGACAATATAAGACAAAACATGACACAATCTGGAAAATTTCAAGAACTCTGAAAGTTTCTTCAAGTGCAGTCACAAAAACCATCAAGCGCTATGATGAAACTGGCTCTCATGAGGAACGCCACAGGAAAGGAAGACCCAGAGTTATCAATGCCGCAGAGGATAAGTTCATTAGAGTTACCAGCCTGAGAAATTGCAGCCCAAATAAATGTTTCACAGAGTTCAAGTAACATACACATCTCAACATCAACTGTTCAGAGGAGACTGTGTGAATCAGTCCTTCATGGTTGAATTGCTGCAAAGAAAACACTACTAAAGGACACCAATAATAAGAAGAGACTTGCTTGGGCCAAGAAACACGAGTAATGGACATTAGACCGGTGGAAATCTGTCCTTTGATTTTTGTTTCCAACCGCCATGTCTTTGTGAGACGCAGAGTAGATGAACGTATGATCTCCGCATGTGTGGTTCCCACCGTGAAGCATGGTGGGAACCATGGTGAAGCTGGTGACACTATCTGTGATTTATTTAGAATTCAAGGCACACTTAACCAGCATGGCTTCAGGGATACACCATCCCATCTGGTTTGGACTTAGTGGGACTATCATTTGTTTTTCAACAGGACAATAGGACAATGACCCAACACACCTCCAGGATGTGTAAGGGCTATTTGACCAAGAAGGAGAGTGATGGAGTGCTGCATCAGATGACCTGGCCTCCACAATGGTTTTTATTTAACTAGGCAAGTCAATTAAGAACAAATTCTTATTTACAATGACGGCCTAGGAACAGTGGGTTAACTGCCTAGTTCAGGGACAGAATGATAGATTTTTACCTTGTCAGCTCCGGGATTCGATCGAGCAACCTTTTGGTTACTGGCCCAATGCTCTAACCACTAGGCTACTTGCTGCACCCACAATCACCCAACTCAACCCAATTGAGATGGTTTGGGATGAGTTGGAACTCTGAAGGAAAACTAGCTAACAAGTGCACAGCATATGTGGAAACACCCTCAAGACTGTTGGAAAAGCATTCCATTTGAAGCTGGTTGAGAGAATTCCAAGTGTGTGCAAAGCTGTCACCAAAACAAAGGGTGGCTACTTTGAAGAATCTCAAATATAAAATATATTTTGATTTGTTTAACACTTTTTCGGTTATTACATGATTCCATATGTGTTATTTTATAGTTTTGATGTCTTCAGTACCATTCTACAATAAAAATAAAGAATTAAATGGAATTGACCCCAACTATGGTGCTTCATTCGAAAGTGAAAGCTACAATCATCTGTGTGAAAGCAATATTATGACTCAAACCCACAGCGCTCTCTCTCTCTCTCTCACTCTCTCTCTCTCTCTCTGCAGCGGACACTGCCTCTGGGGGCTACTATAAGAGCTACCCTTTGATGGACTTCTCCCAGTACCAGGCAGGACCTTCAGCCTTCCAGCCCATCTCCCTGCACCCCAAAGACAAGTCCTACATACACCAAGACCACCACCAGCTCTCCTCCCAGCACAACCTCCACGCCCCCCTCTCCATCTCCATCCCCCAGAGCCACCTGGAGAGGTCCTGTTTACCCAAGACCACCAGCCACCCCCTGTTCTCCAGCTCAGCCTTCAAAGCCTGGGACACCAGTGGACGCCACATCCAGAGGCAGACCTCCCACCCTGGGCACATCTCGGCCCACCGGCATGCCTACTCCACCAGGAGACAGCACAGTGTAGAGAATTTCCCGGAGCTGTTCAACCACCCTGTGCCGTACAGCCACCCATCCTCCTACCACCACACCAGGCATAAGAGCTACTCCTCCAACAGCAAGACGGAGGTCACTGTCTGAGCATGGAACTCTGAGTTCCCCTGTGCAGACAAACACATAGAAACAGATACAAATATGTGCAACGATGCATCAGCATCGCCACTTTAGTACAATAACTCAACCACAGACATCATTACGACATTGATAAGGCAAGAGAAACACTGTCGCTCTCTGAACACCTTTGAGCCTCAGAACACGGACACTCTCGGTCTCTATGTTCACCACAACTATGTGTGGCTCTAAACCTTTCGCAAACTAGCTACATATCTCCATGCATTACTCTGTGGTCTTGTTCTTCCTCCTATATCCTCTATTTCCCACTCCCACAACAATGCACCAGCCCCCCTCCTCCACCCATAAAAGCAACGTGTTCAGGCCATTAGAGGGATGATAGCACCCCAGGGACACATTAATTCAACAGGGACAATGCCATTGTCACATCAGCTCCAATCAGCCTCTGCTCCAGCGCTAGACAGAGAGAGAGAGAGAGAGAGGGGGAGAGAGCAAGGTATGGAGAGAGAGATGGAGATCACTCCAAGGATCTTCAGAGAAAAGCCGGATGAAGGGAAAGGACAAATTTGGGGGGGGGGTGGGGTCTGGAGACTGTCTAGCCTGGATGCCAGTCTGTTTCTTCTCTCTTGCCAGCTCCTTATGGAATTGTCATGGCTTGACAATGATAGTGGAGTAGGCAAAAGTATAAACCGATCTGGGACCAGGCTAGAGAATATTTCTGAGCGCAGGTCATATGTGAAATCAGTGGAAGCAATCCACTGTGGCATCTTGCACCCCAGAGTGGCGGAGGTATTTCTGTGTATTCCCCCTGATGAACGGAGAGTAAAAGGGTACGGACTACAGCTCTAGAGGTGTTACGAGACTATGAAGCGCCCCATTCTACAAGTGATGCATATTGGTTGACCAGAACAATGATTAACCACTGAAGGACAGCACTAAGAAGAATAGAGAAACATAACTGCAGTTAAACAGTAGGATACTTTTATTAGGGCATGAGATACAGGTGCAACTAGGACTTAATGCCACATAACAGGCCTGGGACTGGTAATAGAAATATCTCTAGTCACTGGCAGTAGTTCTAAAACCAAGACGATGGGACGGAAATGTGTACTTAGGATCATCAAAGCCAAATTGATACTACTGCCTCTTGGAAGGTGGGAGTTGAGCACAAACAAACTTCAGATGAATCCACTTCCAGAAGTGGAACGCTAATGAAGGCAATGAATACAACTACGCTCTATACATGAGTCATTTATTTATTTATTTTCATTGAACCTTTATTTTACTAGGCAAGTCAGTTAGGAACAAATTCTTATTTACAATGACGGCCTACCCCCTAGTCATGATGATGATGCACTACAACCTCCTACCTCGCACATCCCTCCCCCTCATCTTCTCTCTATTCCTCATCATATTCTCTCTATTCCTCATCTTCTCTGTCCACCTCATCTTCTATCTATTCCTCGTCTAACCTTATCTTCTCTCGATTCCTCCTCTCTGTAAGGTGTGCGTGTTGGTGGCAGGGAAGTCAGGTGCAGGAGAACGAACTTGGTATAAACGGAGTCATTTACTAAGAACTCACAAACAAACTCCAAAAACCAAAATATACCAAAAAATTATAATAAAATGGGTACAAAACCTGTTGTGCACCAACACATACTAGCACTAACATACAATCAAACAATCTCCAACGAGGACATGAGGGTTAAATACACAACATATAATTAATGGGATTGGAACCCGGTGTGAAGGAAGACAAGACAAAACCAATGGAAAATGAAAAATGAATCAGTGATGGCTAGAAGATCGGCAATGTCGACCACCGAACATCACCCGAACAAGGAGAGGGACCGACTTCGGTAGAAGTCGTGACACTTTCCACTTCCTCATCTTCTCTCAAATCCTCATATTCTCTCTATTCCTCCACTCCCACCTCATCTTCTCTCTCCACCTCCTCATCTTCTCTCTTCCACCTGTCCCCCTCCTCATCTTATCTCTATACCTTCTTATATTCTCTATTCCTCCTCTCCCCCTCCTCATCTGTTCTATTCCTCCCCTCCACCTCCTCATTGTCTCTATTCCTCCTCATCTTATCTCTATACGTTCTTATATTCTCTATTCCTCCTTCCCACCTCATCTTGTCTCTATTCCTCCTCTCCCCCTCCTCATCTGTTCTATTCCTCCCCTCCACCTCCTCATTGTCTCTATTCTTCCTCATCTTATCTCTATACGTTGTTATATTCTCTATTCCTCCTCTCCACCTCATCTTGTCTCTATTCCTCCTCTCCCCCTCCTCATCTGTTCTATTCCTCCCCTCCACCTCCTCATTGTCTCTATTCCTCCTCAGCTTATCTCTATACGTTCTTATATTCTCTATTCCTCCTCTCCACCTCATCTTGTCTCCATTTCTCCTCTCCACCTCATCTTGTCTCTATTCCTCCTCTCCCCCTCCTCATCTTTTCTATTCCTCCCCTCCACCTCCTCATTGTCTCTATTCCTCCTCATCTTCTCTCTATTCCTCCTATCCACCTCCTCATCTTCTCTCGAATCCTAATATTCTCTCTATTGATCCTCATCTTCTGTCTATTTCTCCTCATCTTCTTTATTCCACCTCCTCATATTCTCTATTCCTCCCCTCCCTCTCCTCATATTCTCTCTAATCCTCATCTTCTCTCTATTCCTCCCCTCCACCTCATCATCTTCTCTCTTTTCCTCCTCATCTTCTCTCTATTTCTCCTCTCCACCTGCTCATCCTCTCTATTCCTCATTTCCATCTCCTCATCTTCTCCCTATTCCTCATATCCACTTCCTGATCCTATATCTATTCCTCTTCATCCTCTCTATTCCTCCTCATCTCTCTCTATTCCTCATTTCCACCTCCTCATCTTCACCCTATTCCTCATATCCACTTCCTGATCCTATATCTATTCCTCTTCTCCACCTCCTCATATTCTCTTGATTCCTCCTCAACTTCTCTCTATGACACCTCTCCACCTCCTAATCTTCCCTATTCCTCCTCTCAACCTCCTCATCCTCTCTCCATTCCTCCTCTCCCCCTCCTCATATTCTCCATATTCCTCCTCTCCACCTCCTCATCTTCCCTCTATCCCTCATCATCTTTTCTATTCCTCCTCAGCTTCTCTCTATTCCTCTTCTCCACCTCCTCATCTTCTCCCAATTCCTCCTCATCTTCTCTCTCCACCTCCTCATCATCTCTATTCCCCATCACCTTCTCTCTATTCCTCCTCATCTTCTCTCTATTCCACCTAACCACCTCCTCATCTTCTCTAATCCTCTCCACCTCTTCATCCTCTCTCTATTCCTCCTCTCCCCCTCCTCATCTTCTATCTATTCCTCCTCTCCACCTTCTCATCTTCTCTCTATTTCTGCTCTCCACCTCATCTTCTCCCTATTCATCCTCTAACCCTCCTCATCTTCTATATTCCTCCCCCCACCTCATCTTCTCTTTTCCTCCCCTCCACCTCCTCATCTTCTCTCTATTCCTCCTCTGCACCTCCTAGTTTTCTCTATTCCTCCTCTCTCCACCTCCTCATCTTCTCTCTATTCCTCCTTTCCACCTCCTCATTTTCTCTATTCCCCCTCTCTCCATTCCTCCTCTCCACCTCCTCATGTTCTCTCTTTTCCTTCTAATCTTCTCTTTAATTCTCTTATCCACCTCCTCATCTCTCTTTATTCCTCATGTCCACCTCCTCATCTTCTCACTATTCATCATCTCCACCTCCTGATCCTATATCTATTCCACTTCTCCCCCTCCTCATCTTCTCTATATTCCTCATCTTCTCTATTCCTCAACCAACTCTATATTCCTCCTCATCTTCTCTCTATTCCACCTCATCTTCTCTCTCCCCCTCCTCATCCTCTCTACATTCCTTCTCTCCCCCTCCTCATCTTCTCTCTACTCCTCCTCTCCACCTACTGATCTTCTCACCATCCCTCCTCACCTTCTCTCTATTCCTCCTCTCCACTTTCTCATCTTCACTCTATTTCTACTCTCCACCTCATCTTCTCTATTCCTCCCCTCCACCTCCTCCTCATCTCTCTATCCCTCCTCATCTTCTCTCTATTCATCCTCTCCCGCTCATCTTCTCTATTCCTCCCCTCCACCACCTCCTATTCTCTCTATTCCTCCACATCGTCTCTTTATTCTTCCTCTCCCCCTCATCTTCTCTTTTCCTCCCCTCCACCACCTCCCCTTCTCTCTATTCCTCCCCTCCACCACCTCCTATTCTCTCTATTCCTCCACATCGTCGCTTTATTCTTCCTCTCCCCCTCATCTTCTCTATTCCTCACCTCCACCTCATATTCTCTTTTCCTCCCCTCCACCACTTCCTCTTCTCTTTTCCTCCTCATCTTCTCTCTATTCCTCCCCTCCACCTCCTCATCTTCTCTCTATTCCTCCACATTGTCTCTTTATTCTTCCTCTCCCCCTCAGCTTCTCTATTCCTCACCTCCACCTCATATTCTCTTTTCCTCCCCTCCACCACCTCCTCTTCTCTCTTTTCCTCCTCATCTTTTCTCCACCTCTCCATCTCTATCTGTTCCTCTTCTTCTCCCCCTCATCTTCTCTCTATTACTCCTCTTCTCCCTCTCATCTTCTCTCTATTCCTCCTCTTCTCCCCCTCATCTCTCTCTATTCTTCCTCTCCACCTCCTCATCTTCTCTCTCCACCTCATCGTCTCTATTCCTCCTCACCTTCTCTCTATTTCTCCTCTCCACCGCCATATCTTCTCTCTACTCCTCCTCTCCACCTCCTGATCTTCTCTTTTCCTTCTCATCTTCTCTCTAATCCTCCTCATCTTCTCTCTATTTCTCCTCATCTTCTTTATTCCACCTCCTCAGCTCCTCTCTATTCCTCCTCACCCCTCCTCATCTTCTCCTCCTCCACAAATCAAATCAAATCAAATCAAAATTTATTTGTCACATACACATGGTTAGCAGATGTTAATGCGAGTGTAGCGAAATGCTTGTGCTTCTAGTTCCCACAATGCAGTGATAACCAACAAGTAATCTAACTAACAATTCCAAAACTACTGTCTTATACACAGTGTAAGGGGATAAAGAATATGTACATAAGGATATATGAATGAGTGATGGTACAGAGCAGCATACAGTAGATGGTATCGAGTACAGTATATACATATAAGATGAGTATGTAGACAAAGTAAACAAAGTGGCATAGTTAAAGTGGCTAGTGATACATGTATTACATAAGGATGCAGTCGATGATGTAGAGTACAGTATATACGTATGCATATGAGATGAATAATGTAGGGTAAGTAACATTATATAAGGTAGCATTGTTTAAAGTGGCTAGTGATATATTTACATAATTTCCCATCAATTCCCATTATTAAAGTGGCTGGAGTTGGGTCAGTGTCAATGACAGTGTGTTGGCAGCAGCCACTCAATGTTAGTGGTGGCTGTTTAACAGTCTGATGGCCTTGAGATAGAAGCTGTTTTTCAGTCTCTCGGTCCCAGCTTTGATGCACCTGTACTGACCTCGCCTTCTGGATGATAGCGGGGTGAACAGGCAGTGGTTCGGGTGGTTGATGTCCTTGATGATCTTTATGGCCTTCCTGTAACATCGGGTGGTGTAGGTGTCCTGGAGGGCAGGTAGTTTGCCCCCGGTGATGCGTTGTGCATACCTCACCACCCTCTGGAGAGCCTTACGGTTGAGGGCGGAGCAGTTGCCGTACCAGGCGGTGATACAGCCCGCCAGGATGCTCTCGATTGTGCATCTGTAGAAGTTTGTGAGTGCTTTTGGTGACAAGCCGAATTTCTTCAGCCTCCTGAGGTTGAAGAGGCGCTGCTGCGCCTTCTTCACGACGCTGTCAGTGTGAGTGGACCAATTCAGTTTGTCTGTGATGTGTATGCCGAGGAACTTAAAACTTGCTACCCTCTCCACTACTGTTCCATCGATGTGGATAGGGGGGTGTTCCCTCTGCTGAAGTCCACAATCATCTCCTTAGTTTTGTTGACATTGAGTATGACACCACACTCCGAGGGCCCTCACCTCCTCCCTGTAGGCCGTCTCGTCGTTGTTGGTATATTCCTCATCTTCTCTATTCCTCAACCAACTCTATATTCCTCCTCATCTTCTCTCTATTCCACCTCATCTTCTCTCTCCCCCTCCTCATCCTCTCTACATTCCTTCTCTCCCCCTCCTCATCTTCTCTCTACTCCTCCTCTCCACCTACTGATCTTCTCACCATCCCTCCTCACCTTCTCTCTATTCCTCCTCTCCACTTTCTCATCTTCACTCTATTTCTACTCTCCACCTCATCTTCTCTATTCCTCCCCTCCACCTCCTCCTCATCTCTCTATCCCTCCTCATCTTCTCTCTATTCATCCTCTCCCGCTCATCTTCTCTATTCCTCCCCTCCACCACCTCCTATTCTCTCTATTCCTCCACATCGTCTCTTTATTCTTCCTCTCCCCTCATCTTCTCTTTTCCTCCCCTCCACCACCTCCCCTTCTCTCTATTCCTCCCCTCCACCACCTCCTATTCTCTCTATTCCTCCACATCGTCGCTTTATTCTTCCTCTCCCCCTCATCTTCTCTATTCCTCACCTCCACCTCATATTCTCTTTTCCTCCCTCCACCACTTCCTCTTCTCTTTTCCTCCTCATCTTCTCTCTATTCCTCCCCTCCACCTCCTCATCTTCTCTCTATTCCTCCACATTGTCTCTTTATTCTTCCTCTCCCCCTCAGCTTCTCTATTCCTCACCTCCACCTCATATTCTCTTTTCCTCCCCTCCACCACCTCCTCTTCTCTCTTTTCCTCCTCATCTTTTCTCCACCTCTCCATCTCTATCTGTTCCTCTTCTTCTCCCCCTCATCTTCTCTCTATTACTCCTCTTCTCCCTCTCATCTTCTCTCTATTCCTCCTCTTCTCCCCCTCATCTCTCTCTATTCTTCCTCTCCACCTCCTCATCTTCTCTCTCCACCTCATCGTCTCTATTCCTCCTCACCTTCTCTCTATTTCTCCTCTCCACCGCCATATCTTCTCTCTACTCCTCCTCTCCACCTCCTGATCTTCTCTTTTCCTTCTCATCTTCTCTCTAATCCTCCTCATCTTCTCTCTATTTCTCCTCATCTTCTTTATTCCACCTCCTCAGCTCCTCTCTATTCCTCCTCACCCCTCCTCATCTTCTCCTCCTCCACAAATCAAATCAAATCAAATCAAATTTTATTTGTCACATACACATGGTTAGCAGATGTTAATGCGAGTGTAGCGAAATGCTTGTGCTTCTAGTTCCCACAATGCAGTGATAACCAACAAGTAATCTAACTAACAATTCCAAAACTACTGTCTTATACACAGTGTAAGGGGATAAAGAATATGTACATAAGGATATATGAATGAGTGATGGTACAGAGCAGCATACAGTAGATGGTATCGAGTACAGTATATACATATAAGATGAGTATGTAGACAAAGTAAACAAAGTGGCATAGTTAAAGTGGCTAGTGATACATGTATTACATAAGGATGCAGTCGATGATGTAGAGTACAGTATATACGTATGCATATGAGATGAATAATGTAGGGTAAGTAACATTATATAAGGTAGCATTGTTTAAAGTGGCTAGTGATATATTTACATAATTTCCCATCAATTCCCATTATTAAAGTGGCTGGAGTTGGGTCAGTGTCAATGACAGTGTGTTGGCAGCAGCCACTCAATGTTAGTGGTGGCTGTTTAACAGTCTGATGGCCTTGAGATAGAAGCTGTTTTTCAGTCTCTCGGTCCCAGCTTTGATGCACCTGTACTGACCTCGCCTTCTGGATGATAGCGGGGTGAACAGGCAGTGGTTCGGGTGGTTGATGTCCTTGATGATCTTTATGGCCTTCCTGTAACATCGGGTGGTGTAGGTGTCCTGGAGGGCAGGTAGTTTGCCCCCGGTGATGCGTTGTGCATACCTCACCACCCTCTGGAGAGCCTTACGGTTGAGGGCGGAGCAGTTGCCGTACCAGGCGGTGATACAGCCCGCCAGGATGCTCTCGATTGTGCATCTGTAGAAGTTTGTGAGTGCTTTTGGTGACAAGCCGAATTTCTTCAGCCTCCTGAGGTTGAAGAGGCGCTGCTGCGCCTTCTTCACGACGCTGTCAGTGTGAGTGGACCAATTCAGTTTGTCTGTGATGTGTATGCCGAGGAACTTAAAACTTGCTACCCTCTCCACTACTGTTCCATCGATGTGGATAGGGGGGTGTTCCCTCTGCTGAAGTCCACAATCATCTCCTTAGTTTTGTTGACATTGAGTATGACACCACACTCCGAGGGCCCTCACCTCCTCCCTGTAGGCCGTCTCGTCGTTGTTGGTAATCAAGCCTACCACTGTTGTCGTCCGCAAACTTGATGATTGAGTTGGAGCCGTGCGTGGCCACGCAGTCGTGGGTGAACAGGGAGTACAGGAGAGGGCTCAGAACGCACCCTTGTGGGGCCCCCGTGTTGAGGATCAGCGGGGAGGAGATGTTGTTGCCTACCCTCACCACCTGGGGGCGGCCCGTCAGGAAGTCCAGTACCCAGTTGCACAGGGCGGGGTCGAGACCCAGGGTCTCGAGCTTGATGACGAGCTTGGAGGGTACTATGGTGTTGAACGCCGAGCTGTAGTCGATGAACAGCATTCTCACATAGGTATTCCTCTTGTCCAGGTGGGTTAGGGCAGTGTGCAGTGTGGTTGAGATTGCATCGTCTGTAGACCTATTTGGGCGGTAAGCAAATTGGAGTGGGTCTAGGGTGTCAGGTAGGGTGGAGGTGCTATGGTCCTTGACTAGTCTCTCAAAGCACTTCATGATGACAGAAGTGAGTGCTACGGGGCGGTAGTCGTTTAGCTCAGTTACCTTAGCTTTCTTGGGAACAGGAACAATGGTGGCCCTCTTGAAGCATGTGGGAACAGCAGACTGGTATAGGGATTGATTGAATATGTCCGTAAACACACCGGCCAGCTGGTCTGCGCATGCTCTGAGGGCGCGGCTGGGGATGCCGTCTGGGCCTGCAGCCTTGCGAGGGTTAACACGTTTATATGTCTTACTCACCTTGGCTGCAGTGAAGGAGAGACCGCATGTTTTCGTTGCGGGCAAAAAAGTTATTTAGTCTGCCTGGGAGCAAGACATCCTGGTCCGTGACTAGGCTGGGTTTCTTCTTGTAGTCCGTGATTGACTGTAGACCCTACCACATGCCTCTTGTGTCTGAGCCATTGAATTGAGATTCCACTTTGTCTCTGTACTGACGCTTAGCTTGTTTAATAGCCTTGCGGAGGGAATAGCTGCATTGTTTATATTCTGTCATGTTTCCGGTCACCTTGCCCTGATTAAAAGCAGTGGTTCACGCTTTCAGTTTCACGCGAATGCTGCCATCAATCCACGGTTTCTGGTTAGGGAATGTTTTTATCGTTGCTATGGGAACGACATCTTCGACGCACGTTCTAATGAACTCGCACACCGAATCAGCGTATTCGTCAATATTTTTATCTGACGCAATACGAAACATGTCCCAGTCCACGTGATGGAAGCAGTCTTGGAGTGTGGAGTCAGCTTGGTCTGACCAGCATTGGACAGACCTCAGTGCGGGAGCCTCTTGTTTTAGTTTCTGCCTGTAGGCAGGGATCAGCAAAATGGAGTCGTGGTCAGCTTTTCCGAAAGGGGGGCGGGGCAGGGCCTTATATGCATCGCGGAAGTTAGAGTAGCAATGATCCTAGGTTTTACCACCCCTGGTTGCGCAATCGATATGCTGATAAAATTTAGGGAGTCTTGTTTTCAGATTAGCTTTGTTAAAATCCCCAGCTACAATGAATGCAGCCTCCGGATAAATGGTTTCCAGTTTGCAAAGAGTTAAATAAAGTTCGTTCAGAGCCATCGATGTGTCTGCTTGGGGGGGGATATATACGGCTGTGATTATAATCGAAGAGAATTCTCTTGGAAGATAATGCGGTCTACATTTGATTGTGAGGAATTCTAAATCAGGTGAACAGAAGGATTTGAGTTCCTGTATGTTTCCTTCATCACACCATGTCTCGTTAGTCATGAGGCATACGCCCCCGCCACTCTTCTTACCAGAAAGATGTTTGTTTCTGTCGGCGCGATGCGTGGAGAAACCCGTTGGCTGCACCGCATCGGATAGCGTCTCTCCAGTGAGCCATGTTTCCGTCTCTGATGTCCCTCTGGAATGCCACCCTTGCTCGGATTTCGTCAACCTTATTGTCAAGAGACTGGACATTGGTAAGAAGGATGCTGGGGAGTGGTGCGCGATGTGCCCTTTTTCGGAGTCTGACCAGAAGACCGCCTCGTTTCCCTCTTTTTCGGAGTCGTTTTCTTGGGTCGCTGCATGCGATCCATTCCGTTGTCCTGTTTGTAAGGCAGAACACAGGATCCGCGTCGCGGAAAACATATTCTTGGTCGTACTGATGGTGAGTTGACGCTGATCTTATATTCAGTAGTTCTTCTCGACTCTATGTAATGAAACCTAAGATGACCTGGGGTACTAATGTAAGAAATAACACGTAAAAAAAACAAAAAACTGCATAGTTTCCTAGGAACGTGAAGCGAGGCGGCCATCTCTGTCGGCGCCTTTTCTAATCAAGTATATATTGTCTCATGTACAAGTACAGTGAAATGCCTTTCTTGCAGGGTTTTTTCCAACTGTGCAGTAATCAATATGAGTAGTATAATTATTTTTAAAGTAAAGTAAAATATAACAAAAATAAGAACACAATAAACTATGTAAGCTATATACAGGGTCAGTAGCTATATACAGGGTCAGTTCCAGGGTCAGTAGCTATATACAGGGTCAGGTCCAGGGTCAGTAGCTATATACAGGGTCAGGTCCAGGGTCAGTAGCTATATACAGGGTCAGTTCCAGGGTCAGTAGCTATATACAGGGTCAGGTCCAGGATCAGTAGCTTTATACAGGGTCAATTCCAGGGTCAGTAGCTATATACAGGGTCAATTCCAGGGTCAGTAGCTATATACAGGGTCAGGTCCAAGGTCAGTAGCTATATACAAGGTCAGGTCTAGGGTCAGTAGCTATATACAGGGTCAGGTCCAGGGTCAGTAGCTATATACAGGGTCAGTAGCTATATACAGGGTCAGGTCCAGGGTCAGTAGCTATATACAGGGTCATTAGCTATATACAGGGTCAGGTCCAGGGTCAGTAGCTATATACAGGGTCAGGTCCAGGGTCAGTAGCTATATACAGGGTCAGGTCCAGGGTCAGTAGCTATATACAGGGTCAGGTCCAGTGTCAGTAGCTATAGACAGGGTCAGTTCCAGGGTCAGTAGCTATAGACAGGGTCAGTTCCAGGGTCAGTAGCTATATACTGGATCACTTCCAGGGTCAGTAGCTATAAATAGTGTCAGTTCCAGGGTCAGTAGCTATAAATAGTGTCAGTTCCAGGGTCAGTAGCTATAAGGAGGGTCTGCTGTCCGGACCTCTGGCAGTCTCTGTGGGGGGTGCCACAGGGTTCAATTCTTGGGCCGACTCTCTTCTCTGTATACATCAATGAGGTCGCTCTTGCTGCTGGTGAGTCTCTGATCCACCTCTACGCAGACGACACCATTCTGTATACTTCTGGCCCTTCTTTGGACACTGTGTTAACAACCCTCCAGGCAAGCTTCAATGCCATACAACTCTCCTTCCGTGGCCTCCAATTGCTCTTAAATACAAGTAAAACTAAATGCATGCTCTTCAACCAATCGCTACCTGCACCTGCCCGCCTGTCCAACATCACTACTCTGGACGGCTCTGACTTAGAATACGTGGACAACTACAAATACTTAGGTGTCTGGTTAGACTGTAAACTCTCCTTCCAGACCCATATCAAACATCTCCAATCCAAAGTTAAATCTAGAATTTGCTTCCTATTTCGCAACAAAGCCTCCTTCACTCATGCTGCCAAACATACCATCATAAAACTGACCATCCTACCAATACTCGACTTTGGCGATGTCATTTACAAAATAGCCTCCAATACCCTACTCAACAAATTGGATGCAATCTATCACAGTGCAATCCGTTTTGTCACCAAAGCCCCATATACTACCCACCATTGCGACCTGTACGCTCTCGTTGGCTGGCCCTCGCTTCATACTCGTCGCCAAACCCACTGGCTCCATGTCATCTACAAGACCCTGCTAGGTAAAGTCCCCCCTTATCTCAGCTCGCTGGTCACCATAGCATCTCCCACCTGTAGCACACGCTCCAGCAGGTATATCTCTCTAGTCACCCCCAAAACCAATTCTTTCTTTGGCCGCCTCTCCTTCCAGTTCTCTGCTGCTAATGACTGGAACGAACTACAAAAATCTCTGAAACTGGAAACACTTATCTCCCTCACTAGCATTAAGCACCAACTGTCAGAGCAGCTCAGAGATTACTGCACCTGTACATAGCCCACCTATAATTTAGCCCAAACAACTACCTCTTTCCCTACTGTATTTAATTTATTTATTTATTTTGCTCCTTTGCACCCCATTATTTTTATTTCTACTTTGCACATTCCTCCATTGCAAATCTACCATTCCAGTGTTTTACTTGCTATATTGTATTTACTTTGCCACCATGGCCTTTTTTTGCCTTTACCTCCCTTATCTCACCTCATTTGCTCACATCGTATATAGACTTGTTTATACTGTATTATTGACTGTATGTTTGTTTTACTCCATGTGTAACTCTGTGTCGTTGTATGTGTCGAACTGCTTTGCTTTATCTTGGCCAGGTCGCAATTATTTATTTAACCAGGCACCTGGTTAAATAAAGGTGAAATAAAAAAATAAAAAATAGTGTCCGTTCCAGGGTCAGTAGCTATATAGTGTCAGTTCAAGGGTCAGTAGTTATATACAGGGTCAGTAGCTATATACTGGATCACTTCCAGGGTCAGTAGCTATAAATAGTGTCCGTTCCAGGGTCAGTAGCTATATAGTGTCAGTTCAAGGGTCAGTAGTTATATACAGGGTCAGTAGCTATATACTGGATCACTTCCAAGGTCAGTAGCTATAAATAGTGTCAGTTCCAGGGTCAGTAGCTATATACAGGGTCAGGTCCAGGGTCCGTAGCTATATATAGGGTCGGTAGCTATATACTGGATCACTTCCAGGGTCAGTAGCTATAAATAGTGTCCGTTCCAGGGTCAATAGCTATATAGTGTCAGTTCAAGGGTCAGTAGCTATAAATAGTGTCAGTTCCAGGGTCAGTAGCTATATACAGGGTCAGGTCCAGGGTCCGTAGCTACATACAGGGTCGGTAGCTATATACTGGATCACTTCCAGGGTCAATAGCTATAAATAGTGTCAGTTCCAGGGTCAGTAGCTATAAATAGTGTAAGTCCCAGGGTCAGTAGCTATATACTGGATCACTTCCAGGGTCAGTAGCTATAAATAGTGTCCGCTCCAGGGTCAGTAGCTATATAGTGTCAGTTCAAGGGTCAGTAGTTATATACAGGGTCAGTAGCTATATACTGGATCACTTCCAGGGTCAGTAGCTATAAATAGTGTCCGTTCCAGGGTCAGTAGCTATATAGTGTCAGTTCAAGGATCAGTAGTTATATACAGGGTCAGTAGCTATATACTGGATCACTTCCAGGGTCAGTAGCTATATACAGCGTCAGTTCCAGCGTCAGTATACCATATTTACAATGTGCAGGGATAGTGGAGTGATAGAGCTAGATATGTACAGTCGTGGACAAAAATATTGGCAGCCTTGCACTTTTTTCAAGTAAACTTTTCCCAAAAAAGAAGTTGAAATTGACCAAAGTATTTGGTCTCTACAATATTCTTTAATTCACTATTAATATTACATAACCTTTTGTTTTTGATTCAGAACTTAATATATCCATTTGAAATCAGAAACTAAATAGAAATGTAACTGACAAAATGATTTACACCCAAGACTTAATATTTGGAAGCACAGCCTTCGGTCAAAATAACTACAAACAAGCGCTTCCTATAGCCATTGATGAGCTTCCTGCATCTCTGTACAGGCAGTTTGGCCCACTCCTCTGGTGTAAACAGCTCCAGTTCTCCCAGATTGCTGTTTCCAGATCCCTCCACAGGTTTTTAATGGGATTTAGATGGACTCATTGCTGGCCACTTCAGAACAGTCTAACAATTTTCCAGGCCTTCCTTTCACACCGCCTAATATAGAGGTCCCGGGGGCTCAGCCACAGTGATGTACTGGGCTGTCCGTGCCACCCTCTGTAGCGCCAAGCGTTCGAGGGCAGTGCAGTTGCCATACCAAGCAGAGATGTAGCCAGTCAAGATGCTTTCAATGTTGCAGCTGTAGCAGTAACTTTTTGATGATTTGAAGGCCAATGCCAAATCATTCCAACCTGGGGTGGAAGAGATGCTGTCGTGCCTTCTTCACAACTGTGTGCGTGTGTTTGGACCATTTTAAGGACATCGAGGAACTTGAAGCTCTCGACTCGCTACTGACATTGAGGGAGAGGTTGTTGTCCCAGCACCACACTGCCAGGTCACTGACCTCCCCCTGTAGGCAGTCTCATCGTCAGCGTTGATCAGGCCTACCACTGTTGTGACGTCAGCAAACACGATGGTGGTGTTGGAGTTGTGCGTGGCCACACAATCGCGGTTGAACAGTGTGTACAGGAGGGGACTAAGCACAGATTCCTGAGGAGCCACCATTTTGAGGGCCAGTGTGGCGGAGGTGATGTTGGCAACCCTCACCACCTGGAGGCGGCCCATCAGGAAGTCCAGGATCCAGTTACAGAGGGAGGTATTCAGTCCCAGGGTCCTAAGCTTGGTGACGAGCTTGGAGGGCACCATGGTGTTGAACGCTGAGCTGTAGTCAATGAACAGAATTCTCACATAGGTATTCCTCTTATCTAGGTGAGTGAGGGCAGTGTAGAGTGCAATTGAGATTACATTGTCTATGCATCTGTTGGGCCGGTATCCAAATTGGATTGGGTTTATGGTGTCTGGGATGATGGAGTTGATGTGTGCCATAACCAGCTTTTCAGAGCACGTCATGATTCCCGTCCCTCATTCACTCCCTCACGTCCTCCCCCTCCCTCACTCACCCCCCCATTCGTCCCTCATTCCCACCCTCTGTCCCCATCACTTGCTCATGTTCTCTCCAGACAGTGTAACTGGTAGTCTTTTGACCCCCTGCTGACAATGGCTCCTCCAAGCTGGTTCCTAGTCCAAGCACTATCACCCCACAGCCCCAGAATGCAGTCTTCAGTGTGTGTGTGTCAGTGCAATGGGCTGAGGACAATGACAAATGTACTCTCACAGCTTCACCATGAGCATGACTGAGACTACTAGACAATGTAACTCCAAGTCAATCACACTTCTGTGAAATTAAAATGTCCACTTAGGAAGCAACACTGATTGACAATAAATTTCACATGCTGTTGTGCAAATGGAATAGACAACAGGTGGAAATTATAGGCAATTAGCAAGGCACCCCCAATAAAGGAGTGGTTTTGCAGGTGGTGACCACAGACCACTTCTCAGTTCCTATGCTTCCTGGCTGATGTTTTGGTCACTTTTGAATGCTGGTGGTGCTTTCACTCTAGTGGTAGCATGAGACGGAGTCTACAACCCACACAAGTGGCTCAGGTAGTGCAGCTCATCCAGGAAGGGACATCAATGCAAGCTGTGGCAAGAAGGTTTGCTATGTCTGTCAGCGTAGTGTCCAGAGCATGGAGGCGCTACCATGAGACAGGCCAGTACATCAGGAGACATGGAGGAGGCCGTAGGAGGGCAACAACCTAGCAGCAGGACCGCTACCTCTGCCTTTGTGCAAGGAGGAGCAGGAGGAGCACTGCCAGAGCCCTGCAAGATGACATCCAGCAGGCCACAAATGTGCATGTGTCTGCTCAAACGGTCAGAAACAGACTCCATGAGGGCCCAACGTCCACAGATGGGGGTTGTGCTGAAAGTCCAACACTGTGCAGGACGTTTGGCATTTGCCAGAGAACACCAAGATTGGCAAATTCGCCACTGACTCCCTGTGCTCTTCACAGATGAAAGCAGGTTCACACTGAGCACATGTGACAGACGTAACAGAGTCTGGAGACGCCGTGGAGAACATTCTGCTGCCTGCAACATCCTCCAGCATGACCGGTTTGGCGATGGGTCAGTCATGGTGTGGGGTGGCATTTCTTTGGGGGGCGCACAGCCCTCCATGTGCTCGCCAGAGGTAGCCTGACTGCCATTAGGCACCGAGATGAGATCCTCAGACCCCTTGTGAGACCATATGCTGGTGCGGTTGGCCTTGGGTTCCTCCTAATGCAAGACAATGCTAGACCTCATGTGGCTGGAGTGTGTCAGCAGTTCCTGCAAGAGAAAGGCATTGATGCTATGGACTGGCCCGCCCGTTCCCCAGACCTGAATCCAATTGAGCACATCTGGGACATCATGTCTCGCTCCATCCACCAACGCCACGTTGCACCACAGACTGTCCAGGAGTTGGCGGATGCTTTAGTCCAGGTCTGCGAGGAGATCCCTCAGGAGACCATCCGCCACCTCATCAGGAGCATGCCCGGGCGTTGTAGGGAGGTCATACAGGCACGTGGAGGCCACACACACTACTGAGCCTCATTTTGACTTGTTTTAAGGATATTACATCAAAGTTGGATCAGCTTGTAGTATGGTTTTCCAAATCCAGACCTCCATGGGTTGATAAATTTGATTTTGTTGTCAGCACATTCAACTATGTAAAGAAAAAAGTATTTAATAAGAATATTTCATTCATTCAGATCTAGGATGTGTTATTTTAGTGTTCCCTTTTTTGAGCAGTGTATACTTATATATATTAGCACCAGTCAAAAGTTTGGACACGCCTCATGGGTTTTTCTTTATTTTTTACTGTTTTCTACATTGTATAATAATAGTGAAGACATCAAAACTATGAAAAAACACATCATGTAGTAACCAAAAAAGTGTTAAACAATTCAAAATGTATTTTATATTTGAGATTCTTCAAAGTATCCACCCTTTGCCTTGATGACAGCCTTGCACACTCTTGGCATTCTCTCAACCAGCTTCATAAGGTAGTTACCTGGAATTAAATTATTCTATAATGTAGAAAATAGTAAAAATAAAGAAAAACCCTTGAATGAGTAGATGTGTCCAAACTTTTGACTGGTACTGCATATATTTATAAAATGGGTGGGTCGGGCCCTAAATGCTGATGGGCTGAAAGCCATGGTAAAGCAGACCGTATACCATGGGTACGCCAAAACATTTTACTGCTCTAATTATGATGGTAACCAGTTTATAATAGCACTAAGGAACCTCGGGGGTTTGTGATATATGGCCAATATACCATGGCTAAATCAAATCAAAATGTATTTGTCACATACACATGGTTAACAGATGTTAATGCGAGTGTAGCAAAATGCTTGTGCTTCTAGTTCCGACAATGCAGTAATAACCAACGAGTAATCTAACCTAACAATTTCACCACAACTACCGTACACACAAGTTTAAAGGGATGAAGAATATGTACATAAAGATATATGAATGAGTGATGGTACAGAACGGCATAGGCAAGATGCAGTAGATGGTATCGAGTACAGTATATACATATGAGATGAGTAATGTAGGGTATGTAAACATTATATTAAGTGGCATTGTTTAAAGTGGTTAAAGTGGCTAGTGATACATTTTTTACATTAATTTTTCCATTATTGAAGTGGCTGGAGTTGAGTCAATATGTTGGCAGCAGCCACTCAATGTTAGTGGTGGCTGTTTAGCAGTCTGATGGCCTTTTTCAGTCTCTCGGTCACTGTTTTGATGCACCTGTACTGACCTCGCCTTCTGGATGATAGCGGGGTGAACAGGCAGTGGCTCAGGTGGTTGTTGTCCTTGATGATCTTTATGGCCTTCCTGTGACATTGGGTGGTGAAGGTGTCCTGGACGGCAGGTAGTTTGCCCCCGGTGATGTGTTGTGCAGACCTCACTACTCTCTGGAGAGCATTACGGTTGTGGGCGGAGCAGTTGCCGCACCAGGCGGTGATACAGCCAGAAAGAATGCTCTTGATTGTGCATCTGTAAAAGTTTGTGAGTGCTTTTGGTGACAAGCCAAATTTCTTCAGCCTCCTGAAGTTGAAGAGGCGCTGCTGCGCCTTCTTCACCACGCTGTCTGTGTGGGTGGACCAATTCAGTTTGTCCGTGATGTGACAGCCGAGGAACTTAAAACTTACTACCCTCTCCACTACTGTCCCATTGATGTGGTTAGGGGGGTGCTCCCTCTGCTGTTTCCTGAAGTCCACAATCATCTCCTTTGTTTTGTTGACGTTGAGTGTGAGGTTATTTTCCTGACACCACACCTCGAGGGCCCTCACCTCCTCCCTGTAGGCCGTCTCGTCGTTGTTAGTAATCAAGCCTACCACTGTAGTG
The DNA here is from genome assembly GCF_021184085.1 of Oncorhynchus gorbuscha. Lineage (NCBI taxonomy): Eukaryota > Metazoa > Chordata > Actinopteri > Salmoniformes > Salmonidae > Oncorhynchus > Oncorhynchus gorbuscha. The sequence continues at coordinate 91,282,524 of NC_060178.1, forward strand.
TCGTCTGCAAAGTTGATGATTGAGTTGGAGGCGTGCATGACCACACAGTCGTGGGTGAACAGGGAGTACAGGAGAGGGCTCAGAACGCACCCTTGTGGGGCCCCAGTGTTGAGGATCAGCGGGGTGGAGATGTTGTTACCTACCCTCACCACCTGGGGGCAGCCCGTCAGGAAGTCCAGTTCCCAGTTGCACAGGGCAGGGTCGAGACCCAGGGTCTCGAGCTTGATGGTGAGTTTGGAGAGTATTGTGGTGTTAAATGTTGAGCTGTAGTCGATGAACAGCATTCTCACATAGGTATTTCTCTTGTCCAAATGGGTTAGGGCAGTGTGCAGTGTGGTTGCAATTGCGTCGTCTCTGGACCTATTGGGGCAGTAAGCAAATTGGAGTGGGTCTAAGGTGTCAGGTAGGGTGGAGGTGATATGGTCCTTGACTCGTCTCTCAAAGCACTTCATGATGACGGAAGTGAGTGCTACGGGGCGGTAGTCGTTTAGCTCAGTTACCTTAGGTTTCTTGGGAACAGGAACAATGGTGGCCCTCTTGAAGCATGTGGGAACAGCAGACTGGGATAGAGATTGATTGAAAAAGTCCGCAAACACACCAGCCAGCTGGTCTGCGCATGCTCTGAGGACATGGCTGGGGATGCCCTCTGAGCTGTGTCCTAGCAGTCCACGTTGTGTCATGTATAAGAACAGCCCTTAACCGTGGCATATTTGCCATATACCACCCACACTCGGGCCTTATTGCTTATTTATATTCCAGTCTCTGACATTGCTCGTTCTGATTTCTTAATTTCTGTAATTTTCTGTAATATGCGCCTTAAATGTTTTTGTATTGCTAGGCATTACTCTACACTTGGAACTAGAAACTACCATTTCTCTGTACCTGCGATAACATCTGCGTACGTGACCAATAAACTTTGATCTGACATTCAGATTCTACAGTTCCCCTCGGGAAATCCCTGATGTGTTAATGTTGTCTGCTGAAGGTTATCTTCTGCTCAGTTGTAGATCCACAGCTCAGGCTGTCTCTCGCTGCAGACCAGTAACACAGCTGTCACCAGCTGAAGACTGAATATACAGCCTAGTTTGAGACAAATGCAACTAGACCAATGCAAAATATGAATGTACCGACTTGAGGCAAAATTATAGAGTGCAGTATGAAAATGTTTAAGATACTATGACCAAATATATAATTATCTAACTGAAGTGTGATACATGTATGATATTGTGCTGAATAAAAACGTAATAATCAAGGATATATTGGACCAAAAAAACATGTATATCAAAGATAAACTACTTATTTGTACCTGTACTTACTGTATATGAAGATGTTTTTGATGTCACTGACTTCAGATGAAGGTGAAATACAATGGAACTATTGTAAGACTTAAATGTCTCTCTCAAAGAGACGTTCATAGGTATTATTTGTATAATTTGGTAAAAAAAGAAAAGAAAATTAGCAACAACATGTGGTGCGTTTCCTCTGTAGCTATACTGTCGACAATTTTTTTTAAATCTGAAACTAGAAAACCACCATCCCCCCCATGTGGACATTCTGGGAATTATCATCAAAAGCACTTGTATTTTCCAGTAGTTCAGTATTTTACACCATCACATAAGGTATGTAGAATTCTCTCCCACTGATCACTGGCTATTTGGTTGATGGGATAACTTAAATATTAGTTCAGTAAACTACCAGTACTAGAATTGCCATAGACAGGCTGGTAACACACTGCACTGTGGAACACCGTCCTTTTCGATCTTCCTTAATTAAGATCGTCGAGTTAACACAAGAAGACACAGACAACAATACTTATAGAGAAAGGTTCTTTATCAAGCAGTGGCAAGAGTTCCGTAAAATACAAACGGGATCATTTATATCACAATAGTGGAGAGAGTAAGGATGGATTTTGAGGGGGGATATCACAACATTGACTTAACACAAATGTGAATTACTGAATACATTAGCCTTGATAATACAATAGCTTTAACAATATGACCATAATGACATTAGGGAATTCATTAAAATATTTACCTTGCAAAGACAGCCTTTGTCCACTATTGGCATATCTATTTATTATTGCCATCGAAATGTTAGCTAAGATTAGATCAAACAATAATATTAAGGGATTAGAAATCAGTGTCTTAAAAACTAAGGTGTCATTTTACGCTGATGATTAATGTTTTCTTTTAAAACCACAACTAGAGTCTCTCCACGGCCTCATGGAGGATCTAGATACTTTTGCTATTCTCTCTGGATTAAAACCAAATTATGATAAATGTACCATATTACGTATTGGATCACTAAAAATTGCACATTTTACATTACCATGTAGTTGACCAATTAAATGGCCTGACGGAGATGTGGACATACTCGGTATACAAATCCCAAAAGTAAGAGATTATCTCACTCAAATACATTTTTATAGAAAGTTAGCAAAAATATATAAGAATTTGCTACCATGGAAAGTAAAATACCTGTCTATTTGTGGGGGACAAAATCACCCTGATTAACTCTTTAGTAATATCACAGTTGACCTATTTGCTTATGGTTTTGCCTACACCTAGTTGACCTGCTTTTTAAATTATATGAACAAACAAAAAATATTCAAGTTTATTTGGAACGGCAAGCCAGATCAAATTAAAAGGGCCTATTTATATAACGAATATGAATTTGGAGGGCAGAAATGATTAAATATTAAAGCATTAGACTTCTCACTAAAGGCATCAGTCATACAAAAGTTATACTTAAATCCAAACTGGTTCTCTAGTAAATTGATACAAATGTCTCATCCGATGTTCAAGAATGGCCTTATTCCCTTTATTCAGATTACACCAGCCCACTTTTGGGTGTTTGAAAAGGATATCATCTCAAAAATATCTTTATTTTTTAAAACAAGCCTTAGAAAGTTGGTTGCAATTTCAGTTTAATCCACCTGAAAAGACAGTCTGCTCTATTCAAAATTACAACCAATTAATTGCAGCATTACCACAAAAATGGAAGAGGCAAGTAGAAGGGGAAAAAGTAAGGAACTTGTGTGTCAGCACTGTATTAAAGAACACAAATAGCTCAAGAAAAGTGTGATAAATAAAAACATACCAATTTCATTTGAGGACCAAAAAACGGACAGCTGTGCCATATAAATTGCAAAATAGTTGGGAAGAGATTGTCGATGTACCCATTCAATGGCACATGGTTTATGAATTGAAACGCAAAAACAACGCCGGATTCAAAAGTAAGAATTTTTAAATTTAAATTACTATACACAATTCTTGCAACTAATAGAATGTTATATATATTACCCGCTCTGCAGATTCTACTGTGAGGAGGCAGAGTCATTAGATAATATATTTTTGGTATTGTCCATACGTAGCTCGTTTTTGGTCACAGGTCCAGGAATGGCTGAAGAATTGCAACATTTGCCTAGAACTAACGCTGCAGATAGCAATACTGGGTGATTTGGAAAAGCCATTGTCAATCAATCAATAATATAATAATTACATTAGCAAAAAAATATATTTTTAATTTACAATCTGTAGACGCTATGAGAATAGAAAGATTAAATTATTTTGTGAAGCATTTTTTTATTTTTAGCTTTATTTAACTAGGCAAGTCAGTTAAGAACAAATTCATATTTTCAATGACAGCCTAGGAACAGTTAACTGCCTGTTCAGGGGAAGAACGACAGATTTGTACTTTATCAGCTCGGGGGTTTGAACTTGCAACCTTCCGGTTAACCACTAGGCTACCCTGCCGCCCCAAGCATCACAGCACAGTTGAAAAATATATGGCAAATAGAAATCCGAAATGAATGAAGATGGGAGGGGTTGAATGGAGCTGAAAGGTGGGACTAATAACAAGGTAATGTAAAACACACGGGTCTGTAAAATGTATATAGGTTCAGAACTTTTGTGAAATAGCAGTTACAAATAGAAATCAAACTGGATGGACATCAGAAATAGAGGAAGAAAAAAACGAACTATTGTAAAATAAACTGTCTGTAAAATGTGTATAAGATGTATAAATTGAAGGTAAAAGCCGAAGTGTTTGTTTACTCCAATTGGGGGATCGGTGGTAGGGTTTGTGGGGAATAATAAAGGTATATTCTTTAAAAAGGTATATATCTATATAGGTATGTATATGTGTGTGTATGTATGCATGCGTGTATGGATATATATATTTACCCCAAAAAATATATGGGGGATTGGAAATTATGCAGATTATCACATTGATGGAAGCAACATTCTTTCCGCAATATTAAGCTGACTCACCCCTCAAAAAACATTATTTATCAAAATAAAAAAAGACAGCCTTGTGTGTGTGTGTGTGTGTATATATATATATATATATATACATACACACACACACACACACACACACACACACACACACACACACACACACACACATACATACACACACACACACACACATACATACACACACACACTGCTCAAAAAAAATAAAGGGAACACTTAAACAACACAATGTAACTCCAAGTCAATCACACTTCTGTGAAGTCAAACTGTCCACTTAGGAAGCAACACTGATTGACAATAAATTTCACATGCTATTGTGGAAATGGAATAGACAACCAGTGGAAATTGTAGGCAATAAGCAAGACACCCCCAATAAAGGAGTGGTTCTGCAGGTGGTGACCACAGACCACTTCTCAGTTCCTATGCTTCCTGGCTGATGTTTTGGTCACTTTTGAATGCTGGCGGTGCTTTCACTCTAGTGGTAGCATGAGACGGAGTCTACAACCCACACAAGTGGCTCGGGTAGTGCAGCTCATCCAGGAAGGCACATCAATACGAGCTGTGGCAAGAAGGTTTGCTGTGTCTGTCAGCGTAGTGTCCAGAGCATGGAGACGCTGCCAGGAGACAGGCCAGTACAGCAGGAGACGTGGAGGTCGTAGGAGGGCAACAACCCAGCAGCAGGACCGCTACCTCCGCCTTTGTGCAAGGAGGAGCAGGAGGATCACTGCCAGAGACCTGCAAAATGACCTCCAGCAGGCCACAAATGTGCATGTGTCTGCACAAACGGTCAGAAACAGATTCCATGAGGGCCCGTCATCCACAGGTGGGGGTTGTGCTTACAGCCCAACACCGTGCAGGACATTTGGCATTTGCCAGAGAACACCAAGATGGGAAAATTTGCCACTGACACCCTGTGCTCTTCACAGATTAAAGCAGGTTCACACTGAGCACATGTGACAGACGTGACAGAGTCTGGAGACAGCGTGGAGAACGTTCTGCTGCCTGCAACAGCCTCCAACATTACTTTTTGCGGTGGGTCAGTCATGGTGTGGGTTGGCATTTCTTTGGGGGGCTGCACAGCCCTCCATGTGCTCGCCAGAGGTAGCCTGACTGCCATGAGATCCTCAGACCCCTTGTGAGACCATATGCTGGTGCGGTTGGCCCTGGGTTCCTCCTAATGCAAGACAATGCTAGACCTCATGTGGCTGGAGTGTGTCAGCAGTTCCTGCAAGAGGAAGGCATTGATGCTATGGACTGGCCCGCCCATTCCCCAGACCTGAATCCAATTGAGCACATCTGGGACATCATGTCTCGATCCATCCACCAACGACATGGTGCACCACAGACTGTCCAGGAGTTGGCGGATGCTTTTAGTCCAGGTCTGGGGGGAGATCCCTCAGGAGACCATCCGCCACCTCATCAGGAGCATGCCCAGGCGTTGTAGGGAGGTCATACAGGCACGTGGAGGCCACACACACACTGAGCCTCATTTGGACTTGTTTTAAGAACATTACATCAAAGTTGGATCAGCCTGTAGTGTGGTTTTCCACTTTAATTTTGAGTGTGACTCCAAATCCAGACCTCCAATGGGTTGATAAATTTGATTTCCATTGATAATGTGTGATTTTGTTGTCAGCACATTCAAATATGTAAAGAAATTGTAAAGAATATTTCATTCAGATCTAGGATGTGTTATTTTAGTATTCCCTTTATTTTATTGAGCAGTACACACACACACACACACACACACACACACACACACACACACACACACAGTGGGGCAAAAATGTATTTAGTCAGCCACCAGTTGTGCAAGTTCTACACTTAAAAAGATGAGGCCTGTAATTTTCATCATACTTTTTTGCCCCACTGTACATATTCTCCAAATAAATAAACCACAAAAGAAATATCACTGATATTTAATATCCTATCCTGGATCAACATTAGACTGCACAACATTTAAATCTTAGAGAATTCCTGTATATGGTGTATTCCAGCTCATTTGAAAAGGCATGAGAATACAAACTCTGGAAAGATCCAGACACAGATAGAACAATGGGCCAGATACTTCACCGACTGTATAAATGTGAAGCATCCACTTGGCGTTTCCAGTGAGAGGAAGCCCAGTAGCTGGAGAAGATGGAACGAGATGGATTTTGGCCGAGATTCTGCTAATTGATGAAACATTTGATCTCAATACAGTTCTGTTCCCAAAACCTGAACCTGTTATGAACAGTGGACTAAGTTTCCTAGAATTTACCCCTTGCTAAAGTTTTTTTTTTAAATGGCACTGTTTAGGAGTGCAAAAGCAAATTGAGTTATTGCACACTCACTTCACAGAGTAGGTGTTCCCAAGCAGAAATATGCAAATGTATGCTAGAACGCACCAAAAGGATCTCGCTTGCTTGTAACTGGCTCTTTCTTGTTCTGCCCATTATGACTTTTTGTTCCGATTTGAAACGACCGGTTGTGGTCTCTTTAGTTCAAACATTCAGTACTTTGAGGTCATCTTCGCATGATGACCCTGAGAGTGTGTGACGATGTATTCAAGGGATGGATAAACCTTGACACAAGACAGTTGGTACAAAGACATGTGAATACGCAAGTTCCCAATACAAAGACAAGTGCAAGTCAGAATTTGTCTAGATTTTATCACCACTTTAGCCGTTTCTCTTTTCCCTTCCTTCTCTCCCTCTAGTGGCAACCCAGTCATATCATGGTAATTAAAAAAAGAACAAAACAATATAACAGTAAAATAGCTTAATACTTATTTAGTAAAACATAGAAGGTATGTAAAATGTACCCTACCCCCACCCCTGTGTAGGAAAGAGCTGCACTTTCTAGAGAGAAACTTCGCAGCTCTCTAGTTTTACATTCAGCCGATCATGGGATCCTACGGAGAGTAGAAGAAAGCTCCATCTTAAGTATATACTTACGGCCATCTTGATAACCGTGGACATACTAAAATACAGGCACGGATCAGGCCAACTTTATAGTGGAAAAAGGGGAGAGTTAGGTATGGCTGGGGTGTGCCAGGCTGGGTTGGTGTTAAGGTATTAAAGAGGTCAGGTAGGGTGAGGTTTCTGCCTGGAACACTGACTGACATACATCAGGCAGCCCATTTCTGAACTTTTTGTCATTAATTGGTCTTTTGACCAATCACATCAGATCGTTTCCCACCAGATCATTTTCAGAGCTGATCTGATTGGTCAAAAGACCAATTAGTGAAAAGAAATTCAGAATTGGGCTGCCTGTGTAAACGCAGCCTAAGGGACTCACAAAAGGTGAGCTGCAGATCTCCCACCCCTCACACACAGACTGTTGGTATAATATATTACTCTGTGCACCTGTGTTATCGGCCTATCTCTGGCCATAGTGTCCGTTGAAGGTGTTGCCCCCCTGAGGTGCAATATTGATGGAGTCCAGTAGAGGGCGTAGCGCCTGGCCGAAAGGCCTGTGGGTGAGAGTAGAACACCACAAATTAGAATCTGATCAACGGGGAGTAACATGATGAACAACATACACAGCGACTTGTGCTTAGAACAAGCTGTCCTGATTTATAGCACATACATATATACACACACAGTTGAAGTCGGAAGTTTACATACACCTTAGCAAATACATTTAAACTCAGTTTCACAATTCCTGACATTTAATACTAGTAAAAAATCCCTGCCTTTGGTCAGTTAGGATCACCACTTTATTTTAAGAATGAAATGTCAGAATAATAGTAGAGATAATGATTTCAGCTTTTATTTCTTTCATCACATAACCAATTGGGTTAGAAGTTTACATACACTCAAGTAGTATTTGGTAGCATTGCCTTTAAATTGTTTAACTTGGGTCAAATGTTTCAGGTATCCTTCCCAAGCTTCTCACAATAAGTTGGGTGAATTTTGGCCCATTCCTCCTGACAGAGCTGGTGTAATTGAGTCAGGTTTGTAGGCCTCCTTGCTTGCACATGATTCTTCAGTTCTGCCCACAAATTTTCTATAGGATTCAGGTCAAGGCTTCGTGATGGCCACTCCAATATCTTGACTTTGTTGTCCTTAAGCCATTTTGCCACAACTTTGGAAGTATGCTTGGGGTCATTGTCCATTTGGAATACCCATTTGCGACCAAGCTTTAACTTCCTGACTGATGTCTTGAGATGTTGCTTTAATATATCCACAATTTCATGATGCCATCTATTTTGTGAAGTACACCAGTCCCTCCTGCAGCAAAGCACCCCAGAAACATGATTCTGCGGCCCCAGTGCTTCACGGTTGGGATGGTGTTCTTCGGCTTGCAAGCCAAGCCATCCCCCCCCCCCCCCCCTTTCCTCCAAACATAACGATTATGGCCAAACAGTTCCATTTTTGCTTCATCAGACCAGAGGACATTTCTACAAAAAGTATGATCTTTGTCCCCATGTGCAGTTGCAAACCGTAGTCTGGATTTTTTTATGGCAGTTTTGGAGCAATGGCTTTCCTTGCCGAGCTGCCTTTCAGGTTATGTCGATATAGGACTCGTTTTACTGTGGACATGGATACTTTTGTACCCGTTTCCTCCAGCATCTTCACAAGTTCCTTTGCTGTTGTTCTGGGATTTGATTTTCACTTTTCGCACCAAAGTATGTTCATCTCTAGGTGACAGAACAAGTCTCCTTCCTGGTATGACGGCTGCGTGGTCCCATGGTGTTTATACTTGCATACTATTGGTTGTACAGATGAACGTGGTACCCTTCAGGCATTTGGAAATTGCTTCCATAGATGAATCAGACTTGTGAAGGTCTACAATTTTTTTTTCTGAGGACTTGGCTGACTTCTTCTGATTTTCCCGTGATGTCAAGCAAAGAGGCACTGAGTTTGAAGGTAGGCCTTGAAATACATCCACAGGTACACCTCCAATTGACTCAAATTATGTCAATTAGCCTATCAGAAGCTAAATCCATGACACCATTTTCTGAATTTTCCAAGCTGTTTAAAGGCACAGTCAACTTAGTGTATGCAAACTTCTGACCCACTGGAATTGTGATAGTGAATTAGAAGTAAAATAATCTGTCTGTAAACAATTGTTGGAAAAAATGACGTGTCATGCACAAAGTAGATGTCCTAACCGACTTACCAAAACTATAGTTTAACAAGAAATTTGTGTAGTGGTTGAAAAACGAGATTAGTGACTACAACCTATGTAAGTAAACTTCCAACTTCAACTGTGTGTGTTATATATATATATATAGATAGCTTCTACACGTGAACGGAGACTTGTCCTCCTTACATATCTCTTTATTCAGACAGTATTGAAAGTAGATTTAGGGTTACAGGTAGAGGAGCGACAGCATGAAAGTGTCAGAGGTGGAATTGTTACCCATGTCACTCATGAACAATATGTGCTAGACCATCACTGTGCCATGCTTCCGCACTACACTTTAAATGTCTGACAAAAGGTTCTTGATGCTATAGAGACAGGGGAGGGGAGAGAGGGGAAACTCACGTGGAGAGCACTTCAGCCGGCAGGTCTGTGATGTGGCCGGGGATCTTGCTGCCAGTGAGGAACTGGGCCACTTCGTTACTGAACGTGTTACAGTTCCACTCAAACAGATGGTATTGGTTACCCCTACAGATAAAGAAGATGTAAGTCAAAGATAGGAACAGAGTAAAGATAGAAGGAAGAAAATGGCATATATATTATTATTATTATTATTATTATTATATTATTATTATATTATTATATTATATTATAGAAAGAGAGACAGCACATCGCCATTACGTGTGGAGTTGAGATCCACCAGGTGCCACAGCCTCACCTGTACGTGGACTCTCCCAGTGAAGACAGGTATTCCATAAAGATCTCCTCAGTCACCTCTGTGGTGCCCAAGTCTATTATAGAGTTGGGTTGTCCCAGGGATGTTCCGCCCTAAAAACACACAAATACAAACAGCTTGTCAGTTGTACAACCGAATGCATTTAACCCAACCCCTCTGAATCATAGAGGTGCGGAGGGGTGCCTTAAATTGACCAGGGAGCAGGTGTTGTAGGTTTAACTGGTTTGCAGAACGGCACATTTTTCAACCTTCCCGGCTTGGAATTCAAACCCGCAACCTGTTGGTTACTGGCCCAACACACTCAACCGCTAGGCTACCTGCCACCTGCTTGCTCAGTTGTCCTCCAATAGCCCATATGCAGCCCCAGGATAAGTTTTGTATCACAACTAACAAGATCTATGCTTGGGGTAACTAACTTAGACTTATGTACACCAATAAGAAAGATTTTCAGGTCTAGTTTATGTTAGGAAGGAATAGAATAAAACATTGTCTTACAGGTGGGCAGTTTGTGATGCCATCTCCCCCATAGAAAAACTCCTCTCCATGTACAACAATAGCAGTGTGCCTAAGTGAGAGGGAAAAGGCTACAGTTTATTTCACATAAAGACGGACTCCCAATGAACAGACTTAAAAACACTGGGCGAAAATATAAATATGAAAGGTGTACATAACGTGACCTTTGTCCTCACTAAAATAAGGATTTCAATCATTCAAAAAATTCATAATTGACTCACCATATTCCATCAAGCTGTATACCTGTGAATAGAACAGATTAGTTGATAAAGTTATACATTAAGTATACAAATTGTAGCGAACATTGTGGTTCATAAAATACAGAAATTGATTCTAAATTCAGCGCATAGGCCTAAAATGCATCCTCAGCCTCTGCTCATCAATCCAAACTCTACATCAGCGGGTAAAACAATTTATATTCCAAGCAAAACTAGTTAGCTCACTAACGCGTTAGCAACTTACCTAGCATGAGGGGGCTCAGCTGGCGAGCCATTCCTTTAGATATGTCGTAAACGTACAGTTGCACAGCGTACGAGGTGTTATTTGGATCCATAATTCAGCTTGGTGGTGTAAAATTAGTTTGAGTGCTGTGTTGTCTTCAATGTGTACGAACTAACGTTAGCTAGCTAGTGTGATCTCGCTAGCTAGCTATCCGACGAGCTAACGTAGTGTTAAGTTACTATTGTTCGTTCTGGTTCCGCAAATAGAAAAACACAAATAGTCCGAAATGCCTTACGTTGGGCAAAATAAAAAGGCATATAGTAGCTAAGCTTAATTGCAACGAATATCTAATAATTTAGGCAAATTCACGAGTCACAACCGTACGAAGCTCTTAGCTAGCATGCTAGTCAGCTGTTGCTGTGTCACTGTGACTAAATAAAAAATATATCTGTCAAAAATGCCCATACATACATACATACGGCTTAAAAAAAACAGCCAATGAATGGATAGAGTGAGACTGGGACACCTGAGTGAAGCTAGCAACAATAAGAATTGGCCACAATTGTGGAATTTTGGGTTTGCATTCAAAATAAAAGTCACCCATTGCAACATGCAAACGGATACAAATAGTGGAATAATGCCATATTTGGACTAGATCATCCTAAACAAGTTTGGAATATTGATATATAAATTCAAAAAATGACAATAAGTATATTGTGATTTGTGTTTGATTTGGTCCTAAACGATATCTTAACCGCCATCTATAAGAAACACTACTGTGCAGCCGTATTCATTGACCTGGCCAAGGCTTTCGACTCTGTCAATCCCCACATCCTCATCGGCAGACTCAATAGCCTTGGTTTCTCGCCTGGTTCACCAACTACTTCTCAGATAGAGTTCAGTGTGTCAAATCGCAGGGCCTGTTGTCCAGACCTCTGGCAGTCTCTACGGGGGTGCCACAGGGTTCAATTCTTGGGCCGACTCTCTTCTCTGTATACATCAATGATGTCGCTCTTGCTGCTGGTGAGTCTCTGATCCACCTCTACGCAGACGACACCATTTTGTATACTTCTTCTTTTCTTAGGCAATTAAGCTAAGGCAAGGGCTGTTTCCTTGTCTCTGCTGCTGCTGCCTCCACCGCATTGTTGCCTCCCTGCACCTGCCCGCTCGTCCAGCATGACTTCTCTGGACGGTTCTGACTTAGAATATGTGGACAACTACAAATACCTAGGTGTCTGGTTAGACTGTAAACTCTCCTTCCAGACTCACATTAAGCATCTCCAATCCAAAATTAAATCTAGAATTGGCTTCCTATTTCGCAACAAAGCCTCCTTCACTCATGCTGCCAAACATACCCTCGTAAAACTGACCATCCTACCGATCCTCGACTTCGGCGATGTCATTTACAAAATAGCCTCCAATACCCTACTCAATAAATTGGATGCAGTCTATCACAATGCCATCCGTTTAGTCACCAAAGCCCCATATACTACTCACCACTACGACCTGTACGCTCTCGTTAGCTGGCCCTCGCTTCATACTCGTCGCCAAACCCACTGGCTCCAGGTCATCTACAAGACCCTGCTTGGTAAATTCCCCCTTATCTCAGCTCGCTGGTCACCATAGCAGCACCCATCAGTAGCACGCGCTCCAGCAGGTATATATCTCCGGTCACCCCCAAAACGAATTCCTCCTTTGGCCGCCTCTCCTTCCAGTTCTCTGCTGCCAATGACTGGAACGAACTACAAAAATCTCTGAAACTGGAAACACTAATCTCCCTCACCAGCTTTAAGCACCAGCTGTCAGAGCAGCTCACAGATTACTGCACCTGTACATAGCCCATCTATGTAATTTAGCCCAAACAACTAACTTTTCCTAAACTGTATTTATTTATTTATTATTTAGCTCCTTTGCACCCCATTATTTCTATTTCTACTTTGCACATTCTTCCACTGCAAATCTACAATTCCAGTGTTTTACTTGCTATATTGTATTTACTTCGCCACCATGGCCTTTTTTGCCTTTACCTCCCTTATCTCACCTCATTTGCTCACATTGTATATAGACTTATTTTTCTACTGTATTATTGACTGTATGTTTGTTTTACACCATGTGTCGAACTGCTTTGCTTTATATTGGCCAGGTCGGAATTTTAAATGAGAACTTGCTCTCAACTTGCCTACCTGGTTAAATAAAGGTGAAAAAAATAATAATAATGTGATTTGATAGTGCTTATTATAAGTATGCCCCCAATGCAATACGGAAGTCTAATTACATCCACAGTGCAATTTCAACTGATTCTTTACTTTTTTTGTGTCAAATTAACTACTTATTGTCTTTTTTTGAATGTATATAAAAACATCCAACCTTGTTTGGCATCTAGTCCAAATAGGTATTATTCCACTATTTGTATTCATTTGCATGTTTCAAAGGGGGAATCTTATTTTGAAGGGAAACTACAAATTCCACAATCCTTATTGTGGCTAGCTTCAAACAGTTGACGGTGACGACCTACATCGTCAAAGCGTCTGATAAAATATTGTGAAATGTACGCAAGAATCCGTAATAAAATTAAGAAATCTTGTGTTTGTGTAAGTGAGTTTACGATTGATATGAAAAATATTTTGACGATATTTGTTTCATAAATCGTCTCAACCTCAATCGCACAGTAGATGGCACTATGCACATTTAGCTTTACATGAACCCACGAACATTTTCACCATAGAAAAAGTAATGCGCGTTCACGTCGCAACTGAAGACGCAATTTAACACGACTACGGTCTGATATCAACACCTGCATCAAGACAAAACAAGGCTTGAAGCTAACTATTTCCAACGGAATCACATTTGTAACATCATACACTCGGTATGCTTTCATTCGTCTGTATAGTTTAAATGAGAGTGCATTCTTATGTATGCTGATAAGTTGATGCTAAGATAACCATATACCGTTTAGAAACTGATTATATTATATTCAAAAAGTTGTCTGCAGCCTATTCCCCGACGCTCCCCCAAATGTTCTGTCTAAACGCAAATGCAGGTGTTGGATACAGTTTTGGAAACATTTGGAACTTAACCTGAATATAAGGGGGGTAATCAAATACAGAAGACTTACCGCATGCAGTTTTGAAAGTTGCACACGGCTGTATCTTTAAGAAACACCGGAAATGTGGAACGCATTGGTGTAATGGAGATATCGTAGCTGAGTGCACAGTAAAAGTGTGTGTTTTGTATTTTAAATATTATTTATCGCTTATATAAAAGTTACACACCAAAGGTTTACAAAACATTTTCGCAAGTGGCGTATATGCGTTTAGAGTTTCGGGAGTAAACAGAGCGTTGGGATTGTGGTTCACATGGGGAGGGAGAGTAGTTGTGGTCCATACAATCAGCTAAGAACCCAAAAGGGGGGCAACTGTATAGTGGTTATACCCTCATTGAGTTCTCAAGAACTAACTAGCCACTTACCCAAAAGGCGACTGGAGTGCCACATTAAATTGAACCCGACATCATCTGGTATTACCTGATCAGAGTTTTATAACAACCACAGTTATCTCACACTGTGTGTGTGTGTGCACGTATGCGTGTGTTTCCTTGTTATTTTAAGGGCAGGATTAGTGCATGCCTCAATGGCACAGTGGAACGACTACCACCATGAGGATGAAGATGTGGATGGAGAGGAAAGGGATGAGTCTGGAGGTAAGACCAACATTGATGGTGATTGAATGGATCAATACTGAATAGAATTGGGGGTTAGCATATGTAATGTAATCCCTCTCCACAGTGGACTATAAGAGCACAGGCCGTGACAGCCTGGTGTTTCTGGTGGATGCTTCCAAGGAGATGTTCATCAAGGGGGAGGATGAAGAACCCTCGCCATTTGACTTGACCATGCAGGTAGTCATTCTCTCTCACTGTCTCTAACTCCCTCTCTGTTTTCCCTTACCCTTTCCTGTCCTTTCTTCACCCCCTCCCCCTGCCTCTCTGTTTCTCTCCTTATCTCAGACATGATGAAAATGACTGAACTCTTAG
Organism: Oncorhynchus gorbuscha; assembly: GCF_021184085.1. NCBI lineage: Eukaryota > Metazoa > Chordata > Actinopteri > Salmoniformes > Salmonidae > Oncorhynchus > Oncorhynchus gorbuscha. The sequence goes on from NC_060178.1 coordinate 91,297,575, forward strand.
CACCATGAGAAGTGACATGACTGATGGCCCTTTCCCACTCCTCTCTTGATCTCTGTGGTCCTACTTAACCCTCTGACAGTGTTTTATTGTATTGTGCTACTCTCCCTCCCCAGTGTGTCCGCAGCGTCTACACCAGTAAAATAATCAGCAGTGACAAGGACCTGGTGGCTCTAGTGTTCTATGGGACGGAACAGAGCAAGAACCCCAGGAACAGTTTCAAACATGTCTATATCTACCACGACCTGGACTTACCTGGTATGTCCCCCTGGCCTGCAGTTTCAGTGTGTGTTTTGATCGAGTCTTGGATTCTTCTGGAACCCATTTTAACATTTGTTATTATTCTCTCTGTGTATCTCCAATCTGCTTATCTTTACCCTTCCTCCTCACCTATCTCTCTGTCTATCCTTTTCTTTTATCTCCTCCCATCTCTCTCTCCTCTAGGTGCCCGTCGGGTGCAGGATGTGGATGGGCTGCGTGGGGAGAAAGGTGCCCAGGTGGCAGGAGAGACAATGGGCAGTGGGAATACCAACCTGGGTGAGGCGCTGTGGTGCTGCTCCAACCTCTACAGTGACATCAAGCTTCGGCTCTCCCACAAACGCCTCATGATCTTCACCTGCCGAGACACACCACACGGGGGAGACAGTGAGCGCGACCGCCAGGCCCGCACAAAGGCTAGCGACCTCAAAGAGACCGGTGGGTCTGGAGAAAGGGGGAAGGCAGTTGTTAAAGAGATAGAACATACATAGTTGTATCTCTATGGCAGTAGGCCTCCTTGATGTAACAGGGTTGAAGGTGAAGGGGTTTGAAAGGGGCTGGAAATACTTCTTGGTCTTGCAAATGTTTAGCTTATCACAAACCATGTTGGATCAGTGAACTCTCTCTCTGTCACTCACAGGTGTGGTGATAGACCTTATGCATCTGATGAAGCCAGGTGGGTTCGACGTCTCGCTCTTCTTCTGTGACGTGGTGAGCCCCCCTGAGGACGAGGCTGAGCTGGGCCTGCAGATGGAGCCTTGTGGGAAATTGGAGGATCTCCAGAAGAGGGTTAGAGCCAAGGAGATGAAGAAGAGATCAGTCGCAAGGTACAGAGCACAGCCCAGCACTGTTTCCCTCATCATTGTATAGGTGTGGCACTTTTATTTTCAAGTTTTCTACTCTGCTAGCCAGCACCTTGCCTAAATAGGTGTGTGTTTATTTTTCTTCTAGACTGTGTTCTTATAGGACATGTTTAGATGTTACAAATGTTTAACAAAACTGAATAGGGCCCTGGTTGCTGATGGCTCATCTCTTGTCCTCTGTGTCAGGTTGAATCTGTGTCTGGGGGAAGGGATGAACGTGGCAGTGGGTGTGTACATCACGGCCCTACAGGCCAGGAAGCCTAACGCCATCAAGCTCTACAGAGACAACAATGAGCCCGTCCGCACCAAGACACGCCTCTACCACACACAGACGGGCAGTCTGCTGCTCCCCAGTGACACCAAGAGGGTTCAGGTAACTAAGTGGGAATCTCAAATCAAACCAAAGAAATATATATTTAAAGTGTATCACAGAAAGTATGGGCCTCCTGAGTGGCGCAGTGGTCTAAGGCACTGCATTGCAGTGCTAGCTGTGCCACTTGAGATCCTGGTTCAAGTCCAGGCTCTGTCGCAGCTGGCACCGCAACTGGGAGACCCATGGGGCGGTGCACAGTTGGCTCAGTGTCGTCCGGGTTAGGGGAGGATTTGGCTGGCAGGGATGTTCCTGTCCCATAGCGCTCCTTTGGCGGTCCGGGCACGCTGACACGGTAGCCAGGTGTACACATTGGTGCAGCTGGCTTCCGGGTTAAGCGTGCATTGTGTCAAGAAGCAGTGCGGCTTGGCTGGGTTGTTTCGGAGGATGCACGGCTCTCGACCTTTGCCTCTCCCGAGTCCGTACGGGAGTTGCAGTGATGGGATGGGACTGTAACTACCAATTTTTGGATATCACGAAAAAGGGGTATAAAAAAAGAAAGTATAATTTCATATTTCTCATTCTGTTTGGTTAATTTCAGTCAAGATGTGATGTGTGTTATCTGTATAGGTGTATGCAGGCAGGCAGATAGTGATGGAGAAAGACGAGGTGGATGTGATAAAGAAGTTTTCTGACCCGGGTCTGGAGCTGATTGGGTTCAAGCCCATGGAGCGTCTCAAACTGCACCACCACCTCAGATCTGCTGTCTTCATCTACCCAGAGGAGGAAATGGTCACAGGTGTGTGTGAACCTGTCACTATGATGGGAAGAGAAACGGGGACAGTTGAAAACATAACTACAAGTGAAACTGTAATCTGGGAAACGTCAGCCCATGTTCGTCCTCAAAGTTCCATTTTGAGTTCCAACTTTGACCCCTTTCTCACCATGTCCTGTTTTTCCATCCCAGGGAGTGCCTGTGTGTTCACAGCGTTGCTGCGCAGGTGTAGTGTGAGGAAAGTGTTTGCTCTGTGTAAATATACACGGATTCGAAACTCTCCACCGCGCTTCTTAGCGCTGGTGCCCCAAAGAGAGGAGGTGGATGATGGCCAGGCCCAGATTGCGGCTCCAGGTACTGTCATTGGGTCCCACTGCAGCTGTGGTCTTGCACAAATACCACACAATTAAAATACTTTTAAACGTTCAGACTAATTGTAATGATGTGTGTGTGTATTTGCCTCAGGCTTCCATGGCATCTTCCTGCCCTACGCGGATGACATCCGTACCCTGGACACTCCTCAGCTTCCCACGGCCTCCAAGTCTCAGGTGGACAAGATGAAGGAGATAGTACACAAGCTGCGCTTCAAATACAGGTACGGCCCTTTTATTACAGTGAATACTAAACATTATTATTTCATACCAAGATTCACATTTTGAAAAGAGTTCAAGCATAAAACATTACAGTGAAAGCATAGCAGAAAACAAGGGGAACACTATTGTAAACGTCCTAGAATTAGTCTTGAGATTCCCATTCCTGTATTGTCTGTGTTGCTCTTCCTGTGTTCCAGGAGTGATGCATTTGAGAACCCAGTCCTCCAGCAGCACTACAGGAACCTGGAAGCCTTGGCTTTAGATCTCATGGCCCCGGAGCACATAGAGGATCTCACCAGTAAGATGAATACACACACACCATATGCTCCTGATTGGCCCACATGCTTCTTTTTTAGCAGTGCTCAAGCTCGCTTTTTCTTGTCCATTTCTTTCTGTTCAATCTCTCCTTATCGTTCTCTCTCTCTCCCTCTCTCAGTGCCCAATGTGAATATGATGGACCAGCGTCTTGGTTCCCTGGCTCAGGAGTTCAGAGATCTGGTGTACCCTGCTGACTACAACCCAGAGGGCAAGACTGCACCCAAACGCAAACCAGGTGAGTTCTGTATGAACTATCTTGTGGTGTATGGTTTACTTGCTTTGTGTCCTGTAGGGGAGATTTTGGTCCGGCCCATGGGGTAAGAAAGAACAGAGTAGTAGCTGGCAGTCTCACTGTTGAAATACTGGTTGTTGTAACATCCTGGCCCTGTGTGTGTTCAGCTGAGGTGGCAGGCGGCACAGAAAAGAAGCCCAAGGTGGAGATGTCTGAGGACGAGCTGAGGGGTCACGTACAGAAAGGCAACCTGGGTAAGCTGACGGTGCCCGTGCTGAAGGACGCCTGTAAGCAGTTTGGGGTGAAGGTCACAGGGACCAAGAAACAGGAGCTAATAGACGCCCTGACTGCACAGCTCACCAAATGAGGCGTAGATGTCAACATATTTTGACATCTACGCTGTCGATATTCTGGTCAGATGCACTAGATCGCAGGATTATTGGTCTATCTTTGGGCTTCCATTTTAAGGTTTCTAATCTGAGATATATCACTGTACTTAAAATGGAAAGTTTCTCATTTGTGTTGCTAGAATAATATTGTTTATTTACATGTTTTAAACTTTAATAAAAAATGAAAAGGAACCATTTATATAATTGTCTGTAATTGCTTCAAATTTTACTTGTCTGCAGTTTTTGAACATAAAGGTAACTGCCAAAGTAAAGGGAACATCAACATAGTGTCTTAATAGGGCGTTGGGCCGTCACGAGCTGCCAGAACAGCTTCAATGCGCCTTGGAATAGATTGTACAAGTGTCTGGAACACATTTACATTTAAGTCATTTAGCAGACGCTCTTATCCAGAGCGACTTACAAATTGGTGCATTCACCTTATGACATCCAGTGGAACAACCACTTTACAATAGTGCATCTAAATATTTTAAGGGGGGGTGAGAAGGATTACTTTATCCTATCCTAGGTATTCCTTAAAGTGGTGGGGTTTCAGGTGTCTCCGGAAGGTGGTGATTGACTCCGCTGTCCTGGCGTCGTGAGGGAGTTTGTTCCACCATTGGGGAGCCAGAGCAGCGAACAGTTTTGACTGGGCTGAGCGGGAACTGTACTTCCTCAGTGGTAGGGAGGCGAGCAGGCCAGAGGTGGATGAACGCAGTGCCCTTATTTGGGTGTAGGGCCTGATCAGAGCCTGGAGGTACTGAGGTGCCGTTCCCCTCACAGCTCCGTAGGCAAGCACCATGGTCTTGTAGCGGATGCGAGCTTCAACTGGAAGCCAGTGGAGAGAGCGGAGGAGCGGGGTGACGTGAGAGAACTTGGGAAGGTTGAACACTAGACGGGCTGCGGCGTTCTGGATGAGTTGTAGGGGTTTAATGGCACAGGCAGGGAGCCCAGCCAACAGCGAGTTGCAGTAATCCAGACGGGAGATGACAAGTGCCTGGATTAGGACCTGCGCCGCTTCCTGTGTGAGGCAGGGTCGTACTCTGCGGATGTTGTAGAGCATGAACCTACAGGAACGGGCCACCGCCTTGATGTTAGTTGAGAACGACAGGGTGTTGTCCAGGATCACGCCAAGGTTCTTAGCGCTCTGGGAGGAGGACACAATGGAGTTGTCAACCGTGATGGCGAGATCATGGAACGGGCAGTCCTTCCCCGGGAGGAAGAGCAGCTCCGTCTTGCCGAAGTTCAGCTTGAGGTGGTGATCCGTCATCCACACTGATATGTCTGCCAGACATGCAGAGATGCGATTCGCCACCTGGTCATCAGAAGGGGGAAAGGAGAAGATTAATTGTGTGTCGTCTGCATAGCAATGATAGGAGAGACCATGTGAGGTTATGACAGAGCCAAGTGACTTGGTGTATAGCGAGAATAGGAGAGGGCCTAGAACAGAGCCCTGGGGGACACCACTGGTGAGAGCGCGTGGTGAGGAGACAGATTCTCGCCACGCCACCTGGTAGGAGCGACCTGTCAGGTAGGACGCAATCCAAGCGTGGGCCGCGCCGGAGATGCCCAACTCTGAGAGGGTGGAGAGGAGGATCTGATGGTTCACAGTATCGAAGGCAGCTGATAGGTCTAGAAGGATGAGAGCAGAGGAGAGAGAGTTAGCTTTAGCGGTGCGGAGCGCCTCCGTGATACAGAGAAGAGCAGTCTCAGTTGAATGACTAGTCTTGAAACCTGACTGATTTGGATCAAGAAGTTCATTCTGAGAGAGATAGCGGGAGAGCTGACCAAGGACGGCACGTTCAAGAGTTTTGGAGAGAAAAGAAAGAAGGGATACTGGTCTGTAGTTGTTGACATCGGAGGGATCGAGTGTAGGTTTTTTTGGGGGGATGCGACTCCATGACAAATTCAATAATAGGTGTTTTGTTGATGGTGGTAAACACTGTCTCAGGCTCCACTACAGAATATTCCATAAGTGTTTCATAAGGTTGACACGCACACAACCTTTAAACCCCCTATGTACCTTTTGAGACCCCTCTTTCAAAGTCACTAGCTAGGTTTCCATCCAATTGGCAACAGATTTTCAGGTGAATATTCTTAATTCGGCATAAAAACAATATGTGCATTTTCCATCAAATTGACTTGTTGCAGATAAAAGCCTGTGCTGATGGGTTAAAGTCCCATGTACTGAATACATTATTTTTTTTAAGAACAATACTGAACAAAAAATAAAAATGCAACAATTTTACGGAGTTACAGTTCATATAATGAAGTCAATAAAATTTAATTTGTAAATAAATTCATTATGCACTAATCTATGGATTTCACATGGCTGGGCAGGGGCACAGCCATGGGTGGGCCTGGGCCAGCCAATCAGAATGAGTTTTTCCCCACAAAAGGACTTCATTACAGACCAGAAATTCTCCTCCGTTTCATCAGCTGTCTAGATGGGCTGTTCTAAAACAATGCTGGGTGTGGAGGTCCTGGCCTGGTGTGGTTACATGTGGTTGTGAGGCCGGTTGGACTTACTGCCAAATTCTCTAAAACTATGTTGGAGGCGGCTTATGGTAGAGAAATTAACATTTACATTCTATGGACACGGCTCTGGTGGACATTCCTGCAGTAAGCATGCCAGTTGCATGCTCCCTTAACTTGAGACATCTGTGGCATTGTGTTGTGTGATAAAACTGCACATTTTAGTGGTATTTTATTGTCCCCAGCACAAGGTGCCCCTGTGTAATGATCATGCTATTTAATCAACTTCTTGATATGGCACACCTGTCAGGTGTCATCATCTTAGCATAGCAGAAATGCTCACTACCAGGGATTCAAACACATTTGTGCATACCATTTTTGAGGAACTTTTTGAGTGTGGAACATTACTAAGATTGTTTTATTTCAGCTCATGAAACATGGGACCAACACTTTACATGTTGTAGTTATATTTTAGTTCAGTGAGTGTAAGAACCATAATTTCGAAGTAAACTTTGAGTCATGGGATGATATGTTGTGTAGTCCTCCCACTATGACTCGGGAAAGCATGCAGTTTATTAAGCTACAGATTAAATAAATTATGATAAACTACAGAAGGTGGTGAATGTGCATGTGGTGATGAGCTTGATGCATCTTCCCAATCAAGGGTCTTATTCTGGTGACATGTTCAATGCTTGGCTGCCCTTTGACAAATTGAAATATTCTTACTCATCCATTATATCAACATGTGTAGACTATAGCCTATACCCTCACTGTATCTGCAAATTGTTGGCTAGATTGCACATGCAAAGACCAGAGTACATTAAAATGTACGTGAAAAAGTAAATGTGTGCAATGTCATCACTGACTGATTTTTATCCACAAGTCAGTTTGGTGGGAAAAAGCGCATATATTTGTTAGAATATTTGCATTCAATTTGTCGACAACTGGAGGAAAACCTAGCTACTGAAGACTAGCTAAAATAATGGGCATTTTTCTGCATGACCCTAAGCATGATGGGATGTTAATTGCTTAAGTAACTCATGAACCACACCTGTGTGGAAACACCTGCTTTTAATAATTTATATATCCTCATTTACTCAAGTGTTTCCTTTATTTTGGCAGTTACCTTTATTTCCCGTCCTACTTGTATGATTAGAAAAAAGGAGTGTCTCAGTGCCACACACAATGCATTATATCGCTCATTCAGCTACAATAAAGAACACCTTTGTTCCGACGACTCCTCAAAGTACCAAGTAACGAGAGATGGCGCTTTGGTTTTGGCCAGTAGCATACGGACCGGGTTTACCTGTTAATATGGACCAGTGCGACTGCAAACCGGACAGCGATTGTACCTCAACTTACTGTGGAGATGATAGCACTGGTAAGAAGGATATTCACATCCAATAAATTTAACTGTTATCCTATCCGTCCGAGATGTTAAAGTAACACGTATCATACCGACATTTGCTCGGTCTGTGTAACATGCCGACCGGAGTTTTTTTATTTTATTTTTTTAATCCGTTTCAATCTCTGTAGAGACCGTTGAATCCGAAATGTAGGCTACATATTATAAATATATACAATAACGTATTTAGACTAAAATCAATGCAAAACACAAGTGTACCAAGCTGGTAAACCCACAGTTTAAAAAAGTAGAACAAAAAATACCCCGTTTCAAAATGTATTTGGGTTAAAGGTTAAACTCTTGACAAGTAAAGAACATTGATCAGTCTCATGCTTCTCTAATCTTTCCCTGCAGGTCTGTGGTTGGACTTCAACAGTGTTTTGACAGGAGCTCTCACTGTGGTGGGCTATCTCCTCTACAGATTCTCACAGGGTCAGTAGTCTTACACCACAACAGTACTATTTCAGCAAATGCCTTTTTGATATACATAATGTTGTCTTATCTATAAGATGATCCTCTCTCCCATCTGGGGACTGACTGTATGGTTTTAACATCAGCTGGTGTTGTGCATCTGATTGCTTTATAATCAATTTGTTATGCCACCGTAAATAGAATTTTGTTTGATACTGCCTGAGTTCATTTATCTCTTTGGTCTGCTGCAGCCCTCCCAGCTCTGATAAGATGGCCCATCCATCTCTTCTGCACACTCACTGGTATGTCATCATGCCTGGAGGTTGAACCTTGAACCCTATTGCATTATTCCGCCTGCATATCTTCATCTGAGCAACAGATTAAATTAAATGTCTTCTTGATTAAATCCTATTTTAAACTAAATATTATTCCCTCTGTTTTAGGTGTGTCCTCACTGTGGGGTTGGGTGAGCCACCTGATGGGAACTCTTCGTAGTACGTACTGTCACAATTCTTCCCTTTCCCTTATCAAAACCCACACTCAGGAAAATATTCATTAACATGTTTACTAAACTCATCGGAATTTAAATGTGCAGTAGATTCATTGATTGCCATCACAGGTTTTAGGTAATTATAGAATAATGTATGATGTGGTGGTGAATGATTTGTTAATTTTGTCTTTGTGTGTCAGGCTTACAGTACTTACTGAAGTGGCTGTCACGTATTTGGAGGTTTATAGTTGGTAAGAGATTGCTAATACCCACCCACCTTATAAATGATCATGTCTTTGATTCATAACTCTAAAAGTGTTGATAATGTATTGATATGGTTTTGTTCGTCTATCAGCTTCATTCACAAAACTCAGCGGGTTCACTGTTATCATTCAAAACAACTCTGGTAAGGTTCTCCCTCTCTTTTCTCCCTTCTCTAGTTAATTGCACGTTCTGTTCCTTTATACAGTAACAGTCAAAAGTCTGGACACCTACTCATTCAAATGTTTTTTCTTTTTACTATTTTCTACATTGGGGTAGTAGTGAAGACATCAAACTATGAAATAACACATGGAATCATGTAGTAAACAAAAGTGTTAAACAAATCCAAATATATTTTAGATTCTTCAAAGTAGCCACCCTTTGCCTTGACAGCGTTGCAAATACTTGGCTTTCTCTCAACCTGCTTCACCTGGAATGCTTTTCCAACAGCATTGAAGGAGTTCCCACATATGCTGAGCACTTGTTGGCTGCTCTTCCTTCACTCTGTGGTCCAACTCCTCCCAAACCATCTCAATTGGTTCAATGTCGGGTAATTGTGGAGGCAAAGTCATCTGATGCAGCACTCCATCACTCTCCTTGGTTAAATAGCCCTTACACAGCCTGGATATGTGTTGGGTCATTGTCCTGTTGAAAAACAAATGATAGTCCCACTAAGCGCAAACCAGATGGTATGACGTATAGCTGCAGAATGCTGTGGTCGCCATGCTGGTTAAGTGTGCCTTGAATTCTAAATAAATCACTGACAGTGTCACCAGCAAAGCACCATCATACCACCTCCATGCTTCACAGTGGGAACCACACATGCGGAGATCATCCGTTCACCTACTCTGCGTTTCAAAAGACATGGCAGTTGAGTCCAAATTTGAGATTTTTGGTTCCATCAGACCAAAATACAGATTTCCACCAGTCTAATGTCCATTGCTCGTGTTTCTTGGCCCAAGCAAGTCTCTTCTTATGGGTGTCCTTTAGTATTGGTTTCTTTGTAGCAAATAGACCATGAAGGCCTGATTCACAAAGTCTCCGCTGAACAGTTGATGTTGAGATGTTGTCTGGTATTTGAACTCTGAAGTATTAATTTGGCCTGCAATCTGAGGCTGGTAACTCTAATGAAATTATTTTCTGCAGCAGAGGTAACTCTGGGTCTTCCTTTCCTGTGGTGGTCCTCATGAGAGCCAGTTTCTTCATCCGCTCTTGATAGGTTTTTGCAAATGTTATAAGTTCTTGAAGTGTTCCGTATTGACTGACCTTCATGGCATAAAGTAACAATGGACTATCATTTCTCTTTGCTTAGTTGAACTACTGTTCTTGCCATAATATGGACTTGGTCTTTTACCAAAGAGGGCTGTCTTCTGAATACCACCCCTACCTTATCACAACACAACTGATTGGCACAAATGCATTAAGAAGGAAAGAAATTCCACAAATGTGAACATTTCACACCTGTTAATTGAAATGTATTTCAGGTGACTACCTCATGAAGCTGGTTAAGAGAATGCCAAGAGTGTGCAAAGCTGTCAAGGCAAAGGGTGGCTACTTTGAAGAATCTGAAATATATTTTTTGGTTACTACATTATTCCATATGTGTTATTTCATGGTTTTGATGTCTTCACTATTTATTTTATAATGTAGAAAATAGTAAAAATAAAGAACCCTTGACTGAGTAGGTGTCAACTTTTGACTGGTACTGTATGTGTAATTTAGTTTCCCATACTGTTCCCCTCAGGTTCACTATCAAATGTGAAGCAATGTGTGGAATCTGTAAGCAAACTGAAAGAGGAAATTAGACATTTCTATTATGTTCCTTGCTGCGTCTGTATTCCTGCACAAAAAACATCCTATCAACTGTCCTTTAGTCTTGTGGGTTGTTTTCCTTAATTATAGAACTAGCACTTGATGAAATCATGACGCAAAACCCTCTCCATTCATTGAATTAACTGTTCCACTCATGTCTATTTATTTTCCAGGGGCTTCTAGTGACAGTCCCCCAGGCACAGAGCCTTCTCCCATCCCTATTTCCATAGAGCCTGGGCTGAGGCTCATCCTTATGGGGCCTCCCGGTGGAGGTCGGACCTCCCTTGCAGATGCCCTGGTTGGCTGCAGCCTCCCTCAGGTTGGGGGGTCCCTGGCGGCTGTGATGGAGTGTACCAAGCGGAGGGTGGTGGTGGACAGGAGAGAGCTGATCATAATCGACACCCCAGACCTCCTGGGTCCATCTCTGGGTGACAGTAAGAGAGCCTTGGAGACCCTCCGCAGCCTGCAGCTGGCCAGCCCAGGCCCACATGCTTTCCTGCTGGTGCTCCAGACCCCTGGCTCTGGAGATGGGGTGGACCAGGATGCTGCTAGTGCCACCAGGGCCCTCCTGGAGCTGGTCGGAGAGAGTGCCACAGGCCACATCCTCATTGTCCTCACCCATGCAGACTGTTTGGGTCCGGGCTCCACGCTAGCCCAGCTTCTGGAGGATGATGCTGGAGGCCTCAGAACTGCTCTGTATCTGTGTGGTCAGAGGGCTGAGCTTGTGGACAACAACCCAGACAAGCCGTTGCAGGAGAGGAGGGAGCTGGCGAGGGGGCTGCTGGAGAGGCTGGCAGAGATGAGGGCACTGAGGGGACACTACACCCACGAGCTGCAGAAAAGGGAGGACCAAGTCAGGGAGGAACTGCTGATGGACATGGCCTCTGTGTTGGCACGGAAACTCGGACAGGAGTATTGAAAGTTGAAGAGTAATACTTCATTTTTGGTACAGGTGCATTTTGTTGACTTATTTTTGTCATTCTTGGATTCTGGGTTTGTTATTGTCTTTGGGGAATTGATCCTCATGATGTCACTGTCTCTGCATTTATTATTGTTAAGTATGTCAGACTTAGCATGGGCTTGTTGTGTAAATTTTGTAAAATCAATATCATGTTCTTACAGTACTGCTGTTATTGAACAGTATTTAATCCATGTCAATTTGCCTTCATGTATTCTACTTGTTTTCTTGCACACACTCTTGTCTGTCTACTACATTCCTCTTATGGTTTCATTTTTTTTTTTTTTTTAGTATTAAAGTTTCTTCCAAATGAGTGCAGTGACTCGGACTGTATTTCCTGCTAGTGTAACTGCAAGTCAAAAGAGCCCTTATAAACGTTCATTCAATTTGCGGATGTTTTTGCATAAAATAAATGTTTGGTCTCAACCCATTTAGATAACAAAACTAAATCTAGGGTTTAGTTTTTTTTAGTCTCGAGGGAGTGGAGTGACTACAGTTCGCAGATAGCCTGCGCCAGTCCTATGACAAGCAAACAAGCTATTGACGTTTTGCGCATGCTCATATACGGCGCGACAAGGAAAAGGTGCTAAAGACAAAGGACTAAGCAACCCCAGGAAAAGAGGCGAAACAATTAATTTAACCAGGATTATGACAACCATACTACAGTATCGCATGAAGCGAAAGGTAAGTGGCAACAGATAAATATACTAAATATGAAGGGTTTCGCATCCATGTTTATGCTATCAAACAAATGGCACGTACAGCCAGCCATAGAAGGAACATCTAGTCTTTGCAGCTGCCTTCGTGTTCCACTGGATTTTAGCTAGAGCGATGGATTTGAATATCGGGTAGATTTGACATATTTCGCTAATCTGTAAATATCACTTGTTTTACAGAATACTAAATAATACTAAGACACTCTTTCGCATGTTGTCTGGTTATATCAGTTTACTGTGATGCCTCGAGCATGCCGCTCTTATCGAGTCAGCTGTTAGTATAAATGTTTACTCTGTCTTGTGTTTCTTCCTGTTAACCACTGCTGAAAAGACGCGTTAGAAAAACAGTTATGCCTCAATTGTTATTTCTGCATGGCATTGATTTAGGTGACAACCTCTAAACATGGATTTCTGCCTCTTCCTCCCTCAGCTGTTTTCTTAAGAAGTCGTCTGTCTACATGTCACAGAGCCTCCTGTATCAGGTCCCTCATCTTTTCCACTGGAGCAAACTGTGGTGGAGCCGTGGTCCTCTGGGCTCTCTAGAAATGGAAAGAACTCCTAAGCTCTCATGACACTTGAGGTGTTCATAAAAAAGTTACGATGACACATATCAGAATGGAGGAAGTTGAAAAAAGAGGAACATACTCTTGCTTCTCTTGCTAATTTTTCCATAGATGATCCTTGTGGTTCATTCTAATTTTATACTGAAGCAACTGGAATATCAATGTCTACACACCCAACTTTTTGTTCACATTCAATTCGGGCCTCCTCACTCAACTTGAACACTGTTTGCCAGCAGTTTCTTTTCTTCCAATCGTCCCTTTTGAAACAGCAGGTGTAGTTGAAGTGACCTGGCCCCCCTCAGTGTCATCCAGTAGACCCACCTCCCCCTTCCCTTGTCACACGCTCGCCCCTACAGCAACTGAAAGGTTGCCATGACGATGCTAGTCTTGTCAGCGTAGCGACAGGGTGATGGGGAGTGCTCCATGTTCCGGGAAGGGGAGGGCAAGAGCGGGGCTGCAGGACCTGGGCTGTATGCCATGGAAGCTGAGCAAGCAGAAAGGGGTGGTGTGGGAGAGGTCAGACCTGGGAGAGCATGCTCTCTCCACCCCTCCGGCCACGCCTCCACCGCCCATCTACCACGAGAAGCAGCGGCGTGAGCTGTGTGCTCTGCACGCTCTCAATAACGTCTTCCAGGATGGGGCAGCTTTCAGCAGGGATACTCTCCAGGACATCTACCAGAGGTGGGTGGTTAAAGTTGTGTCCTCTAGGGGAGATATTTATCTCCTCCATTCTCTATTTCTCATATTCCTTTCCTCTTTCACCCCCTCTCTCTTTTTCTCCCCCCTTCTGCATCTCTTTCTACCTTCTGCATCTCTCTCTCTACCTTTCTCAACCTTTTTCTCTCTTGTTTCTTCTGTCCTCATCGCTCTCTTGTCCCTCTCCACAGACTCTCTCCCGGCACTCTGGTAACCCCCCACAAGAAGAGCATGCTTGGAAATGGGAACTATGACGTGAATGTCATTATGGCTGCTCTGCAGATCCGAGGATACGAGGCTGTCTGGTGGGATAAAAGAAGGTATACCTCTGGTCTCATCAAAGCTATATGGACTTCTTCCCTATCTAGTCATTTAACATTTTTATCTAAAACGATGTACGTGGCCCATGCAGAGGTTTTCAAATCCACAACAAGCACCATCTGAGCCATTGGAACCATAATGCTATGCTCATTTGTGTTCTCCATCTTGTTTACTCCTCTCCCTTTTTGGTGCGTGTGTTGTCTGCAACTGTTAGTCGACTCAGCAGTGCTCAATTTAGTTCACTTCAATCACTGGCCGTACGCCAGCTATAGAGTGGAAAGAGGAAGACTTCCTTACATATCCTCTTCATTCTGAATCCCTGTCAGGCACATGGCAGCTACTCATGATTACCCAAACAGCTACCGAAACCGATTGCGACATAAGTACAGTGCATTCATAGGGGAGAGTGGCGTAAGTTAAGTCCTTTTTTACATTTAGCATCACTACGTCAAGGCACATGTTCTTTCTAACAAAGATATCTACATATATTTCAGGATGTTGTGTATCCCTGGAAATAATCAGAATTCATGTAAACATTACAGTTTTGAAAACATAGCTAGGGGTAAGTGGGTGATGGAGCTGGTAGGTCAAAGTTGATTTCATGGAATGGGTGTGTGGTATATTTTACAGGAGGTTGGTGGCACCTTAATTGGGGAGAACGGGCTCATGGTAATGACTGGAGCGGAATCAGTGGAATGGTATCAAACATGGTTTCCAGGTGTGTGATGCCATTCAATTTGCTCCGTTCCGGCCATTATTATGAGCCGTTCTCCCCTCCGCAGCCCCCTTTGATATATTCAATATATTATAATGTACAAAATATTAGGAACACCTGATCTTTCCATGACAGACTGTCCAGGTGAAAACTTGATCCCTTACTGATGTCAGTTGTTAAATACACTTTCAATCATTGTAGATGAAGGGGAGGATTTGTAGATTTTTAAGCCTGGAGACAATTGAGACCTGGATTGTGTATGAGCGCCATTCAGAGGGTCAATGAGCAAGACAAAAGTTTAAAATGCTCTTGAACAGGGTATGGTAGAAGGTGCCAGGTAAACTGGTTTGAGTGTGTCAAGAACTGCAACGCTGTTGGGTTTTCACGCTCAACAGTTTCCCGGGTGTATCAAGAATGGTCCACCACCCAAAGGACATCCAGCCAACTTGACAATGCTGTGGGAAGCATTGGAGCCAAAATGGGCCAGCATGCCTGTGGAGTGCTTTCGACACCTTGTAGAGTCCATGCCCTGACAAATTGAGGCTGTTCTGAGGGCTCAAGGGAGGGGTGCAACTCAATATTAGGAAGGTGTTCCCAATGTTTTGTACACTGTGTATATCTTGAATGTATTCCTACATTCAGATATAGATCTCTCCGTTCAATATGACTTACCCTTCCATTTCTTGACCAGTTGTCTGGGACAGGGATGTTGTTCCATTTCTTGACCAGTTGTCTGGGACAGGGATGTTGTTCCATTTCTTGACCAGTTGTCTGGGACAGGGATGTTGTTCCATTTCTTGACCAGTTGTCTGGGACAGGGATGTTGTTCCATTTCTTGACCAGTTGTCTGGGACAGGGATGTTGTTCCATTTCTTGACCAGTTGTCTGAGACAGGGATGTTGTTCCATTTCTTGACCAGTTGTCTGAGACAGGGATGTTGTTCCATTTCTTGACCAGTTGTCTGGAACAGGGATGTTGTTCCATTTCTTGACCAGTTGTCTGAGACAGGGATGTTGTTCCATTTCTTGACCAGTTGTCTGGAACAGGGATGTTGTTCCATTTCTTGACCAGTTGTCTGAGACAGGGATGTTGTTCCATTTCTTGACCAGTTGTCTGAGACAGGGATGTTGTTCCATTTCTTGACCAGTTGTCTGGGACAGGGATGTTGTTCCATTTCTTGACCAGTTGTCTGAGACAGGGATGTTGTTCTATTTCTTGACCAGTTGTCTGAGACAGGGATGTTGTTCCATTTCTTGACCAGTTGTCTGAGACAGGGATGTTGTTCCAGTTCTTGACCAGTTGTCTGAGACAGAGATGTTGTTCCATTTCTTGACAAGTTGTCTGGGACAGGGATGTTGTTCCATTTCTTGACAAGTTGTCTGGGACAGGAATATTGTTCCATTTCTTGACCAGTTGTCTGGGACGGGGATGTTGTTCCATTTCTTGACCAGTTGTCTGGGACAGGGATGTTGTTCCATTTCTTGACCAGTTGTCTGAGACAGGGATGTTGTTCCATTTCTTGACCAGTTGTCTGAGACAGGGATGTTGTTCCATTTCTTGACCAGTTGTCTGAGACAGGGATGTTGTTCCAGTTCTTGACCAGTTGTCTGAGACAGAGATGTTGTTCCATTTCTTGACAAGTTGTCTGGGACAGGGATGTTGTTCCATTTCTTGACAAGTTGTCTGGGACAGGAATATTGTTCCATTTCTTGACCAGTTGTCTGGGACGGGGATGTTGTTCCATTTCTTGACCAGTTGTCTGAGACAGGGATGTTGTTCCATTTCTTGACCAGTTGTCTGAGACAGGGATGTTGTTCCATTTCTTGACCAGTTGTCTGGGACAGGGATGTTGTTCCATTTCTTGACCAGTTGTCTGAGACAGGGATGTTGTTCTATTTCTTGACCAGTTGTCTGAGACAGGGATGTTGTTCCATTTCTTGACCAGTTGTCTGAGACAGGGATGTTGTTCCAGTTCTTGACCAGTTGTCTGAGACAGAGATGTTGTTCCATTTCTTGACAAGTTGTCTGGGACAGGGATGTTGTTCCATTTCTTGACAAGTTGTCTGGGACAGGAATATTGTTCCATTTCTTGACCAGTTGTCTGGGACGGGGATGTTGTTCCATTTCTTGACCAGTTGTCTGGGACAGGGATGTTTTTTAAATGTGCCAATGTGTAGGAAGGTTCTCTGCATTAGAGGCTACTAAGCCCATGAAACTTGTTTCATCCCTTGCTGCTGCTCCAATGGACTTCTTCCCTTCTCTCACTTCCTTGGCTACTTCTTTCAAGAACCTTAAGAGGGGCTAGACCCCTGCTTGTTTTCCGTTTGTAAACACAGGCATGATGATCTTGAGTTCATAAGCATGACACATTGCAAATATACTATACTACTATGCATAGAACTGACTAAATGTAATCATCATTTGTATGGGGTATGGTGGCCAATTACTCAATTTATCCCAAGGCAAACATTTTGGCTATATTAGCCCACACAGCTACAAGGTTGCATGTTCATGCAATGTTAAGGACCTCATAATGTTGCTTATAGAGACCCCAACTGATGTATAGAACAATCATAAAGTATCTACTTTGGTTTAAATACAAGTATCAAACTCATTAGAATTTGTGAAAATATTTTCTTCGGACATAACTTGCTTATCACTTTTCCCATGTGTTTTATTCCTTCACAGATGCCATGAAATTATGACCCCTTCATAAATATTTGGTCACATGATCAAGTTTGTGTATAGATATCTAGAAACAAGGGGTGGCTTAACTTACCCCACAGACATCATCATGGATTTACAACTTTACAGTAGCTACTGAAAATCCACTCATGGAAGTCTGTGATTGTGTAACCTTTATTTAACTAGGCAAGTCGGTTAAGAACAAATTCTTATTTACAATGACGGCCTACCCCGGGCATACCCGGACGACGCTGGGCCAATTGTGCGCCACCCTATGGGACTCCCAATCATGGCCGAATGTGATTCAGCCTGGATTTGAACCAGGGACTGTAGTGATGACTCTTGTACTGAGATGCAGTGCCTTAGACCGCTGCGCCACTCGGGAGCTCGTGATTGACTTGTGTATTGTGTTCCTGCAGGGATGTGGGCAGTATTGCGCTATCCAACGTAATGGGCTTCATCTTGAACGTCCCGTCCAATCTGCGCTGGGGTCCGCTGCGCCTGCCACTCAAACGCCAACACTGGATAGGGGTGCGGGAGGTGGGTGGAGTCTATTACAACCTCGACTCCAAACTACGTAGCCCACATACCATCGGAAACCCTGATGAGCTCAGGTAGTGTGTGTGTGTGTGTGTGTGTGTGTGTGTGTGTGTGTGTGTGTGTGTGTGTGTGTGTGTGTGTGTGTGTGTGTGTGTGTGTGTGTGTGTGTGTGTGTGTGTGTGTGTGTGTGTGTGTGTGTGTGTGTGTGATCCTGTCCAGTCAGTAGATTGAGTCCATCATTATTTACGTTGTTCATTTTACATACATTGTGGAGCAGCCAAGAGAGAATGTAATTTGTATTGTCTCCACTAGGTGTTGCCACATAGTAATACAAAGTCAGTCTCATTCCCAAATAATAATCACTTCCACGGCCGCCATTCACAATGATGATTGATCCTTTGTCTAACTTCTAATAAATAACAAGCTGACATCTTTATTTTCCTTCTGTTCTTTTGATTCCCTCCACACAACAGGAAGTTCCTGCGTTACCAGCTGAAAGGGAAAAATGGTGAGCTCCTATTGGTGGTGTCTGAGGAGGTGGAGGTCCACCAAACATGGAGGTCAGATGGCTGTTGATTGAATGTGCCCGGCAACCTTTTCTCTACCGGATTAGACTTTTCCCAGTTGTTGCTCAGGATAACATGGTCCAATCAGGAGACAGATTGAAGAGCAGGTGGGGTTGTGTTCAGCCAATCGCACAGATGCACACCGACCAGACATACTTTTTTTTCTCACACACCCATTGCTGGACTCTGGCTGATGAGACCTGAAGCGATGAAGGAAACAGATGAATACAGGGAGGTAATGAAGAAATCACACTACACAACGTTATGTTTGGTGTTTGGGATTCTGTGTTTTTATATATATTGATAACTATTTTTTTTTTTTTTGTATGTTTCCAGTTTCCAAGTGTGAGAGGCATGTGACTGTGTGTAATACTACCCATCTGTCACTCTTGCTCTTGCTAGCTCTCTCTCTTTCTGTGTCCTTGCTCTCTCTCTCTGTCCCCCCTCTCTCTCTCTGTCCCTCTCTCTCTCTCTCTCTGTCCCCTCTCTCTCTCTGTCCTCTCTGCCCCCCCCTCTCTCTCTGTCTCTCTCTCTCTGTCCCCCTCCCTCTCTCTCTCTGTCCCCCTCCTCTCTCTGTCCTCTCTGCCCCCTCTCTCTCTCTCTCTCTCTCTCTCTCTCTCTCTCTCTGTCCCTCTCTGTCTCTCTCTGTCCTGTCTCTCTCTCTCTCTCTGTCTCTCTCTCTCTCTGTCCTTCTCTCTCTCTGTCCTTCTCTCTCTCTCTCTCTCTCTCTCTCTCTCTCTCTCTCTCTCTCTCTCTCTGTCCCTCTCTCTCTCTGTCCCTCTCTCTCTCTGTCCCTCTCTCTCTCTGTCCCCCTCTCTCTCTCTGTCCCCCTCTCTCTGTCCCTCTCTCTCTCTCTGTCCCCCTCTCTCTCTCTGTCCCCCTCTCTCTCTCTGTCCCCCTCTCTCTCTCTCTCTGTCCCTCTCTCTCTCTCTCTCTGTCCCTGTCTCTCTCTCTGTCCCTGTCTCTCTCTCTCTCTGTCTCTCTCTCTCTCTGTCCCTGTCTCTCTCTCTTTGTCCCTCTCTCTCTCTCTTTGTCCCTCTCTCTCTCTCTGTCCCTCTCTCTCTCTCTCTGTCCCTCTCTCTCTCTCTGTCCCCCTCTCTCTCTGTCCCCCTCTCTCTCTGTCCCCCTCTCTCTCTGTCCCCCTCTCTCTCTGTCTCTGCCCCCCTCTCTCTGTCCCTCTCTGTCGTTCTCTGCTCTACTGTGACAGTGTACATCTCTTCTTTACCTGTCTGTCTTCCTCTGATCATGTCACTGCTCACAATTTTATTTTTTCACCCGGACAACATTAAATCCTGCCAAAAAAATGTATACAGTTTGTACAAACACAGAGCTAATGATGACAGCAACCAATGGAATGCCAAGCACTCCATGGTGTGTCTATTGTGTACATAGACTGTAATATAGTTGGTGAGAAGAAGGTTTTCTCAATAGCACAGGAGGACCTGTGTATGTAGCTGTTTTATCCTCTGTTGCTTCTGAGACATCCCTATCTGTTAGTAGGAAACTCTGCTAGTTCATGTCTTCAAATTAGAAATCCTCTTGGCTGAAGCCATGTTAGGCACAGGTATTGACACATGGCTATATAAATAAAGATTCAATTAAAATGTATTAATGAATTAATTGACAACTGGCTGTATATTGTATCATGGTAGAGCCAGGATTTGTTCTTGACCATGCATTTTTTGGCTAATCAGGGCCCAGAGTTTTTTCCTGGTTAGATCATGTGGTCAAGAAAAACTCATGTCCTCATGACCTGCAAAATCCACCAGCCAAATATACAGAGTTGTGGAATTGGTACAAATGCTAATTAAGGTTTCCAGTTATTCGCTGGAAATGCACTGATGTTAGATTTGGATCTATCTGAAGATACCTTGGCTGTAATGTCCACAATGGTAAAGTCCACAATGGTAATGTCCACAAAAAGTAAAGTGGAGTCAGAGGGAAAATGTTGACAGTTGAGGGAGTAATGGAAAGAGAAAGTTTGTCCGATAGATGTGTAGAAGAAAAAGGGAAGGTTTGAGAGTCCAAGACCTGTTAGTTTAGAAATGGAGAATTTTTGACAGCTGTTTGAGAGATTTGGTTTATAGATCTTTATCATCATCATCACAACAACATATTGTGAATTATTTAAGACTTGATAAGGCCTTAACTTGTTTACAGAGGACGCAGACATTATTGTCTACCAAAAGAGGGGTTGTTAAATTTTGCACCTGGTGGGCTCAATCCTAAAAGCTTTCCTATTCATCTGAGCATCCAATCACATGATTCATTCAACTGATAATTTAATCATTTGCAACAGTCACACATCATGAGACAAAACAAGGAGGTTGCTGGTCTGGGGATGCCCCTAGGGGACTTCAGGTTGGGCAACCAAACTCACTGGTAGAAAATCCCTTTCAAACCAGTAAGTAGTGACATAGTGGATTTAGCGTTTTGCCATGACAATCCCACCCACCTCCCTTCTGTTAAAGGGTCCTGGTTATGTTACTGTTTTTTTTTTTTTTTTTTTCACAAAAATAAAATGCTTGTAATGGCACTTTCTATGTACACCTGAGGATGTGGCTTAATTTCTTGAGTGCAATTGTTGGAATTTGGATGGAAAATGGAGCGCATTTATAATAAACCATACTTTGCCTGCTTTGTTTTCCTGCTACTGTTTGTTAAGTGTCATTTGCGTGCGCGGACCCATGTTACGGACGTTTCGCTCGAGCGTTGTTTTGACACTGTGGAACGAAGAGCGCGCGTTTGGAAGTACGGGAACGCGCCAAACAGTGCAGATGTGTCGCAGATTTGAGAAGTCACTGTACGTACGGAGAGATCGAGTGGAATGAAGAAATTAATCTGGAACTAAATCGAAAACAAACCTCACTTTCTAGAGGGAGGGTTGGGGGAGGATAATACAATTTTTAAACAAGACTTCTAGATATTTGTCATAGCCTATACAGTTACTTTGTAGCGACAGAGCTGAACTAACAGCGGTTATTCTCATCTCTACTAGATCAGTTTATTTCAAAGAGTAAGCAGAACGTTCTATATTGGACCAATGGAGCTGTCAGCGATTGGTGAACAAGTGTTTGCTGTGGAATCAATAATCAAGAAAAGAGTTAGAAGGGTAAGGCGTTCATATTGGAAACAAAACGCATGTACCATAATTGGATAATGACAATTTTACGCACTTACGAGAATATCCATTATAGGGTACCCTATATTTAGTAGGGAACACAGATGGCTACATTGAAAAGCACTTTACCAGTGGTCTATTTATATCCAGTATCCATTGACATAAACGTTTAAGGGGGCGTGAGAGTGGGGAGTATCTCTTTAAATTTAACATAACGTGGAGCGTGCTGCAGTCGCATTACACTCCGGGTGCCAGTGGTCTATCCTAACGGAAGCATCATATCGGAACCTAAACATTGCATTCAGTCTTGTACATTGGCAGAAGAATAGCCCACGGGCTATTCAATTATTGCGCTTTTGTGAAGAGCTACGCAGTTTCGCTTGAGGAAATGGCAGATACAGGTTTGTGGGTTATTAGGGCGCAAACCGCGGCCGCCTCGTTTGACAAGCATCATGTATGATACGAAGTCCTTGTAAGCGTTGGTCTTGCATTGCATTAAAAGTGAATTCGATTCCGTCCATGAGTCATTGTCAGTGCAGGCGCTCATCAACCATTAAAATAGCTAGTCCCCGTAACATAGGGAAAAACATTGCATTCTGTCAAATATTGTTGTGCATGTCTTTAATCCCTGTCCAGTTCACATATTAATTTTATAATGTTCTGAGCGTGTGCGTATGTAGGGGGGAGTCTCGTGACGTTCCCAATTCTCTCAAGTCACCAGTGTGCCCGTGCGATGACGTCATTCTATTTAGCAACTGTCAAAGTCAAGAAGCTACATTGGGTAACGTCATATAGCAACGTCATGGAATCTGACTTCCCGGTAATGACATGATTACATCGTATAGATGAGAAGACATGCATTTCCTTGATTTTCAAAAGTTATTATAGGCTATTTATCTATGTGCTTGGAGTAGACTGTGAGCATAGCAACATTACCATTAACATCCTCCCACACACACTCTCCTCTTTCTCCCTGATTGATGTTTGTCTCCAACGTTCTGTGTCACAGGGGAATGTGGAATATCTATTGAAGTGGAAGGGATGGCCCCCCAAGTGAGTATCATCTCTATGATGTCATCATCATATCCAGTAATCCAGGACCATGAGTCATGCAGAGTATTATTGGATGGATGAGTAACCACGGCGATGTCTTTGTACAGATACAGTACATGGGAACCAGAGGAGCACATCTTGGACCAGCGTCTGGTGCAGGCCTATGAGGAAAAGTAAGTCCATGAGACCCTGTAGAGGCCTTACCTAGCTAACGAATATCATAGCACTGTAGTCATAGTAGTATTAATACACCGTACTGTAGTAATAGTAAACTATGCCTGTTTGTACTGACTGACCTTACCATTCCACCAGAGACCAAAAGGACAGAGCTCTAGGGTACCGGAAGAGAGGACCTAAAGTTAAAAGGCTTCTACTACAGGTGGGATGGGTTAATGTTAAAAGTATCTTCTCCTGTGTCTGTTTAGACAGAGTAATACTAGTTGGCATACTAACTAAAGGGGTAAGGATGTTGGAGAAACACTGCTACTAAATAAGACATATTTATTATTCCCCTCTCTGTAAGAACACTATTTACACCATGGATCTCCGTAGTGCCCACAAGGCCCCAGAGAAGCCTCCAGCTCGCCTACGTCTCTCCCTGACTCGCTCACTGGACTCTGGGGCAGAGGATCCAACCTACGGGGCCTGTAGACGGAGCCTGCACCCCCACCTGGACCACCACAAAAACAAACCCAGGAGGTCACAGTTCGTGCACCTGGCCTCTCCCCCTGGTCCCCCTACCCTCACACAGGACCCCACACATGAGGACTGGGGAAGGAGGGAAGAGGAAGATGAGGAGGAAGCTCGACAGGATGAGTCAGAGCGAGAGACCGAGATCTCCAGCGGCATTCTGAATGGTAAGTGTGTTAGTCGGTCACAGGAAGTTTCTATTCTGCCTAATCACCAAATTTACCTAATTCTAGTGTGTGTGTGTGTGTGTGTGTGTGTGTGTGTGTGTGTGTGTGTGTGTGTGTGTGTGTGTGTGTGTGTGTGTGTGTGTGTGTGTGTGTGTGTGTGTGTCAACCTGTTAGTAGGTATAGTACAGGAGGCCCGCTGGGCAGACAACCAGGAACATAAGCTCCTCGATCCCATCCAAACTGGGCACAGCAAACAGACACAAGTAATGGCAAGAGAGAGAGTTGACAATAGGGTTTAATGTATGGCGCAGAACAGTACATATCAATCTTCCTGGTAGAACACAGATGGCCTGTCAGTGAGTTCATGATATCAGGAACGAAAGACAAATGAGATACACAATCTAGGTCACCATAGAAACGTAACTTAATAATAAGTTTGTTCTTGAATTGCGGTGGCATTTGCATCTCCTGGCTTTGCAACCATGGAAAACACTTTAAAATTACAAATAGTTACAAATCATACATGTTTTTTTTGTTTATAATGAACTAAAACATAACGGATGATGTTTATATTGCAAAACCTTACCTTAATGCATTGTATAAAGTACCAAGAGCAAGCAAATTGGTTTGTCCCTGTAGTGATGAGTAGAGTTGTAATGATAACTTTTGGGCGGTAAAAACACCTATATGCATAAATATTAATATAATAACCATCATATTGTGACCTGAATTTTTCTGAACCGTCTCAGTGCTTCTCCTTCCAATAGGGCGCTTTCCCTTTAATTCTCAATTAAATAGCCAGCATCAGCTGCGCAAAAGTGGGGTTGTGATGGAGACGTGAATGAGGATGTGTTCAACCCTCAGTTCCGAAGCTTCTCTATTCCGTTTGTTTTGTTGCCGTTAAACGTGTGTTTTGTAGCCTAATAGAGTTTACCCAGGATCGGATCCACTCTTTGCGTCGTCCGTGGACTACACCTCTCCGTCCGTGGACTACACCTCTCTGTTCTTTGTGGCCTTTTCTCCGCTGGAGATCTGTTGGCGGATTGGATTGTCTGACTGACTACAACCTTTTTTTGTATACGGTATTTCATTTGTTTTGATGTGAGGTATACTGTGATGATTTATGTAGTTAGTTGTAGTTGAGGACTTAGTAAGAGTTGATACGCTTTAAAGTTCTGTGGTAAAATAATTGTTATATTGATTGTATGATTAATACTGGGTTTACGCTACACTTGAGTGAACGGACAAACATTGCGTGACTAAGGTCACGGGAGTTCCCTGAACCCCTTTACCGGGCAGGACTCTTTTTAGGCCCGAGGTACAGGACATTTCTAGAAGAACCAGAACTCATTGTGATAATATATGTGTGTGTAATCATTGATGTTGCTAATACAACCCACGCAAAAGAATATAGATGTTTTTGAATTTCTTTCCAATGTTTTAAGGGTTTATGAAAAGTTTATTTCCATCCTGACTTTTACATAAGTTTTGTATTGGTGTAGACTTGACGGACCAGATGGGACTCATTCCCTCCCAAACCAAAAGGAGAAACCAATGTTTTCTCTGTTAGGCACAACCTACCTGGCACCCCTATAACTAATAACCTCAAGTCAAAACCGTTACAATATGGAAGTACATTTGGAGTCACGGAATGATATGGTGTGTGGCCCTCTCACTAGGACTCGGGAAACCATCCAGTTGATTAGGCTACAGATTAAATAAATGATAATGAACTTCACAGGGTGGTGAAAGTGCAAGGTGTTAAGCTTGATGCTCCTGTCTAATAAATATTAAGGGTCTTATTCTGGTGACATGATGATCGATGCTTGACTGACGTTTGACATATTCTCGCTGTTGTCCATAATAATCTCATCATGTAGACTAGCCAACCTGCACAGCCTACCTGCACTGTAGCCTACCTGCACTGTATCTGTGAGGTGTTGGCTAGAGCACATGTCAAGACCAGAGTAGGCACATTTGCTATTGTTTTTCATAAAACTATGGGTAGAGTTGAAAATGTGATGTAAACACATTGAACTTTATTTTTTTATTTGGTACATGAAAACCTAAACAAAAAGTACATTTTGTATGCACTACATCATCGCGCACTGATTTTTTTTTTTATCCTCAACAAGTGGATTTTGTGGAAACATACCACTGGTGGGAAAATGTTTATTTTCCTTACACCGACTCTAGAATATTCTCATGCAATTCTGTCACCAATTGAATGGATACCTAGCTACTGTGAGCAAAATCATTCAAAATATAACTTTAGTCAATTATGTTTAAATGGTTAATGACCTTAGATGTATCCATTTGTGGTCTCCAATCCAAAAATTCTCAGTTAACACCAATGACAACTAAAATGTATCATTATTGATGTTACAACTCCTACTGGAGGCACAGTGTTATTTAATCTTTATCATAATGATAAAAACTGTTAAAAGTCATGAAGCTGACATATCAGTTGATTTAGAATGGGAAGCTGTACACATACATTCAATACATTTACATTTACATTTAAGTCATTTAGCAGACGCTCTTATCCAGAGCGACTTACAAATTGGTGCATTCACCTTATGACATCCAGTGGAACAGTCACTTTACAATAGTGCATCTAAATCTTAAAGGGGGGGGGGTGAGAAGGATTACTTATCCTATCCTAGGTATTCCTTAAAGAGGTGGGGTTTCAGGTGTCAATACAATACACGTGATAGACTTGATGAAATCCCAGCAA
Organism: Oncorhynchus gorbuscha; assembly: GCF_021184085.1. Lineage (NCBI taxonomy): Eukaryota > Metazoa > Chordata > Actinopteri > Salmoniformes > Salmonidae > Oncorhynchus > Oncorhynchus gorbuscha. The sequence continues at coordinate 91,323,689 of NC_060178.1, forward strand.
ACTCACCCTCCTGTTCTCTCTCCCTCTTTCCTCCGCTCTCCCCTCCCATTAGGGCAGAGTAGGGCAGAGGACTGGATATCCGTGATTGGCTCAGAGGAAGTGACCGTGTCAGAGAGGTCGGACGTTTGGAACCCAGTGATTGGCCCAGGGGAGGTGACCGTGACTGACGTCACCATAAACTCTCTCACAGTGACTTTCAGAGAGGCCCTGGCAGCCAAAGGCTTCTTCAGAGGCTGGGGCTTAGAGTTCTAGAGAGTTCTAGAGAGTTCTAGAGGTTCTTGAGTTTTATCGTCACACTGTCGGGAATGCGTGAACTTTTTCTCCTCATACGTTTACCCTTCTTCCCTTTCTGGCCTTGTGAGTGACTTCTGTCCACACTTAACTTCCTCTTCTGTTCAATAGGCAGACTGTAGTGTACAGTATACACCGACTACATTGAGATGGGCATACACTCCTACATTGAGCCGGCTATACACTGTATATCATAGCATTCTATACAAGAAAGGGTTTTGTGCACTGCATATGGACTGCTATTATTAGATGTGGCTTAGAGTCTTGTAATGATTTAGAAATCCTCTACAGAATGACTTAATCAGCCTGCATACTTTTCTCCTCTCCTCTATGGGTACATAATGATAATCAAGACATGTTGGATCCCACTAACACCCTGCGCAACACATGCAGTGTACACTGTCCTTAAAAGTGGAACCAAAACCTTTCTTATTTATTTTTTTACAAAAAACTGACTTGGGAACAGTCTGTTCTGAATTGCACTGTATTTACATCCATTATGCGGTCATCTTTGTGGAATCTACCATTGGTCAGTGGCTGTTTATCCCACTCCAAGCCGAGGCTGATGGTGTCTTGTGAGTATGACTCGGTAAAATGATCTCCCTCTGCGATCACAATGCAGCAAGGGATTACGGGACTGCCTGAAATGACTCTTTCTGGAGATATTTTGGGGCTTGTAAACGTGCGTCTGCACGCGCACTCACAACAAAGCAACACTGACTGCCCCCTCTTTTTGGATGTTTAATCTATCCTTTGAGCTTGAAGTAAGAGGAAACAGACTGAAGGGTATTGTCTTTTTAGTCCTTATTTTTTTCTACATATCGATCTGACAATGTAATTCAATGTATTTATTATTTGAAGGAGAACTTGTGTATTAGTAAATACTGAACAGATTTTTTTGGTAACACTTTACTTGACACCCAGCGTCATAACCCATTGACATGTTCATAACCATGTCATAACAGCTGACAACTTGTCATAACATACATTGTGTTATTTTATGGCTGGTTATGACACCTACACTACCGGTCAAAAGTTTTAGAACACCTACTCATTCAAGGGTTTTTTAATTTTTTAAATTCTACATTGTAGGATAATAGTGAAGACATCAAACCTATGAAATAACACATGGAATTATGTAGTAACCAAAAAAAGTGTTAAACAAACCAAAATATATTTGAGATTATTCAAATAGTTACCCTTTTGCCTTGATGACAGCTTTACACACTCTTGGCATTCTCTCAACCAGCTTCACATGGAATTATTTTCCAACAGTCTTGAAGGAGTTAACACATGCTGAGCACTTGTTGGCTGTTTTTCCTTTACTCTACGGTCTGACTCATCCCAAACCATCTCAATTTGGTTGAGGTCGGATGATTGTGGAGGGCAGGTCATCTGATGCAGCACTCAATCACTCTCCTACTTGGTCTAACAGCCCTTACACAGCTAGGAGGTTTGTTGGGTCATTGTCCTGTTGAAAAACAGATTATAGTCCCACTAAGCCCAAACCAGATGGGATGGCGAATTGCTGCAGAATGCTGTGGTAGCCATGCTGGTTAAGTGTGCCTTGAATTCTAAATAAATCAGACATCGTCACCAGCAAAGCAACTCCTCCATGCTTTACGGTGGGAAATAAACATGCAGAGATCATCCGTTCACGCACACCGCGTCTCACAAAGACACAGAGGTTGGGACCAAATATCTCCAATTTGGACTCCAGACCAAAGGACAAATTTCTATCGGTCTAATGTTCATTGCTCGTGTTTCTTGGCCCAAGCAAGTGTCTTATTATTATTGGTGCCCTTTACTAGTGGTTTCTTTGTAGCAATTCAACCATGAAGGCAAAACATTCCATTACACCATGGCCTGCCTGTCAAGTGTATTTTTAAAAAACATTTACCATATTCAATGCTCATTGTAATTGCGCACACATTGATGTCAGACATGCACCTACCCCAATGTGCTGTTGCTGATGACTAGGATAAATGCAGGAGCAGGACAAGACACCCTCTTTTTGACTGATGACTGACATAACAGCATGTACGTGATGGGCTTATATAATTAGGATGGTCATAATGCTTCATGACATTGTCATTGTATTTTCTACAAGTTATTTAAAATATGAAAAAATGTATTACAATAAAGGATAAACTTTCAAGAGAAAGGAAACTTGTTGGCAGGGGAAAAAATTACAATAAAATTTTGGTTTTGACATGTGGGTCTCATGACCAGCCATAAAATAACTGTCACAACAGGTATAAATATGGGTCATTAGTGTTACATGGTTATGACACTGGGTGTCAAGTGTTACCTATTTTTCTTCAGATTAAACTATGCGCTAATGCAGTAGCCATGACAAGACTCATTTGATATTGCCAATGTGGTTTGTTGCTTAAATATTCACTGCTGAGCAAAGACATTTTGCACTTTATGGTTTGTCTAATCAAAAACCATTGTCTATAACTTGTCAATGTCTGAGATTATTTATATTGTACTAAAAATAAATGGATGTTGAGCTTTAATTGTTCGTTTGTGACGGATTTCTTAATTTATCGGCGGTCATGTGGGCGAGATAATGAAGTAAATGTGTTGTCCGTGCAACCAATGTACGATTGGCTGAATCATGTTACTGTAGCTTGTGTAAATAGACATTACAGGTATTTTTCCAATGGTACAAACATACTTTATTGTACAATTAAATTATTTGCAAAAAAAAAAAAATACAAATCAGACCACCAAAATAACTTAAATTTGAAACTAAAGAAATGGAGCAACAGTTCTTTTCTGCTTCCTTTTAGCACAAGCACCAAAATATGTAGAGAAAAGTGGTCAAAGATTCCATTTGAACACTAAACAAATATTAAATAGTCTTATTTCCAGTCTCTTTAGGAAGAAACACAAACTAAACAAAAGTTCAGTTGCCATGGTTTCTACAGTGATACAGTATGTATACATTTATATGCATGTACATCGCTTCAAAATGGCATGATATACTCAAACCCGCAGTATCAATGACCGCAGTGTCATTTTGCATCACATCTTTAATACAAAAAAAGTTTAATCTAATTCCTGTAGCTTCAACTTTCATATATATATATATATATAAAAGAAATTAAATAATCTATATATAAAAGACTGTCTTTTTATATAAAATAAGTCTCAAGATATTGCCACTTTTTTCCCCTCCCCCCAAATCCCAACCTATAGAGAAAAATAAGTGAACTTGTGAAATCTTTAATGACCAATTCATTGTCTGACCACACTAATAAGCCTTCTCCCCGGTATTGTGTTGCGCATGTGAATGTGTTGGTGATCACAGCAAACAAGATGTGATTTGTTAGAATAACCCGTTTGTCAAAAATACAAAGGCGCATTGGTGCTCCTATGACCTACACCCCATACTGTACCTTACAGAAACCTCAATACTTTAAATTTGGGAGGAGCCAGAGTTGCTAGGAAATCAAATCAAAAAGAGAAGATCTATAATTGAGTCTCTCTGCTCATCCTAGGTTAAAGTCTGTACACCAACTTTATGCTGTTCATTTTATTACAAAAACAGCATTTCATTAAAGTCCAGTTCTTCGTACAGTAATATTAGATTACACCCAATGGTGCAGGGCAAAAGACAACAAGGGGGATGTGACTAGGAGAGGTGGGAAAGGGCAGCATTGTTGACAAAATAATTTTTTTTTTTAAAGAGGTGAGTTTATAGCTAGAAAACCCCGCTACACATTCCCCATATCCCCATTCCTCTGCGTTTCATTTCATGAGGGTATGCATGTACACACACACACACAGCCATCAATCTATCCGAATCAGCTGGCAACAGGCAACATCCTCAGTAAGTCCATCCATCATTCTGTCGTAAGTGTGGGGGTCAGAGGGGAGTGCACATTCATGGGAGAGAAAAAAAATTAAAGTTGAGACACGGGGAAAGATGTGCTCACGTAGAAGATCTGGGCGTCAAAACTGGAAGCTTCTGACCTGAGACAGTCAGTCCAAGAGGGAGATTAGCCAGTGTTCAACACCCTCCCCACAACACTAAGTTTAACTTGGATTACAAAACCAGAAAAAAATAAGTCACACAAAAAAAAACAATAACTTTTTTTTTTTAACTCACCTTTCTCAATCCTCTCGGTTTTTGGACAGTCCTTTTCAAAAATATATTCTGTGAAATGTAGCAGTCACAAGGTACATCTACCAACAAAAAAAAAATATTCCCCCCAACCCCCCCAAAAAAGGCAGGAAGATATGTTGTGATGTTTGTTTGTAGATACAGCAAAAATATTGATCATTATAATATATTTATAAAAAAGAAAAATACTTCTGCAAAACAGATACAATCATGACTGGTTTTATGAAGGAAAACAGAACGATAAAAAGGTCCATTGTATTAGCTCACTGTAATTTTCCACCACATTTAAAATCTTAAAAATACGTGTAAAAAAAAAAAGGAAAAAAAAAAAAATCAGTCCCCAAAAATATTACTTGTGTCATATACTAAGGAAGAACTCGCACATCCAGAAACTCCTTACACACAATTGGCAAAAATGTTATATATATATATATATATAAAAAAACATAAAACAGCAATAACTTACCATTCGTTTAATTTATTCATTTATTGACTTGTAGATTTAAAATGTTGCATCTCCCATAGGAAGTTAAGTTCTTTTCATTTATACATCAGAAAAATATTAAATAAAAATACCTTTTAAAACTGCCATCCCCCTTCCATTCAATCCCAGCAAGACCCATGAAGGCAGTTCTTCAGACCACTGAGACCGATGTAGTAGTAGGTTACATAATGTCTAAACTGTTGTGGTTAATGTTCGTCCCCAGGTCCTGGTTGTTATTACCCAACATGTCCGATTGCCCTGGGCCATGCAAACCCCCCATCCCACTTATCTGGGACATCATAGCACTTGGGTCCGAACCAAATGTACCCGGGTCCCCAGAGTTAGTCTGTTGTTGTTGCTGTGACAATTGTTGTGGGTTTTGGGAGGCCACCATGCCAGGGTGGTGCTGGGAGAGGTGACCTGGGTGTGGGGAGCCTGTCTGGGTCTGGGGGGAGATGCGGTGAGGGGAGGGCTGGGGTTGCATGCGTGGCGAGGGGCTGGAGTGGGGTGGCTGGGACTGTGGCCGAGGGGAAGGCTGAGGAGAACGCACCTGGTTACTGAGAGATTGACCGCCCAGAGCCTGGCCCTGGAGGTGGGGGTGTGGGGACTGAGCCATCTGCTGCTGGGGGCTCATAGGACTGCCATGCTGGGCAGGCGAGCCCCCTCCTAGGTGCTGCTGCTGGAGGAGTCTCTGGTGGAGGGCCTGCTGGAGAATGGCATGGGAGGACTGGGGCTGGGGGGGACCACCTTGGCCTTGTTGGGGACCCTGCTGCCCCTGTTGGAGCTGCCCAGGCCCCGCACCCCCACCATCCTGTTGCTGCATCTGCTGCATCTGCATCTGGTGCTGCAGCCTCTGTTGCAGGGCTGTGGCTACCTGCTGGGACATGGTTCCAGGGTAGCCCTGCCCTTGCTGGCCCTGCCCGGGACCCGGTTGGGGTCCCTGCCCTCCCCCCTGCTGCGACCCTCCTCCCCCAGACTGGGTCTGGCCAGGTTGACCAGGCTGGCCCTGCTGCATGAAGCCCTGCTGGCCCTGACCCTGCTGTTGGGGGGGCTGCTGGAACTGACCATTGTTACTCATCTGTTGTTGTTGTTGCTGCTGCTGCTGTTGCTGCAGGTGCCTTCGCATCAGAATCTCTCTGAACTGGGGAGTCATGTTGGACATTGGGGTGCCTTGGCCTGGCATACCGCCTTGTTGCTGCGGTTGTTGCACTGCCATTTGCTGCTGTTGCTGCAAACTCCCAGGCAAGAGGGGGCGCTGCTGCTGTTGCTGCTGTTGTTGCTGCTGCTGCTGTTGTTGCTGCTGCTGTTGTTGTTGCTGCTGCTGTTGTTGTTGCTGCTGCTGTTGTTGTTGCTGCTGCTGTTGTTGTTGCTGCTGCTGTTGTTGTTGCTGCTGCTGTTGTTGTTGTTGCTGTTGCAGCTGCTGCTGCAGTTGCTGCTGCTGCAACTGCTGTAGCTGAGCCATAGTGGGTATATTTCCTCCTCCCTGGCCCATGTTCATACCTGCCTGGGCCGCTCCAGGATTTACGTTGACCTGCTGACCATCCATAACAACCTGGTTACCACCAGGCCCAACTCCTACCCCACCAGGGGCCCCCTGGAACCGCACACCTCCAGGCCCCCCTCCGGGGCCTCCTCCCGGTGCCCCAGGCACCCCTGGACCTCCCTGGTATCTGGCGGCTCGCTGCTTGATGAAAGCAGCCATGAGGAGGGGGTTGGAGCGGAGGATGTTGAGGACCTGTTGCTGCTGGCCGGGGGAGCTGGGAGAGCGGAGGGTACGCAGGAGGTCCTGTAGAGCTGCCTGGGGGAGGTTCCCTGTCCCCACCATTGCCGCCGCCGCCCCAGCCACGCCACCTTGAACTCCCATCAACCCCATTAACCCCCCTTGCCCTGCCTGCTGTTGTTGTTGTTGTTGTTGTTGTTGTTGTTGCTGCTGCTGGGGCTGACCTTGCTGTTGTTGCTGCTGCTGTTGTTGTTGCTGGGCAAGCTGCCGCTGCTGCTGTTGTTGGGCAAGCTGCTGCTGTTGCTGCAGTGTCAGGTGACCCATCTGTCCCATCATGCCTTGCCTCTGCTGGGGAGTCATCCCACCAGGGCCTCCCCACTGCTGTTGGTTGGGGTTCTGAAGTCGGGCCTGTTGCTGGAGCTGAACCTGAGGGGGGATCTGGGACTGCTGCTGCATGCCTCCTGGCCCCACCACCATCCCCTGCTGCTCCATCAGGGTCCTCCCTGCCAGACCCTGGGGCCCTACAATGCCTGCTCCTGGGTGGGCCATGCTCTGCATTTGGGTCTGGGGGTTCTGGTGGTGAGGGGGGATCATGCCTCCACCCTGGGCCACCTGCTGCCTCTGGAGGATCTGGGCCTGGGCCATCTGACGCTGGGTCTCTGCCACACGCTGAATCTTCAACGCTATCTCCACTGCTGCCGGAGGAGGCCCCTGCAGCATGGAACCCTGGCTAGGGTTGGTCTGCTGCTGTGGAGGGGTGGCTGGGCCCAGACCAGGTTTACCCAGGGACTGGTGGAGGGGCGAGGCTCCTGGAGGTCTGGGGGTGTAGGGGGGCAGACCTCCTGGGTGCTGCATCTGCTGGACATTTGGAGACTGGCCCTGTTGCTGCTGTTGGAGCTGTTGTTGGACCATCTGTTGCTGCTGAGGAGAGTTAATCATTCCCCCTCCCCCCTGCTGCTGCAGCTGCATCTGCTGCTGGAACTGGTGCTGCATGTGGTGCTGCTGGGGCATGCTGCCCTGCTGCTGCCCTGGGGGGCCCTGGCCCATCCCCTGTTGGGGCATGTTCCCCTGGGTGGGGGTCTGAGGCGTGGGGGGCTGCGTGCCCACAGACATGGGGGTGCTGGGCCCTGTGGTGCCGTTGTTTCCCGGAGATGGTAGTCCACCGTTTCCCCCCGGTCCCGGAGGTGGCTGACCCACCCTCTGCATGCTGGCCATCCTCCTCCGCAGCATCTGGGCCTGCTGTAGCCGATGCTGGAGCTGCTGCTGCCTCAGCTTGTGCTTGATGTTCAGACAGAACGGTACGGGACACTTGTTCTCCTGGCAGTGCTTGGCATGGTAGCAGCAGAGAGCGATGAGCTGCTTGCAGATGGGGCAGCCGCCGTTGGTCTTGCGCTTGCAACCTTTGGTGTGCTGCACCACACGCTTCATCTTCTGGCAGGACGGCAGGCTGCAGTTGGCATTGCGACACTGACAGGCGTGGACCAGAGACTGGATGCAGCGCTGGATGCTGAGGCGCCGCGAGTCCCCAGGGTTGGCAATGGACGAGGAGGCTGCGTTGTTGCTCTCGTCGTCCAGGCCCAGACCCAGCTTCTCCATCTTGTGGATGTGGCCCTTAGTATTGTAGCAGGTGATGCACAGGTCATAGTCCTGGGACAGAGAGGGGAGAAAGCACGTGTTAGTTACTACTCCACACGTTATTCATCAATTTATAAGTTCAAAAATGTATGTAGCAACTAAGGATTCTAGTTTTAATGTCCTGTAGCCCTAGGCTACTTGATGTATTCTATATGAATGGCGTGAAACTCTCCACAGGTGCATCATCTCAACCACATTAGGCTTCACAATCATATGTAAAGTGCTGGTGCCATTTGCTCAATATTGGATGAGAAATAAAATGTTAAACCCTGAAAACTTACTCTCCTCTCTTTGATAATGGTAGTTGCTTTAAAAACAGTGCGTTTTTCCACAATTGCAATGTGTAAATGTGGTACAATGGACATATGCTTGCGCTTATCTCTCCAACTAATTAGTGTGCACATGGGAGAGGCAGTGAAACAGGGACAGGGCATCGAATTTGTTTTAGGAAATAAAACATTAAAAAAAAAAAAGGCATCGTCCCAGCTTTACCCATCCCCTCTTCTTTCCTCCTCCCCTTCTAACCCTCCACCAGCCCCTCACCTCGCAGACGGTGCAGTGGTAGCGTGTCTCCACATGGCCCTTGCACTCATTGCAGGTGTAGACGAAGCGGTCCTGGCTCTGGTTGTGGAGCTCCACCAGCATGCACATGGAGCTCCACTTAGACCTGCGCAGCGAGCTGAACTCCAAGTGTTTGTCCCGGGCCAGGGTGAGGAAGGCGTCGCGCCCATCCATCAGGTCGCAGGCCATCAGGCCGTCGGGGTCCGTAATGGGGCCCAGCGTGTTAGACATGGGTGCTGCTATCAGACGGATCACAAAGAATACCTGGCAAGGAGAGAAGGGTTAACACAGAGAAGAGTGAGAAGATACTGTCTTAGTGGAAAGTAGTTTTGGGTTTGCGAAAGTGACTCGTTCAGCCGGTCCTAAAATCTGATTCTCACCAATTTACTCCAAGGGAGTCTGATTTACTACCTAATGTTTGTAACTTTTGTTCAGAAATATATTAAAAACATTCAATAGTCTCTTCCTCCTACCTCTTTGTGCTTCTCCATGCTGGCGTAGAGTTTCTGAGAGAGGTCATTGGACACGTTGGGCAAGCCTGGCTTCTTCTTATTTGCTCGGCTCATACTGCTCTTATTCTTAGAAGTCTTCTTGCTATTCTTCTTCTTGGCGTTCTTGCTGTCGCCCTTTGTGGCCTGGAGGTGAATTACACACAGTAGTACCACTTTTTGATTTAGATCAAATGTAGAAATGCAGTTCATACAAGCATCAATTTAACATTTTGTATTTATAAGTTCAAATTGAATCACATTGAGATCAAAAGACCCATAAGAACACACAGCAATGTACCTTGTAGTAAATACCTATCCCACTTACATCTACGCTCTCGTTGGAAGTACTGTTTTCCTCTCTCTTCCTCTCCTCCTCCTCCTGCTCCAGCTCCTTGATGCTCTCCTCTAGCACGTTGGGCCAGAAGTCCCCCTCAAAGTACGGCAGCTCCTTGGCACTGGTCAGACGGTCCTCCGTGGCCTGCTTGAAGATGTCCTGAGAGAGGGAGAGATTAAACCTCCACTCATCCTGTTTTATGTAACAAATGCATAACACCAAAACATGAGCAGTGATAAAAATTGTGCTCCTTCTCAGAAGGCAATCCATGACTCTGTCCTTGTGCGCTCAACCCCTCCACTTGTGGATGGATCCATTTAAAATTCGAACTCTGTCCCTGCATGGAACCCTCAAGCCTTCCTCAAGACTCTTACCTTGAAGTCGTGCACTATGCGCTCCGCCACAGCCTTGTCCAGCATCTTCCTATACCACTCCTGTAGCCTCTTGGGCTTGGGGATCTTCTGGTCCATAGGGTGACAGTGGAAGATGTAGTCGTCCCCTTCACTAGGTGGGCACGCCCAGATGTGACCAGTCGTGTACCCCAGCTTCTTGACATACTCCAGGTAGCCAATGAGAATCTCATGGTAGACGCCCGTCCTCAAAGAACGAGGCTGGAAGAAGTGAACACTGTCCAGGTACGAGATGTACACTCGTCTGGGGTAGACAAGTAGGCAGAGAGAGAAAGATTAAAGATGAGGTCAAGTCCTTTGATGCATGTACATATAACTGCTCCCAACTGAGTTAAGATAAAATGGACCCTTAACAGAACCATTACCTCTGATTGGGAGGAGGGCAGTCCGAGCCATACTCCTGTACATGCATGCCGAAGAAGCAGACGTCAGCGCCATCGATGTCCTCAAAGGCAAACAGGGCTTTCGTTCTATATGGGAACGACTCACACATCTCCCCAGTGTCCACAAACCTGGAGACACGACAAGAGTGAGACAACTGATGCATGCATCCCAACAGGGTTAGGTAGGTTACTTTCTAAATGTAATCCGTTAGTAACTAGTTACGGTCATCAGTAACGTAACCTGATTACTTCATTACTTTTAGATTACTGTCCCCTTAAGATGCATTGGAAGGGAAAAAGGATCGCGACTTGTGATCAGACTCTCAGGTGGAACAAAGTTAAAATGTACGCCTTCAATGTTGAATTGAAACATCCTTTCTGAATTCAAAAGTGTCGAATATAACTGCAATATTGTTGCTTTTAACTGATTACAGTTCACTTTTTTGTAATCAGATTACATGTGATCAGTTACTACCCAACCCTGCATACCAATATCTTCAGAACTTCACCATTCAGAGTTACTGTTTCTCCAACTAACAATTCTGTGGGGGAAAACCCTTTTCTCTCAGAATTTGAGTTATCCAATCCTCTCAGATGTACTAAAGTGCCTAGGGGGTAGTGGCTATGGGTTGATTTTGGCTTCAGCAAATTACTACATTAACCTCACTTGTTCCACCACTACCGTTATCCCTTTCTCTTGTTCCATTTCTTCAGGGTAACACCCCCCCCCCCCTCACCACCATGTTGCCTGTCCCTTACCTGGACTTCATGCCTGGTTTGACCTCCACCACCTTGTCAGAGACGTGGACGACTCGGATGGTGACATCACCCGACTCAGGGTGGCTCTGACGTTTCAGGAAGTCATTCACCCTCGTCTCCAAATAACAGCCCAGCTTAGTGTGGGGCAACCCTAGAGGGAGGGAGATGAGCTTAGTTTAGTTACAAGTAAGCTAGGTAGAGAGGGATAAACTACATCAAAATGGACACGGGTAAGTGATATTTCAATGATTTTTTTTATAAAGACATTGGTACTTACTTTTGGCGGCATACTTGTTCTCTCTACGTGTCTTATTCAACTTCTTTAAGCAGCCATCACAATTAAAACTGGTAGGAGAAAGAGTTCATTAGAGAAACCAGACTCTTAAACACATACTGCCTCATCTGTCCTAGGTTTCAGGGCACACACAGACTTACCCTAACGGCCAGATCGTGTCGTTGTGCAGGACACAGATCTGGTGCATCTTACGTCCACAGTCCATACATTCCACAAGCCTGCAAAGAGGAACCAAATCAATCACTGCGACTACTTACAACTGCACAACTACATTGCGCTCACAATGCAATCACAACATGAATGCAATTACTCAAGATATTTACTTCTAATGGTGAACTTACAATTCAGGGTCCAATGTGTCATTCTTCTTCTTCTCAAACTGATCTTTACCGATGGAGCTGAAGTGAGAAAGAAGAAATGCCACCCCCAGTCAACGTCCGCAACCAGGCCACACCCAGTCAAAAGCCTCATGTTTTTTTTTTATGGAAATAGTTCAGATGGATGAACCACAGCCTTAGTGGTTCCCAACCTTCTTTGAAAGATTTTATTGATTAACAGTTCATGAGGAAATCAGTCAATTGAAATAAATTCATTAGGTCCTAATCTATTGATTTCACATGACTGGGAATACAGATATGCATCTGTTGGTGAAAGATACCATAATTATTTATTTTTTAAATCACAAAAAAAGGGCCTCAGAATCTCATCATGGTATTTTTGCGCATTCAAATTCCCAATCGATAAAATGCAATTGTGTTCGTTATCCGTAGATTACGCCTGCCCATACCATAACCCCACCATCAGCAAACTGCTGCTGGCAAATTCTCTGAAACGATGTTGGAGGCAGCTTATAGTACAGATATTAACATTCTAGAGTGGCCTTCTTGTCTCCAGCAAAGTGCACCTGTGTAATAATTATGCTGTTTAATCAGCTTCTTGATATGCCACACCTGTCAGGTGGATCGATTATCTTGGCAAAGGAGAAACGCTCATTAACAGGGATGTAAACACATTTGTGCACAATGAGAGATGTGTATATGGAACATCTTTTATTTCTATTTTTTGTTTAACTATTGCCACAGCTCCTTACTCAAGATAAAATATATATATAAAAAATAAGGTATTTAGTTTTGAACGTTTGAGCTAGAGGCAAGTCTTTTTCTGCATTGTAAAGGTAAACCACGAACACAAAAGCCATGCTTGTGTGCATGTGTAACTTCGCTGTAAAGTGCCTGGGCTAAATGGTTCTCACTGGCAAAGTCAAACGACTTTGCTCGGGAGGAGTGCCCCTCAAATGATACAAATGTAACAGCCTGAGCACACCAGACTGGAAACGACAATACAGATGGAACAAAGTGCTATTCAATGTATTTATCTGAGAGCCACTGGTGCTCCCAAGTCTAAATTCCATGTGAGGTAAACAGGTCACGTTTACAAATGAGTGCAATTATTATTATTTTTATTAATTAAGAAAGGGTTCACGGCACAAATGAGCACTCAAGGAACACCACTGTGCCAAAGCACACCGGATGAAAACCACTGGTCTAACCTTTACAGGATTTCCCAACCCTCTCCCTCGGCCCCCCTCCCCCAACCGTTAAATAAATACATCAAATTCTAAAATCACCACAAGGTGGGAGCATTTTATTCTCTGGCTGTGCCCTCGTCAAACATTTCATATAGAAAGTATAAGACTCATGAAACTTGCCAGATATCCTGGCCAGATTTTTAAATACGCTGTGTTTTCATCCCAATTGTGATTTACTAAAAAGAGATGCTGCAAAACAGATGTAGGGCTATAGAGGAAGACCCGTCTGAGAGGTGACAAACACTAACAGCAGCAGTACAGATGTACAATAAAACCAATCACCTACTGCAGAACACAGAATACCACAGAAAACATAGAAATGGAAGGGAGACATTCACAAAATATTACCAATAACAGCAAATGGAGGTACTTTAAGCAGATATGAGGGAGAAGCTTGGCATATGAGGAGTCAAATAATAAAAGCCTAAATATAAAATCAAATTTACATTAAAACTAAAAGACAAGTTGAGGGAAGGCTAGAGGGTAACGTTCTACTCACGTCGGAGGCTGGGAGGGGTCGTCTCCTAGGGACACGTTGTCCCCCTGGATTTCGTTGAAGCACTTCTCACAGAAGTGGTACCTGTCAGCAAGAAGCCCAAATTTTGGTGAACTACACCGTTCCCCAACAGCACAGCCAATCACAGAGAAGGCACGGGGAGGCAGCCACCAATCAGGGCAAGGCATGGCAGGACAGGGCGGGAGCAAGCACGCAGGAGGAGCGCAGAGTGGGCGGGGCAGGGGTCGTCGTCAGAACAGCCAATCATGATTCAGGATTGAAGGGGAGGGAGGGGTTTGGAGGTGCATGATTGGATCAGACAAAAGCAAGCCAATGCAGATGTCACAGGCATTGACGACAGGGGGAGAGGACCGAAAGGGTTGGATGGTGAGGAGAGGGAGGACAAGACAACAGAGCAGAAGGCCGAGGCAAAGCACAGATTAGCATTTGGACATGAGAAGATGAGCAAAACCACCACAGCAGCGACAGAATCAACTGGAGGGGGAAGGAGGGGAAACATGGGACAATGCAGACACTGAACAGATATGAAAATGAAGTGGCAAACCATTTATTTCCATAGAAACACAATTCAACATAGAAAAGTTATTCTATTGATCACCGTGTGTGTCACTCAGATTCCTCCCCATACCTGTTCTGGTAGCTGAAGTAGGCAGCGTCCCGGGGTATAGTGCACAGCTGCTTCCCATAGCAGCACAACGTCTGGGGAGAAAACTCCAACTGAGGGAGGAGAAGAAAGGAAGACAGGAAAGAGAAAGATAGACGATACATGAACACTTAAACCCAAACTACATTTTCAAAATAGTTTGGCCCTTCAATACCAGGAGGAATATCATATTTGTACAGAGCTTTCCAGTACAGGTTTTAAAAAAAAAAACATTAAAAGTGCTACCCATTTTACAAATGTAAGTAGTAACAAAAAGACTGGAGCAAGGAGAATGAAAAGAGATGGCTAATTACAAATCTGCTTTTTGTTACACATTGCCAGGAGTTTTACCAGACCATGATCATGAGCACCATTAGACCCAAGAGGACAGACTATATACAGCCTCTGCCCAAAGCAATAGGAAAATGTTTTGGTGTCATCATGGGTCAGAGGAATGGGTCAGTCCTGGCTCACATGGACCTTCGGGCTCACTGTCACAGTACAAGACAAGACAAGAGCTGTATGGGGCTGAGCCCTGACCGCCACTCCTTGTTTTCAAGAACGGAGACGCTCAAGTCATCCCTGTTGACCACTTTGCTTAGCCCATTCAAGAGCAAAGTCAGAAATAGCTGCAAGGTTATGCTCAAAATTAGAAAAAGTGTTGAACGTTAATATGGCGGTGTGTTATGCCAACGCTGAAATTATAATAATATAATAAAGGTTAGACCATTCGTCTCCATGCACAGAATGGGATGTGAAACTAACGACGTAATAGCCACATCTAGCCTGACACTGTATGTCACACACCCTAGTAACCAACCACAAACACATAACCCCCCCCGCATCACACTCCCATTTCACCTTCCGGCCACAGCAGTAGCCCAGGTTGACCATGACGGGGTCTATCTCAGCCTCGAACACCTCGGCCAGCTTGGAGCAGTACTTGTAGACGCGGGACGTCTTGCGGTTGTATAGCCAGGCATTGTTTAACATGACCCAGATGTCGTCCACATACTGCCAGGGTTCCTGGTACTGACCCGTGTCAAGCTTCCGCTTTATAGTGGACAGGTCCATGGGGGTCTTCACTATGTCAAAGTAGTCCTGGGGAGGGAGAGTTTAGGTTCCTTTATTATTCCACAGATGGGGAATTAGTTTGGCTAGCTTCACATGTAAAAAGCATATTTTTGGTGGAGCATTAACTGAAACCGTGCAAATATGCAGTACATACAGGTATGCCCAGTAGGTGAGGGTCGACAGGCTGTCTGAAGGGCAGAGACTCTGGATCCTGTCTGTATAGAGATTCCAGGGTGGGTATGAGGGCCTGGCGCAGCTCCTCTGGCTTAAAGACTGAGAGAGGTAGAAGGAGGAGAGGTGAAAAGAGTAGAGGGGGAAGGAGAGGGGTAGAGAGACAGGTTAGGGTTCAAGTCGGATTCAGAAACGGATAACGGCATACATTTTTAGAAGCAGGAACATACTGTGTGGTTATAGAAACAACTCAGTACATATGCCATCACAAAACACAGTCCTTACTCTTCCTCTTGTTCTGGGCACCAGACGGTGTACCAGGGGACTCGGATTCCTTCTCTTCCTCTTTTGGCTCCTTCTTCACCTCCGGCTTCCGGTCTTCAGTCTTCACCCTGTCTTCACTCTTTACCCCCACCAATGATGACGTTTCCATGGGAAGACCTTTGCCCCCACACTCTTCTTTCTTCACCCCCCTCCATTTTGATGGGTTTGTTCTCCATCTTGACGTTGGATAACTTCCCCCCCTTGGAGCAGCCTTCCTCCCCGTCGTCCTCCTCATCCTGCTGCTGCTTGACCTCAGTCTTGGGGTCCACGGAGGCCGAGGCATCCGAATGGGAGGCCTGCTGGGAGGCTGTGTCCACACTGCTGACCGACGCCGGGGTCAGAGCCTGACTGTCCTGGGGCTGGAAGCCCCCCTTCTGGGACATCTGGGGGGGGGGGGGGTTAGAAAATAATTGATATCACAAGAGAATGCAACAACCCCTATGGGAGTTAGTGAAGGTGAGGAAATTGACAGGCAACTGAGTGCAGTAAGGTGGGTGAGGGGAAGTTCCAAAACAAATCATTAGTATGTTGGCTGTAAACTCTTCCATTTTGCAGCTGTATGTCAATGTTGTGATTACTTTTGTAAAACTGGTACTGAATCAATGTACTATTCATACCACATGTTGGAGATATAGCTGTACTTTTCTACATGATCTATTAAGTCAATCTCACCGGAGTGCGAGGCGTGCGAGGGAGCTGGCCTCCATGTGGGTTGGGGGTTGTGGAGGGGTGACCAGGGTGCGATGGGGTGGTGGACCCCGCCCCCATCCCCTGCTGCATGGGCTTGTTGGAGCCTGGCCCCTGGCTGCCGGGCCCTAGCTGCTGCTGAGGGCCTGGGGGGGCCAGCTGAGACGGGTTGGGGGTGTGGGGCTGGGGGGTCTGTGAGCCCGCTAGCCTGGGTGGCGTTTGGTGGGGTGTGGGGGTAAGACTGCGGGCGGGGGAGGGCGAGCTCTGGCGCATGGCCGCGAGGTGTGGGATGGAGTTGGGCTGCTGGGGGTTGTTGGACAGGGGCAGGTTGGACAAGGGGCCTCCACCCACACTCTGGGGACCCATGGGCCCCACCGAGGGGACACCACTGCCCCCACCGACCGAGCCAGGCCCGGCTAGAGGGCTGTTGACGGGGAGAGGGGAAGGAATGGGTATCTGAGTCTGTAAGGAGAGATGAGGTATTTAGCATGAACAGTTGATACATAATGTATGTTAACGTCTGAATAATGTATGACGGGGGCATCCCTCCAGTGAACCTACATGAGGAAACACTAGTGTAGGAAGGAGGGTTTCACTTGTGCATGTACAGATGTGTGGGAATGTCTTAGCGATTGTGTTTAGTTGGTTTGGTGATATGGTTCACAATTAAAACCAACAGCAGAACCCAATCTGTTCTTCCAATTCCTGCATCTACATAATTGAGGGCAGCGACAGACCATATAGTTCCACTTTTGCCCACCTCTCTCACCTGTACCATGACTCCCTGGTTGCCTTGCTGGTTCATACTAGGCTGTGCCATGCCTGCCTGGTTGCCTTGCTGGTTCATGCCAGGCTGAATAGTGCCGAGGCCTGGACCGGAGCCTGGGAACTGTCCTTGGGGCAGGTACTGGTTCTGGCCCACGTTGGGCTGGCTCATCCTGGGGTTCCCATGCCCATCTAAAAAGGGGATACAGATGTTGGTTTAGAACAGAGCTCAGTCCATTCAGACACTGGTACTAGGGACTACTCCATGTGTTTAATCAATGTATACGTCAGTGCTATGACATGATACGGTTCCTCTTGCGTCAAAATAAGATCAATTGAACACAAACTTTTGTATTTGGGTATAATTCGCCCTTTTCAAAACAACGCCCATTAAGTGCATATATATATTTTTTAAAGAGTACTGACCTGGTTGATGGGTGTGAGGGGTAGAGGAGGGGTCAACCTCTGACCCATAGACTGCATCCCCATTTGGTTGAACTGGTTCATACCTGAAGAAAACAAGCATGAGGATAAACACAAAGAAAACATATTTAGGTGCTTATGCATCTAAACATGCTGCATAACGATGGACATAGATAGTAACCAGGATGGCTCAAGGCACACTAACAAAGTTACAGAATAAAATTGTCAACATGAGCCAAATGTAGTAACCTCTCAAGTGAAACGATAAGGTATAACACCACTAAAAACAGCCCAATAATGTCTGTTTGGCAACCCCTCCTGTCCCCATGGACTCACCTGCAGGGTTCTGCATCCTATTAACCATCTGGTTGGGTCCACCGGGCCGCACCAGAGAGTGGTCAGGGAGGGGACCATCTGTAGGGGTGAAGAGGTGAAAAAATGGATTGCCACTGTTGCACTCTAGAGTGTGTGTCCTGTCTGAGAATCTGAATGCAGTATGCACATCCATTTGTGATATTACATGTGTATCCTATCCACTCAGTGAGAGGCAGTGAGGGCATGCCAGCTGGCCCTAAACCCTGCAGGGGGCATGCCAGCTGGCCCAGGGCCCTAAACCCTGCAGGGGGCATGCCAGCTGGCCCAGGGCCCTAAACCCTGCAGGGGGCATGCCAGCTGGCCCAGGGCCCTAAACCCTGTAGGGGGCATGCCAGCTGGCCCAGGGCCCTAAACCCTGTAGGGGGCATGCCAGCTGGCCCAGGGCCCTAAACCCTGTAGGGGTGGCCACCAACATACCCTGCTTTTGGAGCCGCGTCCGCCTCTTCTCCTCCAACTCCTTCTGGATCTTATAGATCTTCTCAGCCAACAGGTGGTAGTACTCCGCCTGGGAGGAGAGAGACATACAAGGAGAAATGATAGCGTGAAGGAGACAGCGAGATGAATTAAGGTTAGGATGATAGAAGAGGGGTAATTATGAGAAAGGGGAACAGCGTAAGTGAAAGAGGGGGAAATTAGTTAACACACTAGGAACAGAAAAATAAACTAAATGAGAGAAATTCTGAAGTGTATTTGTATTCCACAGACATTTGTTTTGTCTAAGGGTTGCCCCCCTCTCAACAGGAACTCAGTCTTCACTCAGTCAGTGTAACAGCTTACCCTGCTGTTGGCAGACTCGTACATGTCCCCCTCCACCTTCCTAGCATACGCCACTAGGTTCTCCATCCGCCTGTCCTTCAGAGCAGCAGGGTCTGGGGTCGGGAAGATGGCTTGTACCCTACACACACACACAGAGAGAGAGAGACAAGAGACTAAGGAAACTGGGGTGGGGGGGGGGTATGAATGAGAGCAGGACGCAAATCACATTTCAGTGCAAAGAGAATGATTTAAGAGGAACGCTAGGGGAGATGCAGCAGGGAAGAGTGTTGAGAATCGACAATCACACCTAGCTAGCTGTGTCTGACCTGGGAGACAGTGGAGAGGTGCTTAGATGTGGTGAATGTGGTCAGTGTGTGCAGTCATAGTCGTTCTGCGCTGTATGAAAACCCAGAGGATGCGAGTTTACTGTGAAAATGTCTGCAGCCTGTTCTGCAGTGTCTGGGCTGGTACATTTACCACAAATAGTTCTCTTCATATTTCCTATTTGTCTAGCAATTCAATGTTCCGTGTTCTTACAGGATACCCATCTATGACATGGCATTAGCTGCACTGAAACGGGGGCTAGTTTTTGGCTTGTATACAACTAATTGAACCAAATTCAAATGAAAGACACTGCTAAACCAAATTCACTATAGGCTCACTCACACGCCCCACTATAGGCTCACACGCCCCACTATAGGCTCACACGCCCCACTATAGGCTCACACGCCCCACTATAGGCTCACACGCCCCATTTATTTTTATTTCACCTTTATTTAACCAGGTAGGCCAGGCGAGGACAAGTTTTCATTTACAACTGTGACCTGGCCAAGATAAAGCAAAGCAGTGTGACAAAAACCAGAGTTACAAACGTACAGTCAATAACACAAAAGGAAAATCTATGTACAGTGTGTGCAAATGTAGAAGAGTAGTGTGTTCTGGTATAGTCTCACACGCCCCACTACAGGCTGTAACTCTTTAGCCGTATAAGAGTGTTAAACCCTCATCCAGAGGCTCTTGTCCCTCCATTCCAGCTCAGTCACTTACAGTTTGTGCACCAAGTGGTTCCTCAGGTCCTGAGTGATGTCCTCGTGCCAGCTCTTCCTCATGCCCGCTGCAGAGGGCGGGGTCGCCGTGGGCATGCATCCCATGTTACCCGCCCCGCCCGCATCACTCATCAGACTAGAACAGAGAGAACAAAGTTAAATTCATCACTTTATTTTATCAAAAAAGCACAACATGGAGCGTTTGATAGCACCTGCCTGGAGTGTCAGGTATGGTCAGTGGGGTTTGCACTTCAGGGACTATTCTATAAAGTATATTTGAAAGCAGGTCTGCTACTCACCCCTGGGAGTTCATGTTGAGGTGTAGCATGGTGTCCTGTAGCAGGCTGGCCTGCTGGTTCTGAGGTGAAACACCCACACCTCCATTCACTCCCATCGGGTTACCCCCTGACAGTGTAAGAAACATTAACACAGTCAATATTCAACATAACTTTTTATTTTTATTCTCAGAGCCACCAACAAACACTACTTACAAGTCAATGATAGAAATAACTTCCCCTTCGTGTTTTATTTGCAAATGACTTGATAAAAAAAGGCCAACTTGACAAATGTTGACAAACAAAATGTGCAGAGATAAACATATGCGTGCTGGAGTAATTCCCATTAAAGTGGGGGGCAGCAGTATAACCTTACCACTGTGGATATTGACTGGTTACATTCTTCAATCCCCAAGAGGGACATGCACACTGTTGCTGTGGTACATCAATTATTAAAACCAGTTTTTAAAAAAAAACATACATTAGACTGGACTAACTAAACAGCTTACCGATGGGATTGAGCGGCCTCATGCCCGGTTGGCTCTGCAGGCCCTGTGAGGGCAGAGAAGCCTGGTTGGGCTGACTCTGCAGGCCCTGGTAAGTGAGGCCCAAGGCGGCGTAGGCCCTCTCGATGGAGCTGGGGTCGATCTGGCTGGGGGGGTTGAGGTTTGGGGTGCTGGGCTGGCCTCCGGGCACTGAGCCCAGGGAACTACCCAGACCTACACCAGCACCCCCTAGCAGAGCTGTAGAGACAGTAGAGGGGCAGATCCATTGGTGTTAATACTTCTGTCCTCTAGGACGCATGCTATGAACACAGAGGTCAGGAACACAAGGAACTGGTCTGTCGAAGTTTAAAATGTAGTCACTTACAACATATTTATACAGCAACAGATCCAGAAGTCCACGGCAGAGTTCAATCATAAGACAATATCTCATAGCATCTAGACCACTTGTATACAAACATACACATTATTTTAAAGAGTGGAGACCTGGTGGCTCTTTAAAACCTAATAAGAATACTACAACCACATACTACTATAACAGGAGCCAGCTGTGTGTGTGTGTGTGTGGGGGGGGGGGGTAGCGTTTGATGGGCAGAGACACTCACACTGCTGGTTCCTCTTGTCCCCGGCGTTCTTGAGTGGCAGGCAGACCGGACAGTCGTGCCGTGTACAGTTCTTCCAGTGAGAGATGATCTGTCTGGATGAAGCACAGTGAGCCACTGGGGAAGAGAGAGGGGGGGTGGGGCAGAGAGCAGAAAATAAAAAGGGAGGGAGGGAGGGAGAAAAGGCTAATGTGATGAGTATGTCAGACAATGGTGAATATCATACACATCTCAGGTAAAGGTGTGACAGGGAACCATCTTGCAGGTCTTTCTCTTCTGTGTTTCATCAGCTCACCTTGGCAAGACTTGCCGGCCTGGCAGTGGGTCATGTGGTTGAGGACGTTCTTCATGGTGCGGCAGTGTGGCAGGTTGCACTGGCGCACCTCCCCGTTGGCTTGCTCCCGCCGCTGGCACTTGTGTGCGTGTAGCAGGAGCACTAGTTGCTGCTGGATAAGCTTGCGCTTCTCAGGGTCGGCCGTAGGGGGTGCCCCGGCTGCTGCGGCAGCTGCAGACACGGCGGGCCCTAGGCCTCCCTGGGCGTTGGGGACCATCCCTGCAGTGCCTCCGGCTCCACCGCCCACACCTGCAGCCGACTGCTGGGAGGCCTGGAAATAGAGAGGGGAGGAAGAGAAAAGAGAACTGTGAGTCAGTTAAGGGCTGGTCAGTGCAGTTGAATGGTACCCAAACGGTAGCACCACCTGCATAAGAAAGCTTTGTGACAGGTAAGTGAGAAGAAATACATAAGAGACTAGCTAGCCAACTTCCTAACCATGGCAGACATGCCCTGCATGGGCTGGCTCTTCTTGTCCATGCTGAACTGGGCCAGGCTGTTGGGCATGGAGCCTTTGTTCTGGAGTGGAGGGCCCAGCCCTGCCTGCTGCCCTCCATAGGGGCCACCATAGGAGCCCGGGTTACCCATCATACCCATCTGAAGAGATTTTTTTTTGGGGGGGGGGGAGAAAAACAGAAATAATGTCAATTTATTAAACTAAAACTTTTATATGCTGCTCCAAACAATGTGTATGAAAATGTAAGTGTTCAAGTCATTTGTGTCGTTTCAGACAGTAGCCCTGTTAAATGAACACAACCCCAGGGATATTACCCACTTACAGTGAAGAGTATCTACGCTAAAAGAACCACCATCGCCTTTCAGAGAGATTATTAAATCATGCTGCTTTTTTACCACTAATCAACTTCCCTTCCATTTACACAGCAATTAAATCAACCACTTCTAAAGAGAGACAATGTACTTAATTTCTTATCAATTAGCGGCAGGTAGCGCTGGTGGGTTCAATTAACTCATTAATGATGGCTTAGAACAGGCAGACCAATTACTACTCCGCCATGCCACAGTTGCCCCACATTTCATGTTGACACGTTGGAATAAGACGACCACTGATGTGAAATATTAATCAAGGGCTCCCAATTTGTAGTAAAATATCACACCAACAGTTACCACAAAGTGCTTATACAGACACCGAGCCATGCATCTCCACCTCTCCAAGAACTTGAGGTTAAGTGAACGTTTTCAACAATTTGCATAAATTCCCTCCTCCCCGGCTTTCTCCCTCCATATCCCAGCCATGCTCTTTCCTGTGGTCTTTCCAGCTCCCCGACAGAGCCTTTAACCACCCCAAGCTTTTGATCGCTACAACTCCAATTTGTAAGTTTTTAAACCATGATTAATACATTCTTAATAGGAGTACTGAAATGTGCTCTTTCAGCCTGCTCTCTATTCGTGTGAATAAACTGTTGGATAGTAACGTTGTGTATAACGCTTGTAGCTTTCTTGGTCAGGGGGCCTTACGTGGGGGAAAAAAAGACGCCAATCTCCCCTCCTTGGTAAAATAAATAACAGGTCGATTTAAAAAAAACATCGCTCTCATGTGGTCTGAAGGGTCCATACATACCTTGTTCATTGCTCCAGGTTGCTGTACTCTGAGTCCAGCCTGTCCACCAGCCCCCTGCTGCTGTTGTTGCTGCTGCAGAGTCTCAGCCAGCAGGTTACTGTTCCCCCCAATCCCCTGGTTCAAGAAGCCCATCCTGGGGGATCCATTCATCACCTGCCCACCCATCATGGATTGCTGCTGCTGTCCGTTTCCCTTCTGGGCCCCCATCATTCCCCGATTCATGCTGCCCACCTGCTGCTGCATTATGCTGGCCTGTTGCTGAGGTGAGAGGTGTTGCTGCTGGCCCATGCCCTGGGGCCCAGGGGACACCTTCATGTTTCCCAGGTGGCCCATGCTGGCCCCGCCTGTGCTGCCCACTGCGCCCTGCTGGGTGGAGGCGTGTGGAGCGCCTGATCGAAGGAGCTCGGAGAGCTGCTTGTGCTTGGCCACCGCGTCCTGGCCACCCCCTCCCCCTGGGCCCATCCCACCTCCCAGGCTGGTGTGCAGTTGGCTGAGGTCCCCGCCGTTGACCAGGCCCAACTCTGAGGAGTTGATAAGCTCGTCCGGGAGGTCATGCTCCAGGTCAAACAATGAGCCGAAATCTGTGCAGAGAGGGAGAGAAAGAGAGCATATGGAGAGATGAGGGAGAATGAGCAAGACGGGATTGTGAGTGAGAGAAGAGGGGATTGGAAGATAAGAGGAGAGGTGTGCTAGGGTACATTGCTAGCATAACAAATGATTAACAAAACCAAATCCAGTGTACTGCATTCAGACATGGTTGCATCAGGTGGCTAATTGGCATAGCCAGATACCTACATTTGTATAATGAGGAAAACCAAAGATTTGAAATGAAGGCAGATGCCCAAGCAGACACACAACCCCACCCCCACACACAGTGGCCGACCACAGATTGTCTGTGCCGGATCTTGAGCGTGATTTAGCTCGGCAGAGACAAGTTTACACACACACGGGGCACACACCGGGCTCAACACTGCATTAACACCACACAGAGAGCCAGGTTAATAGAGACCCTCTGGACATCACCAGGGTCACTGAACAGTAGGCAACAAAGGAGAAACGAGGGCAACGTTGTGCAAAGCTGTGCCAGAGTATTGAACACAACCCAGGGATGAGTCTGCTCATTACAAAATGACAACTAGAGAATTTGCAAATTACATATAGGCCTACATATTTTTTTTCTGGATATGTTGGACCGCCACAGTATTCTCTGAACAGTATTCTCTGAACAGTATTGGGGGGGGGGGTCAAAAGTGCAGTACATGCACTGGATTATTTTCTGTTATTAGGGTAACTTGGACCCCTTAAAGTATTTTGTGTCAAGTGGCTGACTTGAGCACGTATCAGATGGACAATGGGAGGCCGTAGCTCTGCAATGACAAAATGTACGAACAGTTTCAAGTCCCATTTCAAACATGCCTTCTCACATAACTACTAGCGAGCATCTGCAGGCCATTTTAACACATCCGAGTGGTAAATAATGTGGCCACGTTCTATGGCTTTTTGTCTTAACCGTGTAATTGTTCACCTTTCTGTATAAGGTTGCTGGCCTGGATCCTCCAGTCTCTCCCACACATCTTCAGAAAAACTGACAATGGCAATTTGAGCATAACAATCACTCGGTTAGCTAGGTAGCTACATGGATGGGCCTGCTGCAGTAGCTAACGTTATCTAACTATGAAATTAACGTTAGCCAGCAATCAAACGAAGCTAGCGTACTAAATTGGAAACATGTAACTTTTCCAGGTAACCAGGTGAAGGAACCTTGCAACAATTAGTTTACTAGCTAACGATTATATATAATATATATTACACACACATATAGTTAATTATATCTATGAAATACTCTGTTGGAAAATGTATATACACAGACAGTGTCGAATTTTACTGTTCGTTGGTGCGTTTGAGTTAACGCGTTAGCATTGTATGGCGATGAGCTTTGTCATAACTGGCTTTGAAAGTTAGCTAGCGAGCTGACTAAATAGCTCACTAGTTAGCAAAGTAGCTAGCTATTTGCCTAGGCAAGTAAATTTACTGGTGAGCGAGTTGGACCATTTGTGTTTCATGGATTGCCACTTAGCTAGTTCTCTAATTTATTATAAAACGTATTTTCAACCATAATTTGCCACACCGATCAAGCGGTATGCTTCAGCACTAGCTAGCGCGTTGGCTACTTAAAAATAGTTAGCAAGCTAACGTTAGCTGTGTCGCCTAAAATGAAGAAGTACTTGTCAACATCGGGGATCATTTAAAATGTTAACCGTGTTCCTGACATACCATTTATATTTCCCTGTATTTATTACCTAAATACCAACGACGAATATACGCTGTAGCCAACTACCCATGCAGCGAAGTAGCTATCAATCTAAGCCCCGCATTCGTAACTAGCTACAGTAGTAGCCAGCGTTCATCGTAGTGCTGAAATTACTAGCCTATCGCTAGTCAAGTCCGACGTACAGTCGCTAGCTAGAGCTAGTACGACAAAAACAGTGGGGCAATCTTACGGCCCCTTCCTATTTCGAATAAAAATCACATTTAAATTTTAAAATACCAAATAAAAACATGACACATAATACCCTAACAAACCAAATAAAAACAACATTTACCGTTTCCATCGCTGGCGGAGACAGACAGTGCCGGAGAGGATAGTTTAGGCCTCTTGGCTGAAGGCGGGCCAGAGTCCAGAACGTTCTCGGCCATATTTTTTCGAATTAAAAAGATATACGGTATCCACAAAGGAAGACGTTTTCACGTCTTTTGAACCTTATTTTCCTTTTCGATTCCACAATTCTGACTTTTCCCCCTCCTTTTGGGGGACGAAGGGGGGGAAAGTCGCGTGTACAATATACTCCTTTCCTGGGTTCGCCTCTCGATTTCAGTTTCGGCGTATCAACCCCCTCCCTAGTCGAATTTTTTGTTCTTTATAAATTGCCAGCGGAGGAGGAGGGGGCTCGGTGTGAGAGAGAGGGAGACACACGTAGTGGCTCTCCTCTAAACTCATATAGCTTCATCTGATGCGAGAAAATTGTCCCAATATATATCTTCCATGATTACACCCGTCATTTATGCCACCCTTAGCATAAGATGAACATAAACGTCGGGCAGCAAACCCTTGTCGGCTGTGGCAAAGAGGTGATGCGAAAAAATCCAGTGCAGCTGCAATTTATTGGGGATAGAATAAATAGCTTGTTATCTCCAGGGTCTGGAAAATGCAATAGTTGAAAAGTGTGTATTTCAATACATGTATCCTATATGTTGCAATGTAGTACAAATATGATACAATGTATCTGGTTAAATCAGAATTGCAACTGCATGCATGGTGGTAAATTATGGACATGGGAATTTGAATACATTAATGGGATGTCAATGGTTGCACCATGCAACAACTTATTTCATATAACCTAGTAGAACTACACTCTTGAATACTTATTTATAATGCGGAGGTTTTTCAGTCACCTCTCTTCTTTCCTACCTTAGGGCCCCTGTCTCCTACCAGGCCACGTTCAGCAGCCGACTGAAACGTCCAGAATGTAAGTAAACGCAGAGCCATACAGGCCTATATATACTGGATAAATGCATATAGGACTGGCATGATTCCCAATAGGCCTATTCTACATGGCACCTTATCATTTCTGTTTTATTATATACATTTTCTGAACGTTCTGTAGTGCTTTGCTATGTACACTATCATATCCCTATTCAACACGAGTCATATCTCTCGCTACACAATGCATTTCTTTCTGAATGTTCTGAAAGGTTGTAGCCTCTGTAACAGGCCCATGTGGACTGTTCCCTGGATTCCCATATATTCCCGTTAATTCCCACAGAAAGTTTCCAACTCTGAATTTGCCCAAAAATGTGCAACCCTACTGACAATACAACAGTGGTAAGCCTGATCACCGACAACAATGAGACAGCCTATAAGGGGTAGGTCAGAGACCTGGCCGTGTGGTGCCAGGATAACAACCTCTCCCTCAACGTGATCAAGACAAAGGAGATGATTGTGGACTACAGGAAAAGGAGGACCGAGCACGCCCCCATTCTCATTGACGGGTTTGTAGTGGAGCAAGTTGAGAGCTTCAAGTTCCTTGGTGTCCACATCACCAACAAACTATCATGGTCCAAACACACCAAGACAGTCGTGAAGAGGGCACAACAAAGCCTATTCCCCCTCAGTAGACTGAAAAGATTTGGCATAGGTCCTCAGATCCTCAAAACGTTCTACAGCTGCACCATCGAGAGCATCCTGACTGGTTGCATCACTGCCTGGTATGGCAACTGCTCGGCCTCCGACCGCAAAGCACTACAGAGGGTAGTGCGTACAGTCCAGTACATCACTGGGGCC
Organism: Oncorhynchus gorbuscha; assembly: GCF_021184085.1. Lineage (NCBI taxonomy): Eukaryota > Metazoa > Chordata > Actinopteri > Salmoniformes > Salmonidae > Oncorhynchus > Oncorhynchus gorbuscha. Next base: position 91,351,188 of record NC_060178.1, read on the forward strand.
AAGCTTCCTGCCATCCAGGGCCTATATACCAGGCGGTGTCATAGGAAGGCCCTAAAAAATATTTGTGTCATAGACTGTTCTATCTGCGACCCCACGGCAAGCAGTACCGGAGCGCCAAGTCTAGGTCCAAAAGGCTTCTTAACAGCTTCTACCCCCCAAGCCATAATGCTCCCGAACAGCTAATCAAATGGCTACCCAGACTACTTACATTGTCCCCCACCCCCTATTTTACACTGCTACTACTCTCTGTTTATTATCTATGCATTGTCACATTAACTCTACCTATATGTACAAATTACCTCAACTAACAAGTGCCCACCCACATTGACTCTGTACCAGTACCCCCTGTATATAGTCTCGCTACTGTTATTTTTCTGCTGCTCTTTAACTATGTTATTTTAATTAAACATTTTTACTTATCTATTTTTTACTTTTTTTTACACTTATCTTTCTGCATTGTTGTTTAAGGGCTTGTAAGTAAGCATTTCACTGTAAGGTAGATACACCTGTTGTATTCAGTGCATGTGACAAATACAATTTGATAAGATTATAAGTGCAACTTATAAAAAACAAAATCACCGTAAATATAAAAATAACACTGACACTTTCTATGGTATTGGAAGTGAGCCCTCATCTAATTCAGTTGGTTAGCCTCCACCATGTTGTTCCATACTACATGCCTGCCTGGTCCTGCTTTGACTCTGCCCTATGGTTTATGCAACTGTCTGGCTGGACTTTTCCCTTATCATGACTTCAATTACATCCATTACATTACAGTAGGAATGCCCCCCTGGGCTCTCTAGAGCTAGGCTGGACTAGATACATAGTTATGTTCCCTGGACACCGTTTCCAAACCCCGATACCCAACCCATCCACAGCCAGGATGGCCTCCCCTGCATTAGTGTTACGCTTGAACAAAAGCCTGCACACACACACACAGTGGCACTCCAGTCAGAGTTGGCCATCTTTATAGTCCATGGGTCAAACCCACAAATTTGGGCCTTCGGGCTCACTTGTGTTGAAAATGTCTCATAGCGATTTTCTTGAAGACTTTGTCCCTAAAGTTGGAAAATGTGTGTCAGCAGTGCAGTACTGGCAGCTTTCTCTGTGTACGCAGAGCAAGCAACAGCGGCCGGGCCCTGATGAGTTCAGATTTTTTGTGGCCCCCACCCCCATCGAATTTACCCATCCCTGCTCCAGTTCCTCAACAACACAGCTAGCTGAGCTCAAAAAAGCACCTTATAGTTTAAGACTCGTCTTTAAATCATAAAAGTGCTTTGAAATTACTAAGGAACTTTGCACACTTTGAAGAGGTATATGGCCACTTGGAGACACCAGTTAGTCCTTTGACTCAAACCCTTGTCATTTCTTTGTTTTGTGTTGCACCTACCGCACATTTTCCAGGAATATTCTTATCATGTTACTGAGTTTATCCAGAGTATTTTCAGATTTTGTTATCAACAAATGCGGCAAAAAGTACAGTAAATGTAAAATGCACAATAAATCAACAGCAACAGTGTAATGTTTGGATTCAGTCTTGTGTCAGGTGAACTTGTGTCCTCACCTTTGGTCTAACAATTTTCCCATAATCTCCAAACTTTCAATTTCCTTTCAATTGCTACCATGGTTATGCATTTCATATTTCTTCTGTAAGAAACATTTAAATGTAGCCCTGTCACGTTCGTCATAAGGAGTAGACCAAGAAGCAGTATGTTCCATCCTTTATTATGGGAATAGAAAACTTCAAAGAACAAAACAACAAAACGAACAAAGGAAACGTGACGCTATAATAATGCTCACAGAAAACTAAAAATAGACATGATCCCACAAAGCACATTTGGAAAATGGCTACCTAAATATGATTCCCTATCAGAGACATTGATAAACAGCTGCCTCTGATTGGGAACCATACTAGGCCAACAGAAATATAATTCACCTAGATAACCCACCCTTAAATCACACCTTGACTTATCCAACATAGAGAATAAAAGCTATCTTTTATTCCCAATTTGTCCCCAATGTGTGGACTCCGGACTCAAAACCTGACTCAATAGGGGATGGTCCGGGTGGGCATCTACCGTCGGGGGCAGCTCCGGTGCGGGGCGAAGTACCCACTCCAGTCGTGGACACGTCATCAGAGATGATGGACCTTGGCTCGTTGCCGGGAAGAACCGGACCGTGAATCATTGCCGGTTGCTCCGGACCGTGGATCGTCACCGGGGGCTCCGGGCCGTGATCGTCACCGGGGGCTCCAGGCCGGGAACCGTTGCCGGAAGCTCTGGACTGGGAACTGTCACCGGAAGCTCTGGACTGTGGAGGCACACTGGAGGCCTGCACAACCCGTCCTGGCTGGATGCTCATTTTCTCACGGCAAGTGCGAGGAGCTGGCACAGAACGCACCAGGCTATGGATGCGCACTGGAGACACATTGCATATCTGCATAAAACATGGTGCCTGACTAGTCCCACGCGACTGTCTTGCCCCAGACACCAAAACATCCACTCTACCTCATCACTCCCCTCAACTATCTCCCCATACTCCTCGCTCAGTCTATCCCAATATTTCTCTTCGCTCTCAGACTCGCCCCTCGGCTTCGCCGACCAACCCGTGTGCCACCCCCCAAAAGTTTTTGGGGCTGCCTCTCGGGCTTCCATCGTGGTCGTGAACTTCGGAGTCTCCGTTGATCCTCCTGCATCTGCTTGCATGGAAGGCTTTCGTCTCCTGCCATTATCTCCTCCCAAGTCCAGGATGTCTTCTCCTCCTGGTCACGCTGCTTGGTCCATTTGTGGTGGGATCTTCTGTCACGTTCGTCATAAGGAGTAGACCAAGATGCAGCATGGTATGTTTCCATCCTTTATTATGGAATAGAAAACTTCAAAGAACAAAACAACCAAACAAACTGTGAAGCTATAATAATGCTCATAGACAAGATCCCACAAAGCACAATGGGAAAATAGCTACCTAAAAATGATCCCCAATCAGAGACAACGATAAACAGCTGCCTCTGATTGGGAACCATACTAGGTACAACATAGAAATATAATTCACCTAGATAACCCACCCTTAAATCACACCACGACCTAACCAACATAGAGAATAAAAGCACTCTATGGTCAGGGCTTGACAGCCCTATCAATATAGGCCAATTCCCACGGGTATAAAGGGTTAATCCCACAGAAGCCTTTTTTCCAATATGGCCACCAAACAACTCAATGGGGTCCTATTTGATCAATTTCACATGACCATACCTGTATAAATTAGAATTGGCAGTGAAGGCTGCTGAAGGGAGAGCAGCCATTTCCATGAGCCCATCCTCCCCAATTAAGGTGCCACCAACCTCCTGTTAATTGTAGCATGTCCAAAAATATATTCATATGTTCATAGTGAATTTATCAAACAAATGTATCAAACAAACACAAGTAAAATAACATGTCTATATACAGTGAGTACCAAGTAATAACATGGCTATAACATGGCTATATACAGGGAGTACCAGGTAATAACATGGCTATATACAGGGAGTACCAGGTAATAACATGGCTATATACAGGGAGTACCGGGTAATAACATGGCTATATACAGGGAGTACCGGGCAATAACATGGCTATATACAGGGAGTACCGGGCAATAACATGGCTATATACAGGGAGTACCAGGTAATAACATGGCTATATACAGGGAGTACCGGGTAATAACATGGTTATATACAGGGAGTACCGAGCAATAACATGGCTATATACAGGGAGTACCAGGTAATAACATGGCTATATACAGGAATTACCAGGTAATAACATGGCTATATACAGTGAGTCCTAGGTAATAACATGGCTATATACAGTGAGTACCAGGTAATAACATAGCTTTATACAGTGAGAACCAGTACCGAGTCTATGTGCATGTGTACGAGGTAATTGAGGTAGATATGTACATATAGGTAGGGATAAAGTGAATAGGCAACAGTAGCAGCAGCGTACAATATGTGGTGTGTGTGAAAGTGTGTGTGTGAGTGTGTGGCGTCAGTATCCATGTGTACGTATTCTATGTGTGTGTGGCCATATGTAGCGTGTGTGTGTTGGGGTGTCGGTGTAAGTACTGTATATGTGAGTGTGTGTGTAGAGTCCAGTGTGTGTCAAGTCCAATGTGTGTAGAATCCAGTGGGTGTGTGTAGATTCCAGTGTGTGTGTAGAGTCCAGTGTGTGTGTAGAGTCCAGTGTGTGTGTAGAGTCCAGTGTGTGTGTAGAGTCCAGTGTGTGTGTAGAGTCCAGTGTGTGAGTGGAGTCCAGTGTGTGAGTGGAGTCCAGTGTGTGAGTGGAGTCCAGTGTGTGAGTGGAGTCCAGTGTGTGGATAGAGTCCAGTGTGTGGATAGAGTCCAGTGTGTGGATAGAGCCCAGTGTGTGAGTAGAGTCCAGTGTGTGGATAGAGTCCAGTGCGTGTGTAGAGTCCAGTGCATGTGTAGAGTCCAGTGCATGTGTAGAGTCCAGTGTGTGAGTAGAGTCCAGTGTGTGAGTAGAGTCCAGTGTGTGAGTAGTCCAGTGTGTGAGTAGAGTCTAGTGTGTGAAGAAAGTCCAGTGCGTGTGTAGAGTCCAGTGTGTGTAGAGTCCTGTGTGTGTGTAGAGTCCAGTGTGTGTGTAGAGTCCAGTGTGTGAGTAGTGTCCAGTGTGTGAGTAGTGTCCAGTGTGTGAGTAGTGTCCAGTGTGTGAGTAGTGTCCAGTGTGTGAGTAGATTCTAGTGTGTGAGTAAAGTCCAGTGCGTGTGTAGAGTCCAGTGTGTGTGTGTAGAGTCCAGTGTGTGTGTGTAGATTCCAGTGCATGTGTATAGAGTCCAGTGCGTGTGTATAGAGTCCAGTGTGTGTGTAGAGTCCAGTGCGTGTGTAGAGTCCAGTGTGTGTGTAGAGTCCAGTGTGTGAGTGGAGTCCAGTGTGTGAGTGGAGTCCAGTGTGTGAGTGGAGTCCAGTGTGTGAGTGGAGTCCAGTGTGTGAGTGGAGTCCAGTGTGTGAGTGGAGTCCAGTGTGTGAGTGGAGTCCAGTGCGTGAGTGGAGTCCAGTGTGTGGATAGAGTCCAGTGTGTGGAT